>NC_081534.1:27525268-27865268 GCF_030273125.1 Centropristis striata | reverse complement strand
CTAATAGACATCTTTTTTAAGCTGCAACCCCTTTCGCTTCTCTCTCTGCCCTTAAAACTTCAACCACAGAGACCGACTCGTGTCCTTGTTCACCCGCACAAGAGGTGAAAATGTATTAAGAGGATGCACAAAGCAGCCAGATTTCAAGTTAAATTCAGTGCAGTGGTGCCCTCATCTCTACAGTAAATAAAGTCCAAATAAGCCAGCTGGGAGACATTTAATGCCGCAGTAAGTAATGGTATAATAGATGATGGTTAAACAGACAGCTGTGCTGGGTTTAAACCAACAACCAAAATTAGTTTCTGGCAGAAAGTATGGTTGAACCCAAAGTCGCACTCAATCTCAATCTACACAGTAACAGGAAACTAATGTCAATTGGAGGACAAAGCCTGTCACTAGAGCAATAAGAAAGTAGGAGTACAAAAAATGACTTTAAAAAGTAAAATTATATGCCCAGAATGACTTAAAAGAAGTGCCACAGGTCTTTGTGGTGGTTCTCTGATCACTGCCCGACAGATAAAGTCACCTGGAATAACCCGCTCCCTGTCAAAAGATTTTACAGCTTCCAGTTCCCAGTTAACTTCCACTGGGAGTCACGAGCTTAACTGGGGTCATGCCTAGATTCCACTGTAAACACGCCTCTTTGTTCAATCACAGTGTGTCACCATGAGATGCTGCTTCCATCACAAACACATGAACTCACTCCACCGGGCGCTTTATTAGGTACACCTGTTCAACTGCTCGCTGACGCAAATGTCTAATCAACCAATCACATGGCAGAAACTCAATGCATGTAGGCTAGGGGTGCACCGATTGCAATTTTCTGGCCGCTGATCATAAGAAGAAGATTACTTTATAAACATAGTGATCATGAATTAACCAGCATTGCTAACTGTACACAGAGTGTCCTGTGCTTGTTGTTAACAAACAGAGATCGCTAAGTGAACTCCTCCTGCAGCAGCAGCAGCACATACACACTGTATTGCTACAGAGCTAACTGTAGCTAACTGCCGCTAACGGCGGCTCTTCTGAACAAGCCGGCCTCCGGTTCGTTAATGGCTCGTTAAGAAGAGTAAGAAGGAGTCGCTGGATTTGTCTTCAGTCACTTTCTTGAAAAATAGTTGCTAAGGGGGGGGTCTGAAAAGTTGCTAAATTTAACAACAAAGTTGGGAGCACTGCTTCTCCGGTGGGGGGTTATTATCGAGGTTGATAAGATCGCCAGATAAGATCGGTTTGACGTAAAAGAATCGGCCGATCGCGTAAAATTAATCGATCGGTGCACCCCTAATGTAGGCATGTAGAAATGGTGAAGGTGAGCTGCTAAAGTTCAAAGCGAGCATCAATGGGGAAGAAAGGGACTTTGAACGTGGCATGGTTGTTGGTCTGAGTATTTCAAAAACTGCTGATCTAACAAGCATCTCTAGGGTTTACAGAGAATAGTCTGAAAAAGAGAAAATATCCGGTGAGCAGCAGTTCTCTGGGCCAAAATGCCATGTTGATACCAGAGGTGAGACTGGTTGGAGATGATAGAAAGACGGCAGTAAGTCAAATAACCACTCGTTACAACCAAAGTCTGCAGAAGACCATCTCTGAACACACAACACGTCCAGCCTTGAAGGAGATGAAGACCACACCGCCACTTTATTAGGTACAACTTGCTAGCTAATTGTGGATAACTGGACTTAACAGTGAAAACAACAACTGTACACTAACAGAATTTACTTATTACGTACAATTTTAACTGACATTAACTGCTGATTATAATGGGAAATGCAACATAAACCTGACATTTGAAGGTTAAGTGTGAACGTAAAGGAAGAGGCTCCAGTTTAACTTTTATTCTGTCTGGGTATTCCTGCTGTCACCTCAGTAAAGTGATGCGAGGAGCTGCAGCATCACTGCAGGGGACGAGGAGCAGAAAAGCCATTGAGAAGGCTGCCATGGAGGGAAGGCCACGGGAGACAGGAGGGAAAAAACAACATAAAGAAAAGAGGTCATCACAAAACCC
The DNA here is from genome assembly GCF_030273125.1 of Centropristis striata. Lineage (NCBI taxonomy): Eukaryota > Metazoa > Chordata > Actinopteri > Perciformes > Serranidae > Centropristis > Centropristis striata. The sequence goes on along the minus strand of NC_081534.1, from coordinate 27,863,260 downwards.
TGGCAGCATCTGTGGCAAAGGCTGCCATTCATCCAGCGGCCTTTCAAAGTGCTGCAGGCAGGGCCAAGCAGATAACCTCCGCTGTGTGTCTCAGGAGATACACTGGTCCTTTGCTTCTTCACACTGCCTGTAGCAACAGATTCATCCAACTGTCCAGCAAATAGCCAAAGTCTTAACATTCTGTCAAGGTAAAATGTGTATTGTCTGACCCAAAGTAGCAATGGGAAGAGTGTTGGCAAAACAAAGAACATGAGAAACTCAAGAGCCCATTCTGAGATATAGATATCAAGTGTTTTTAAACTAATAAGGTGAGAGATAAGGACTTTATGAGAGCACAATACATACATACAGTTAATGTTGCTGCAAAACATGTCTCAACTAATCTACTTAGTAACACCCCATGTGGAAACCTGTTTTTTTAAACTGGACAGTTGAGTCACATAGAAGAAGGAAATTGAAAAGAGGAAGGACTCCAAATAGTCATAACCTTCATACTGGTCCAAATATCACTGTTTTTAACAGTCAGCGGCTGAAACCAGAGAACTGCCTGACAGAATTTTAAGGGCAAGATCAAGTCGATAAGTCGATCTTTTTATATATATATTTTTTTAAATAAAATCCCTTCAATTAGCTTGATCAAGAATGCTGTCCCAAATGAGAGTGTGTGTGACATTGTTCATTCATTCATTCATTACCATTAACCGCTTATCCGCAATCGGGTCGCGGGGGCTGGAGCCGATCCCAGCTGTCATTGGGCGAGAGGGTACACCCTGGACAGGACGCCAGACTATCGCAGGGCTGACACATAGAGACAGACAATCACACTCTCATTCACACCTACGGGCAATTTAGAGTCCCCAATTAAACCTAAGTGCATGTTTGCACTGTGGGAGGAAGCCGGAGTACCCGGTGGGAACCTACGCTGAGAACATGCAAACTCCACACAGAAGAGCCGCAGGCGGGAGGCGAACCGGCGACCCTCTAGCTGTGAGGCGAGAGCGCTAACCACTACACCATCGTGTAGCCCTGTGTGACATTTTATGTTTGAAAAATTAACTTCAGTGTTGTCAAACATCTTTCTTTCGTACTGACATTAATTGTTGGAAATAAACACTGATTCTGAATCCGTAAAAAGCTAGAAATCTGCACCCGTCTGGGCCAGACCATTGAATCTGTCCGTTTTGTTAAGTTGACTGATCCATCTGGCATTATGATATGAAATGGTGGTTTCTTGGTTAAAAAAACAATAAATCCAATGACAGTGCATGGGACTTATGACTTGCCAATTCACCAAATTGATAAAAATTTGACTCAAACGGCACGTCTTTTCAATTTCATCCGACATCATAGTTTCTTTTGAGCGAGCTTGGCTACTTTCTTAAAACCCTGGCACAGCCAGTATGTTGGCATGGTTACGCAGCAGTGCAGACAAAATTACCTTATATTTAGTGGATACTATAGTTAGTTAAGGAAAACTGAATCGCCATCGCCATGGGAATAAAGTGGAAGAAATGTCAGACTGAAGATGGAAATATTTCAAGTGTAACTAGTTGACAGTTTTGTCTGAAATCAGGCAAAAACACACAGATTTATCCATCTAGCTCCAATATTACTCATTATTATGTATAAAAGCCAGTTTGTGTCATGGGTTATACTGTATCACATGTGTTCATGTCCCAGGATTCACAACACTATCAAGACTAAGTCAATTTGTTGGAATGAATGCATTTTCAGCTTAGTCAGATTTTTGGGTGTCTCCTGATATTTCCTCTGAAATTCAAAATTCAAAAGTATTTGAGAGCTTATAGCTGTTATATCTGAGCTCCCTCCGCTATAGTCGTCTTCCGCCATGATTTCAAAGTCCCATGATGCATTGCGACACTCCCACATGTATTATGATGCATTTCATTGGCCAAGAGACTGAAAATAGGTGAACAAAAAACTACAAATACTACAAAACGACATATCCACTTTCCCGGCTTTAATGGTAGAATAACGCAACAGTGCCCCTGGTTTTAATGGTAGAAATGTGGTAATGCTTTCCAGGCTTAAATGGGTTAATAATGGGTTATAATATGTCTCAACCTACGGCTTAACCCAACAACACAGATGGCATCATATTTCACACATACACAAGAACAAAAAGCACACAAACAGTATTTTTTCTCCTAGGTCAAACTGGACTGGATGGAAATGGACGTTAAAATTCTCCCTTTACTCTTGGCCTGCTGCAGGAGACATCAGTAGTGACCTTTAATGTGCTGTGGCCAAGTCAAGTGTGTTTATTTTAGGCAGAAAACACACACACACACACACCCCATGGGGAGTTTTTTTGGTTGGTTGAACACACGAGTGCCTTCTTGTGCTGGCCCTTGGCTAGAAGGAGAGGCAGGCCAAGGCGAGGAGAGCCTGTGGTGCAACCTTTAGCTTGTTTGGCTGTTGTGGAGCACAAACCAGAGGTCTGTCAGAGGTATCAATTAAACAGAGAAGCCACAGAGACAGAAAGACTGCAGCAACTGGGCTCTCCACAATGTATCGTTTCTTCTTCTTTTTAACCCATTTAGGCCTAAAACACCTGGAAAAAATGCCTGTAAAACCTCTGGGCGATTTTAAAATCAGCCCCTAAAACCTGAAGTTTTTCTGGAAATTCAACAGAAGTGTCAACTCTTCCTACTAAATAACAGATTTTTCAGCCTCTGTAGCAGATAGAAATGAAATTCAAAAAGTATTTGAGAGCTTGTAGCTGTTATATCTGAGCTCCCTCCGCTATAGTCGTCTTCCGCCATGATTTCAGTTCTGGAAAAGTCCCATGTTGCATTGCGACACTCCCACATGTATTCTGATGCATTTCATTGGCCAAGAGACCAAAAATAGGTGGAAAAAAACTACAAATACTACAAAACGACGTATCCGCTTTCCCGGCTTTAATGTTAGAATAACGCAACAGCGCCCCCAGTTTTAATGGTAGAAATGCGGTAATGCTTTCCTGGCTTAAATGGGTTAATAGACATAGCCTGACAAGAGACTATCCACCTAACACACTACACTCAAATATTACTTCAAATTATTTTCTTTAACTACCACAACAACTTGTAGTGTGTCTCTCTTCTCTTTAGCTACTATCGAGGACATTGAGGTAATCTTGTTGGTAATATTTCTAGATATTTAGTGGGTTTAAGAATAGTTTACAATCTACAGGTGCACAATGATTATACATATTTGGTCATTTCAGGCAGATTCTGACATAAATTGAGGGTAATTATCTTAAAATGTGATTGTTTAAGCCTCAAAAGTAAGTCAATTATAGCACAAGGGATTGACTTTACCCCTACAACAGAATACCTGCCAGTGTAAAGAAGGCTTTACAACAGTATCATGAAGACCAGTAAAGTTTCAGTAAATATAGCTAAACAGATAAACTGACAAACATGTAAGTGTTTACATAATATTTGATTTATATTTACAGTTTGGCCACATGAAAGTTCTTTCTTCTTGTCAAAGAACTATCAAGTATCCTGTCCAATGTTGGGAAAGTGACTTTGGAAATGTAATTAACCAGGACTAATTGCTGCTTAAAATAGTAATTCCATTACTTAACTGATTACTTAACAGTACTAAGTAGTAATTAATTGAATTACATGCGACTAGAGCTCACATGGTACCAGAATTTTAAACTTTGACATAATACTATTGAAAAAAAATCTTAAAAATCTGAAAAATGACCTCACAAAATAATTTAAAAAAATGTAAATTAAATACCATGACCATAGAAAAGCTACTAAACATATACAAACACATTTGTAATAATGTTTGTAATCAACATTATTAAAATTCTTAAATATTTTGTAGCTGTACAAAGTATTTAAGTCAATATTAATGCTTGTTGCTTGACTGTAGATCTGGGTTTGTTTTTCATAGCTTCTGTATTTCCCCTACCAATAAATCTATAAAAACTGAGATCATATTCTTTTTAAACACATGGAATCATAAAATCATAAAAGCATCAGCGTAACGATTCTTCTGATAACCTTACCTGTGCCATAACCCAGCCTCACACTGAACCCATGAAGATATGATATCTTGTGACGAATATAACTTCGATGCCCATTCGGCGATCACACTTGACAGGAAACTAACCGAACACGGTAATCCATTACGGCCCTACAATCCCAATTTTGCTCGGAACTTGAATTCACTTTGTCCCAGCTGTGAGAAATCTTTTTCAGAGGACAGAGTCGAATAAAATCCATATTGCAGAGTCTGCAAGGAAAGGTCACTACCAGATTCTTACCACCGAAATCCATTGCCGTCAGAGTAATGCGTTCATTGATTTTAGAAAACAGTCTTCATGTTGTCAGAGCGCCACATTGGAGAACTCTTCTTCTATTACCAGTGTGTCCTTGTAAAACTGGACTCCAGGATAAAGGCCTTGGTACAAACTCCACCTCTGGCTCATTGGCTTATAATGGAGCTGAGATTAAATTAAATTCCATCATGTCTAACAGCAGTCAGGGTACAGCTTAAGGCTGGTCCGACAATTCACTGGCACTGAGCTCCAAATGAGCTCCTGATGATCTGGAGAAACTTAACAAGGTAATAATTCATCTTCCGGGGGACATTTAACATATTCTAGTCAGTGAGACCTGAGCGGAAAAAGCTCCCTGTGGTCCCTCTGATAGGAGTTCACAAGGATGTTAGAGTTGTTCAGTTACATGACTCCTATGCAAGAAGCAAGTATAAATAATTGAAAGATAGTACAAGAGTCATCCTGGGTGATTCTCATGAACATGGTGCAGCTCATAGCCATAATCAAAGAGCATTGAATACATATTTTCTTTGACCCTTTATAACATAAACAATCTAAAGTCTCTGTTTAATATGAATTTATAATCTTTTTAAATAATTTTAAGGTATTTTCTGACATTTTTAGAGACACTGTGAGCTAAATTCATTACCGTAACACATTCTTAAATAAATAAAAAAAATTTAAAAAGTTTGTTCAAGGGTAGCTGGTATCACCAAAATGCATTTCATTAAAATATACACATTTTTAATGCAAGCAATTCTATCATTAACGTAACATTTAACCATTTTTTCTCATCAATTTTCATTCAGATTTTGTTCTTATACATTGTCAAAAAACATTGTTTTATTATATTCTGTTAAATTATACTTTTCAAACAAATGTATATTCATTTTTATAAAATGTATTAAATATTTATTGTATATAAATGTGAGGAAACCAAGACATTTTTATCTGGACACATTACAGTAATGAAATTGTGTATCAAAAATATGTATAAAAATAGGGCTGGCCGATATATCGATATATTTTTAAATGTGATATGGAATTAGACCATATCGCCTTTATCGATATAGTTTAAAAAATTGCTCTTTTATATATAAATGCTGCCCTTACTAGGGTTTGTCATATTTAGTTATTTTGTAATGTTCGTTATTCTTTTCTCATATAAATATATTTATTTCAGATAAAGATTGGCCTATTTTATTTAATAGGCTATTTTGATTTAAGAATGTTTTTATTTAAATGTGCACTTTATGGAGCTTTGATTAAAAAAAGAGAGACTCCTGTAGTTATACAGTATTTATGTTTACTTAAATAAACTGTTTCAATAAAACTACTTGTGACATGTCATATTTGGCTTTGACTGAACATTTGCTCTCACTTTATGATAAAAATATCGGGAGATATATTGTATATCGATATTCAGTCTAAATATATCAGGATATGACTTTTGGTCTATATCGCCCAGCCCTATATAAAAAAATAGGAAATATTATTTTGACACAAAACAATGAATTGTGCCTCATTTTGGTTGTATTGTTCATTCATATAAAAGTGAAATATATTTAGTTTAATAAAGTATGTCCTTATAATCTTCACAGACAGAACTTAGACCGGCTTCATGAGAATCTCCCTCCTGGAGATGTTGTAGAGCGCGTTTCCTTTCCTCCAGGTTCTTTTTTTATCGTCTATATTCTCTCCTTGAAGCCACAAAAGCGATATATGCTGGCTGTGTCTGTTAGCAAACTGCAATGTCACAACAGGATTTGACCCGCTCTGAATTCAAAAATAGAGATGTACCTGTTCTTGTTGGTGACTCTCAATAGAAGTGTGCTGGTTATAGACAGCCGAGCTGAGTGCTTGAAGACGGAGCAAGAAATTGGAGGCGACAGGAGGGGAAACGGATGCCATCGTGGCCTCCAGGCAGATTTAATTTTAGCAAAAAAAAAAAAAAAAAAAGGTGAATCTACATCTGAATCTAGGGGTGTGCCATATCGTATCATTCACAATAATATCGGTATATTTTTTGACGGTTAAAAAAAATGCATATCATGATATTGGCAGTGTTCCTACTTCTTGATGTAGTGGTTAAAGTTGTTTTAATCACAAAAAGCTACTTTCTCCCTGAACACATGCCGCTTTCAAAATAAGAGCACGGTGTGTTAAGAGAATACACCACAGAACTTACAAGAAGACTGTCAAAATAAGATGCCTTAAATAAAACATACAAGAACCTTTATTCTCCTTTACAAGGTTTCATTAAAATATGCCCCCAGAACCCCTAAATGGTTATTTTTATTATTTGCTCATACTCAAGAGTCAAGAGTAAAAAATGTTGTATTTGGCAACTGTTGAGATTTGCACTTCAAACTACATTTTAGATTTTTAATTATTTAAACAGACTAAAAAAAATCATAGGTAACACTTAACAATAACAACTAAGTGATGTTTATAGATGGTTTATAAACCAATTATTAACCATTTACAAAGTGCTATACATATTTAATCTTTAAATGTTTTCATCCAATTTCTTAAAGGTATATGAATCATTTCAATATCATTAACGTACTTAATATGGTGTTAAAATGTTAAAATGAGTGCAACTAAAACTATTAAAAAACAATTAATTATAATTTAATTGTTTGTGAATGGTAAAGTAACTATAAACTTACATTAATATACCATCTATTTGCCATTTATAAATTATGTAGTTAGTTAAACATTAATAAATTATGTATTTACCATTCTAAATGGCCTATATACGGTTTATAAATGATGATTAAACATTAATAAACTATTTGTTTACCATTTATAAATGATGGTAATTGTAAAGTGTTACCAAATCATATTTTCTATATCTTTTTAATATTTCCTAATATCGTCAAGAATATCGCTATCGCAAAAATAGCCTGCAATGTGGTGATATTCTTTTAGGGCCATATCACCCAGCCCTAATCTACAGAATCTCAAGGGAAGCAGTTCTATTGTATCAGACAAAGTCTTGACTTGCCCTTCAAAACTTTGTAATGGTCAAGCAATCATTAAAAGTATCAAAAAAAGCCGATTAGGACAAAAAGGACGAGTTCAGATGACATCACCGAGCCCTGCTGACGTCAGCGCAGCGGACATATCACTCGTTTATTAAATGAATCAATCAACTCTGCACATTATTATCGACATTGCATCCAAAACGCCACTATCAGTCAGCCTCTGCGTAACTAGACAGATCATATTCGAGCTGCACAAACTGTATTTATGGAGCCGTGTTGACGGGAGGTTGAATGCAGAGCGTTTCGGGATGAAATATTGTTTGTGACTGAAATTGTTGCACCACGATGAAAAGCTGTTACGGGAGTCTAGACGTCTGATGAAACAGCAATCAGTCTGCCCTTCACTTACCCAGCCAATGTGCAATTCAATTATTATTGCAATAGAGCACTTCATTTTAAATTTGTATACAATATGTTAGGGTTATTGAATGTCACTTTGATTTAAAACCAAAACTTAATTAGTTAGGACTTATAAGAATGACTAATACTGATGCTGTATACAATTAAAACTGTCTTTTTTAATCATCTTATTTCCAATACTATTCATGGTATAGGGTACTTGAAAATAAAATATATGTAACATATGTAAAATCTGCTAAAATCATAATAATAACAATAATAATAAATGCCACATGTTTTTAATAGCATGCACTATTCATAACTCGGGTTGTCACAATACTAAAATTTTCAACTCAATACCATTTTCGATACCACAAGGATAAAAACAAAGACCCAAACATTTAACAGAAATATTTTTATCAACAAGAAAAATGCAACATGTAAAAATGGAAAGAACCACAGGTTAAATATTTATAATAAAAAACGTTGTGCAAAAAGAAACTGCAACTATAACAAGCTTCAGATACTCGATACTTTTGAAAATGAGTATTGTATCCGGATACAACGTTTTAGTATCGATACTTTTTTGGGTATCGATACTTTTAACAACCCTATTCATAACTAAATAAGCATCAATCAAATTTAAAGTTTGGGTAAAAAAAAAAATCCTTAGGTATTGGACTGTCTGGGTTTGATTTGATTAGATTGACTTTTCTCCAGAAATTGCCGTTTGTTGGCACATTTGCCATTACAAACGAGTTACACATCCAGAAACAATTTGTCGAAAAACACAACCTGTTTACTGTTGTTCCCTGTAACACTTTATTTATTTATGTACAACGCTCACTGTCTTGAGAGCAGAGCAGCTCCACATTCGCAGAAAGAAATGAGCCAAGCTACTAAATTGGAAATTGATTCCACATGTCAATGCAAATGCAAGATTAAAAGCAGGCTGCATCTTGCTCATATCTCTTGCTCTTTGCTTGGGTTAAAAAAAAACATATTTTGATTTAATAAAACATACGAACAGGGTTGGTTTTCTTCCAAAGTGGCTGGTTGAGAAGATAAACACAGTTGCCTGCCAACATTTTGGGAAAGTCTATGGCTTTAAGTGTGTCAGTGGAAACCGGGGTTGAGCAGTAAGTGTCTTCAAGTATTTAGCAGCAGGAAAATATATGGTAAACATTACAGTACAGTGGTTCAATATGTGGAGGAGCAAACAGCTGACAGCACAGCTGGAGACTGAGACCAGAGAACTGACTTCCTTCGGGGAATGACCACAGAGAGGACGGATCCAAAAAGGATCCGGCACATCTGCACTCTTCTCCCATTCAACAGCTCCAAACTGAATAATATGGCTCGTCCAGGCTTTATGTAAGATTGTTGCCTTCAAGTGAAAAAAACAGGTCCAACTTTCTCCATCCTTTAACCCAGATATTCTCAACCTTGGGGTCCCGACCCCAATTTGGGTCGCAGGATGATTTCTGGGGGTCGCCAAATCATTTTGGAAGTCAGCTCTGTCTCCACTGTGTTAAAGTGTTCATGTGTTAATGTGTTTTAATCTTTCTTCTTTTTTTTTGGTCATTTTGTGTTTTTTTTTTGTCATTTTGTCTCTTTTTTGCTCATTTTGTGTCTTTTTTTAAATCATTTTGTGGTCAATTTGTGCCTTTTTTGCTCATTTTGTGTCTTTTTTTAAATCATTTTGTAGTCAATTTGTGCCTTTTTTGGTCATTTTGTTTCCTTTTTTTGGTCATTTTTTGTCTTTCTTTAGTCATTTTGTGTCTTTTTTTAAATAATTTTGTGGTCAATTTGTGCCTTTTTTGGTCATTTTGTTTCCTTTTTTTGGTCATTTTATGTCTTTCTTTAGTCATTTTGTGTCTTTTTTGGTCATTTTGTGTCTTTTTTGGTCAATTTGTGTCTTTTTGTGGTCATTTTTTGTCATTTTGTGGTCAAGTTGGATTCTTGTGCTCTCACTTATCTGACTTATGGTGCCTTCTAACCCCCTTTTTAAGTAAAAAAAAAAAAAAAAAAAGAAACAAAGAAAGAAAAAAGGGTTTCATTGTATATCATGTATAATGACAATAAAGATTGGAGTACAGTGAAAACAACAACATGTACAAAAGAAAAGAAGATGGATCTACAGTAGCATGAATCTGACTGATGTGGTGACTTTAAGTGCTCGGATGCTACTCATCTGAAGTTCAACATTGCAGGTGGTATTATTCAAGAAAGTTTGAGAACCACTTCTTTAACCCATGCCTTATGGAGAGCATGGGGTAGCTCTAGCAATATTTATTATATTCATTCTGTTTATTATGGAGAAGCCAGCCTGGACCTTCTAACTACAGCTCGCAATTGCAATTCTGCTGTCTAATTTGAAGCAGCAATCCAGGTTACAGCGTGTCAGGGAAACAGCCTGGGGCATGGCAAGTGGCTTCATTGCATAATATTCCAGGTCAGGCTAATATTATCGTCATACATCATGTTCTATAGGAGTTGGAAACGGCTGTGACAAGGCCCAGGGGCCAAGCTGTCTTATTTACGGATGGAAGTGGGTCTGCTGGAGCAGCCAACTAAAACCTATTTACTTTTCTATAGCAGAGACATGAGGGATGGATAGAGGGAGAAAGACTAACACACAGAGTTGAACAGGCTAATCTAACAATTAGTATTCACACAGCTGCTTTCCTGTCTCTTTCTACATTTACGTATGATAAATTCCGGTAATGAAACAGTGGATGGAATTTACACAAAGCTGATTGAATTTCCTCATTAAACATAAGAAGGAAATCATTAAAAATGAGCCTGTAAATCTTCCAACACTGTATAATGGAATCGACTTAGTGTGTTTTTTTTGCATTTTCCCCAGGGCGAGGACTGAAGTTATGTATTTCAATCGAAGATACTTCAATAAAAACACCCATTTTCCAAACTTTAATAACGGGACTTTGTATACATTTGACACCTGCCATTACTTTATTTTATTACAGGATACAAATCTTGCTGCAGACTGACACCAAACCTGTTTTGTAAAATGTATTTTCATAAATAAACCAGAAAATATCGCCTTGTCTGTCTCCAGTGAACCGCTGGCCTGACAATCCCTTTCTGACAGGTAAAACTTGAAAAAGAAACAAGTGTATGTAGACAGACAAAAGGAGGCTAAACATCAGAAAAGTCATCTTTTTGCCTAAATTGAACAAAACAGTCTTGACCCAAGCCTGCTGCTTCAAACATCCCTCCTAACACCCTGCATACATAAACCCAAAGCGCTGTCATCCTGTCACTTCTGTAATTTGTTGCCGATACAGAAACATATGAGCAGAGACCTGAAAATCATAACTCAGCTATAGTACCCGGACACAAATAATGCAAACTCTGTTGAAGCGATGATGAAAGAGACAGAAACGCCTCAGAGACGAGATGTTCAGAAATAACTCTTTCCGATTCTGCTCTTCTGCCTTTTTATGCAGTGAAAGTAAAACTGCATTAAGGGCTAATATAGGACTGCTATAATTAGATGGAAAAGTCTTTCAGCCAATATTTCAATTTATTATAGTCTGAATACGAGTACACAGCTGTACAAAACACTGCCACTATTAACCAGAGCCAATTACAGGCCTTCGAGGTCAACTTCGGCAATCTAATTACACAATGTAACTTTGTTAATGTGACACTTTAAACAAGTAGCGAGTGAATGGGAGGTGATGTTGTGTCCCTGAGAAAAAGTGCATGAAATGAATATGACCAAAAATATGATAATTTACTATTGCTAAAATGTTCTTTAAAGCTGCAGAAAAGCTTTTCATATTACACCCAACCCAAATTAAAGAGTCTGTCTTTCAATCCTTTGTTTTGGTTTAACAGCTCACAATTGTATGGTTTTGGTTTACTCTGACCGCTCACATCAGCTGCAGCCAATAAAGTTCTCAAAAACCCACTATACGAAACCAGGGTTTCCACTGGTGCCAGTCCATATGCCCTAGAAGATTTAAATTTCTCAGACAAATGGGAGGAATTCTGGTCAAAGCTGCAAAGCTGCAGCTTTTCATATTACACCCAACCCAAAAAGTGTCTTAGTTTTGGTTTAACAGCTCACAACTGTATGGTTTTGGTTTACTCCGACCGCTCACATTAACCCAATTTAAGCTGCAGCAAATAAAAGTTCTCAAAAACCTGCTAGTCTACCAGCCCAACCAGGGTTTCCACTGGTCCATGTGTCCTGCAAGATTTCAATGTCCCAGACAAATGGGAGGGATTATGGCCAAATATTATCTGGGTTTGTTGAGCTTAAAAACAATTGATAGGCAGGCTAATGAAGAATGACATCATCAAGGCATGTATATTTAGAATATCGAGTATGGAAAAATAGGTTATTTTTGTTATTTTACTCATAAACAATGAGTAAATGAGTGTCACAAATTTGCCCTGATTGCGGGAATTAGTTGTGCGGTAACATGACCAAGAATATGATCATTTACTACTGCTAAAATGTTCTTTAAAGCTTCACAAAGCCAAAAAAAGAGTCTGAGTGTCTTTGTTTTGGTTTAACAGCTCACAACTGTGTGGTTTTGGTTTACTCCGACCGCTCACATTAACCCAATTTAAGCTGCAGCAAATAAAGTTCTCAAAAACCTGCTACAGTCTACCAGCCCAACCAGGGTTTCCATTGGTGCCAGCCCATGTGTCCTGCAAGATTTCAATGTCCCAGACAAATGGGAGGAATTATGGCCAAATATTATCTGTGTTTGTTGAGCTTAAAAACAATTGATAGGCAGGCTAATGAAGAATGACATCATCAAGGCATGTAGATTTAGAATATCGAGTATCGAAAAAAAGGGTTATTTTTGTTATTTTACTCATAAACAATGCTATTACATAGGGATGCACAATATTATCGGCACATTACCGGTATCGGCCGATATTGGCTTGAAAATGAACGACATCGGCCAACACGCTGACATCCGCCCATATAATAAAGTGATTAAATAATGTCATGGATGCATTATGTCAATTGAGAAATTGGCCAAATTTGCCCTGATTGTGGGAATTAGTTGTGCGGGAAAAAAATATCGGTATCGGTAATCGGCTAAATGAGTTGGAAAAAAACGGCATATCGGCAAAAACTCCAATATCGTGCATCCCTACTATTACACAATGTAACTTTGTTAATGTGACACTTTAAACAAGTAGCGAGTGAATGGGAGGTGATGTTGTGTTCCTGAGAAAAAGTGCATAAAATATCAAATGAACATGATCAAGAATATGATAATTTACTATTGCTAAAATGTTCTTTAAAGCTTCACAAAGCCAAAAAAAGAGTCTGAGTGTCTTTGTTTTGGTTTAACAGCTCACAACTGTGTGGTTTTGGTTTACTCCGACCGCTCACATTAACCCAATTTAAGCTGCAGCAAATAAAAGTTCTCAAAAACCTGCTACGGTCTACCAGCCCAACCAGGGTTTCCACTGGTGCCAGCCCATGTGTCCTGCAAGAATTCAATGTCCCAGACAAATGGGAGGAATTCTGGCCAAATATTATCAGGGTTTGTTGAGCTTAAAAATAACTGATATGCAAATAAAGGCTAATAAAGAATGACATCATCATGGCATGTATATTTAGAGTATATAGTATGGAAATATAGGTTATTTTACTCTTCTTATATCTATAATAAAATAAATCTGGTTAACAGACTTGCATGCATAATTCTATTTTTAAAATGAATAAATATTATAAAGTGAACGGAAATGAGACGGAATCTGTGCTTTAAGACGGGTCGGTTGACTTGAAATCAAATAATTTCTCTTCGCTATAGGTCATTTCTCAGTTAAAATAAAACTGAATAAGAAGTTTTTGAAGTCAAACAAAAAGATAGCCACAAATCGCTCATATCACTGGAGTTGTTACAGTTATTGGCTGTAGTGAGCGTACAGCTGAAAGATAATTATTTTCACCAGACATTATGATAGAGACATTTAAATATGTTGGGACATTTTCCCGGTCAAAAACTGGCACTTATCGGATAATATAAAGCACCAAACTGCAGGCGGACAAAGTTGGCAGCTAGCTGGTGAACATGGTATTTAGTATTTAATATTTATTTAGTATTTAGAAAATATATCCAGATAATTGCCTCTGGAGTCAAGCAAATCAGAGCTAAAAGGAGAGTTCAAATTACCATTCGAATAAGCAGTTTGCCAGAAAAACATGTCATAATGAAATAAAATAACAAAAAATAAATAGATAAATACACTGTCAAATAAAGCTGAAAATGCCCCCAAAATAATCTTATTTTAAAATTAAATTAAATAACCAATTTATACCGCAACATGTCCATTTTTCTATTTCCTTCCACTCTTAACCAGAGGCAGTTTACTTTAAACCAGGGGTCTCAAACTCAAATTACCTGGGGGCCGCTGGAGGCAGTATCAAAATGACCAAAAAAAGACACAAAATTACAAAAAAAAACATAAAATTAACAAAAAAAGATAGAATTACCAAAAAGACACAAAATTTCTAACAAAAGATACAAAATTGTCAAAAAAAGACACAAAATTACAAAAAAAGATACAAAATTATCAAAAAAAGACACAAAATTACCAAAAAAGACACAAAATAATTTTTTTTAAAAAGAGACAAAATTATTTTAAAAAAAAGACACAAAATTACCAAAAAAAAGAAACAAAATTATTTAAAAAAGACACAAAATTACCAAAAAAAATACACAAAATTACCAAAAAAAAGACACAAAATAACCAAAAAAGTAATTAAAGGGACCTTCCACACACAACACGGTAGAGTGCCATTCATATAAAACTCACATTAAACATTCATATCAAGGTGAGGGCCACGAAATATCGTCACGAGGGCCACAATTGGCCTGTGGGGCACGAGTTTGAGACCCTTGCTTCAAATTATTAATAAATCATTATTTTGTTGTTACAGAGGAGAGAAAATAAAACACCCCTGCACCTTTAAAAGAGCCCCCATTTAAAAAATAAAACCTTCAAACCATATCAGGTATATTTTGGTGTCAGGACTCGGTTCTTATCAGCAGCGCAAGCACAGCTAGCTCTTTCACACATGAATGCCATCTTATCTAGTCAAGAGCTTGCAAAGGCACTACTCTAAACTGTCACAAACACCACCCACTGATAAACACACACACACACACACACACACACACATGCAGGCAGAGCTGAAGGTATCCAAACAAATATCCTCCCTGAGAATTTAATTAGGTCAAGAGAGAGAGAAAGAGATCTTAACAAATTAAAAATCCAATTCCCGCTCTTATTAATCCAATCAGTCGGAATAAATTACAGTAGTCATTATGTGTGCAAACACTTGAAGTACACAGGGAACACCTGCAACAAGTGCACCGCTCTAACACGTCTCAATAAAGAGTAGATTTTCTATAACTGTGTGTACGACTGAATCCAAAATATCTGATTTGTAAATAAAAAGCTGTTTTAATCCAAAACTTTCAAGTCTCCAGTCCTTTTATCCTTTCACATAATTAGGGAAAATCTAATATAATGCAGATTAAATGTGATTTTAATGAGTTGTACTGATCTGCTGCCATTGGCACGTGTGCCGTCATAACAGACCTGTGGGATCCTCTCCTTTTAGCTTTATGTTTACTTTGGCGGCAAGTCTCCGAGTCCAGCTTTTCAGCCAAAGATCTCAGCCAACGAACCACAATGAGACAACACAAGGAGCAACATGTAGTGTGTGTGTGTGACTGTGTGTGTGAGAGGCTGGGGGGATAAGAAAGGACTTTAAAAAGATGCAGTTATTATCCTAGCTTAATTTGGCTTCTGACACACACACACACACACACACACACACACAGACACAGACACAGAGACACACACACACAGACACAGACACACACACACACACACACACACACACGACAGACAGTGAAACTGGGGGAAGATCACTGGATGCAGCAGAAATACGGCAAAGACACCAACAACTGGCAACCCGCACAAACAGAATATAAATATATGATAAAGTTGACATTTAGAGGCGTTCATAGATGGATGACTCCAACTGACGGCCAATTTGGCTGCTAATCTAAAGGCCAAGGCCGCCGGTGGCAGGGACAAGAGATCAATCGTGTGTGTGTGTGTGTGTGTGTGTGTGTGTGTGTGGTCTCTCACTCACCAAATAGATTGCTGGAGTGGCCTTGCTTGGAGACGGGCCTGAGCTCATTGGAACCCCAGGCGTAGCGCCTGTAGCTGTCCCACGCATGTTTCATCATCTGACAGGAGGAGGAAGAGGAGGAGGAGGAGGAGGAGGGGGAGGAGGGGGAGAGGAGAAATGAAGAGAGTTGAAAGAGGACAATCAACTCTGAGCTGTAACAAAAAGAATTAAGTCATTGTCATACAAAACGATGGGGTTTGGAGCCCAAATGACACTGGATTTTTCAAGGCTAATAGGGCCAGTGTGTATGACTCAGGTGATTCTATTGGCAGCAAAGGGGAAGGCAGATAGATGATTGGAAACATAGAGAGCGTGTCCTCATCCACAGAGTTCACCATGTTCCTACTGTAGCCTAGAACCAGCTAGACCAGATCTGGCTCTTCGGGCCATTTGCAGTGGCTCACTGTGGCTGTGACAACAAAATTATACCACATTAAATAGTTATTTCTTTACATTTTAATGTTTATTTATCACTGGTGCAGGCCCAAAGCAATTTGTATTCATCAGTTGTAAAAATATGTCACTTATATATGACATTAAAAAATGTTTCAACATTTTAGTCAACTAAATTGCTTACGAAAGTCTGCGGCCCTAAAAAACTTGCGGCCTTAAAAACTCTAAATCAGGGGTGGGCAACTGGAGGCCCGGGGGCCACATACGGCCCGCACCCTCACTTGAAGTGGCCCTTATACAACTACTTGCATTTGAGCATGAAATCTTAAAAGTGCAGTGTAAAAATGCACAAAATACTTCTTGTAATTAATGTTGGTCTGCTGTTCTTGCACTGAAAAAAAAGAAATCACAGTTAGTGGTTATTTTTTATTAGCTTCAAACCTTTTGTATTCCTATTTATACTGTTATACATGCATTTGAGCATGAAATATATAAAGTTACTGCAATGTAAACATATTTAAAATTGCAGTTTCATCATATCTGGTTAAGTGTACAGTCCTATATTTGTCCCTGTGGTAGTGAACATGAAAAATTGTGGCCCCCTGCAGCATTTAAGTTGCCCATCCCTGATCTAAATATTGACAACTTCAAGTCTAGTTTTGAGTTGCTGCATTCTGACAAAATCATATCAAGAAATGCTCATTATAACCTTTTAGTGATCCTGGTAGGCTAATTGATGGTAGACTTAGTAGGCTGTTAAAATAAGGTTTGTGGCTCCATTTTTTTTGGCCAACAGTGGCTCTTTTGTTACTAAAGGTTGCCGACCCCTGAGTTAGCCAGACACTGGCTCTAGACAGCCTTTCACATATCTGCTTCCCCATTTAATTTCACATTTTCCAAAGCCAAAACTGACAACAGCAAATGTCATTTTATTTGACCCATCTCACAAACACCAACCTACTCAGTTTAATATAAGACTTATAAAAAGTAACACTTATTCATATCTGAAAGGCTGAAACTAGAGAACTATTGGCTATTTTCTTTAAAAAAAATTGGATTAACTGATTATCAATATAGTTGCCAATAAATTTTCAGTTAATTGACGAGTCGATTAAGTCTCCTGCTGGCTGAATGATGTTGCCATTGCCTGTATAGTTGCAAGTGAGCATTTGAGGTTCCTGAATATCAAGATGCTGCTAATTTGAGACAATCTGCATATTTTTTGGGCTGCAACTAATGACAATTTCCATTAGAGATTAATATGTTCAAATCATTTTCTCAAACAACCGATCACTTTGTCTAAAAATTGTCAAGAAAATTGTCCATCCTAGTTTCTCAAAGTCTGAGGTTGTGGGTTTTTCAATGTTTTTGCCAGTGTAAAACTCAAAAATTATGATTTGATTTGCTAAAACTCTGAGGAAAACAGTAAATCTCTACATTTGAGAAGCCACTAACAGCATTATCTGCCATTTTTTGCATGAAAAATTCCTATAAATATGGTTGGCAATTATTTTTTTTAAGACAATCAACTAATAAATGAGTGGACTAATTGTTGCATCTTTCAGAATGTTTTGCTGCTGTCAGCAGGTTGAATGATACAACTTCTTTCATATATCCCAACACAAACTGAGCAGATATGTTCAATACTTCTTTGGAAGATGTGAAACAACTTATTGTCACTTCTTGATCCGTCCTGGATAAAAAGTCTCACAGCCAGTCCCACCAGGAGTGACTCCGGCCCCCGGCTCTGAGATTAACGACTTATTTGTTTGTACAGTTAAACACCAAACTGAAATCAATGTTGCACACAAGTACAACATCTCTCAACACATTCTCTGCCGAATGACCTATTCAGAATGTCTGTCTGCCAATTATGATCGCTGCGTCTGATTGATTGGCTCGTTTCTGCTGCAAAACAAAACCCAAATCTCCCTCTATTCCCTGAGAAAAGGAACATTTTCCTCAGCTCGTTGCCATTATCTGCTGCTGAAACCAGCCCATTCCCCCAGCAGGAATCATTGGAGTCTCATCTTATTTTAATCTGGCGCTGGCTGGGGGCTTGATAGCAGCGTGAACGCTCGTTTTCCCATCTAACACCCAGACACTCATTTCAGTCTCAGATGCGGCTCCTCCTCAAGCTCCACATTTGTCTGTGCTGCTAATCCAGGTTGCATAGCATCATTCTGGAGCTTTCTAGAACCTCCCTGCAGATTAGACACACTAAACCCTTTATCCCCCACCTTCAGACGGAGAATCTGCTCACACATACTTCAGTGCTGGTGGCTTGTTGTCATGTATAGGCTCTTATTGGCACTATACTGTAACCCAGCAGTTCCCAAACTATTTTAGCCGCGCATCCCCTACTATGTGCCAACTAGGGTTGTCAAAAGTATCGATAGTCAAAGAAGTATCGATACTAAAACGTTGTATCCGAATACAATACTCATTCTCAAAAGTATCGAGTATCTGAAGCTTGTTATCATAGTTGCAGTTTCTTTTTGCACAACTTCTTATTTTTATTATAAATATTTAATTTGTTAATTTTTACATGTTGCATTTTTCTTGTTAATAAAAATGTTTCTGTTAAATTAATTTTCAAAAGTATTGATACCCCCTCCGTGCACAGCATACAACCTTAAAAATATTGTTCTAGTTGTTATTGTTTATTGTATTTATTTATTTTTTGCACTACCTCAGACCTGAAGCTTGTTATCATAGTTGCAGTTTCTTTTTGCACAACTGTTTTTATTATAAATATTTAACCTGTGGTTCTGTTCATTTTTACATGTTGCATTTTTCTTGTTAATAAAAATATTTCTGTTAAATTAATTTTCAAAAGTATTGACACCCCCTCTGTGCACAGCATACAACCTTAAAAATATTGTTCTAGTTGTTATTGTTTATTGTATTTATTTATTTTTTGCACTACCTCAGACCTGAAGCTTGTTATCATAGTTGCAGTTTCTTTTTGCACAACTTCTTTTTTTTATTACAAATATTTAACCTGTGGTTCTGTTCATTTTTACATGTTGCATTTTTCTTGTTAATAAAAATATTTCTGTTAAATTAATTTTCAAAAGTATTGATACCCCCTCTGTGCACAGCATACAACCTTAAAAATATTGTTCTAGTTGTTATTGTTTATTGTATTTATTTATTTTTTGCACTACCTCAGACCTGAAGCTTGTTATCATAGTTGCAGTTTCTTTTTGCACAACTTCTTTTTTTTATTATAAATATTTAACCTGTGGTTCTGTTCATTTTTACATGTTGCATTTTTCTTGTTAATAAAAATATTTCTGTTAAATTAATTTTCAAAAGTATTGATACCCCCTCTGTGCACAGCATACAACCTTAAAAATATTGTTATAATTGTTATTGTTTATTGTATTTATTTATTTTTTGCACTACCTCAGACCTGAAGCTTGTTATCATAGTTGCAGTTTCTTTTTGCACAACTGTTTTTTTATTATAAATATTTAACCTGTGGTTCTAATCATTTTTACATGTTGCGTTTTTCTTGTTAATAAAAATATTTCTGTTAAATTAATTTTCAAAAGTATTGATACCCCCTCTGTGCACAGCATACAACCTTAAAAATATTGTTCTAGTTGTTATTGTTTATTGTATTTATTTATTTTTTGCACTACCTCAGACCTGAAGCTTGTTATCATAGTTGCAGTTTCTTTTTGCACAACTGTTTTTTATTATAAATATTTAACCTGTGGTTCTAATCATTTTTACATGTTGCATTTTTCTTGTTAATAAAAATATTTCTGTTAAATTTTGGGGTCTTTGTTTTTATCCTTGCGGTATCGGAAATGGGATCGAGTATCGAATATTTTCCTGAGTATCGGTATTGAGTTGAAAATTTTAGTATCGTGACAACCCTAGCTGTAACCTATAGCATATATGAGGTGAATGGCAGCTTTGTACACCTTAATATGGCCCAAACATTCACAAAGTGATTGTGAAACTGATGCACTCCTCTGGGCGATCTTGTTACACACTCTCTCAGTATCAAGTTGCACGCAAATACATACACATGTGTGCACTAGTTTGCATGAAAGTCTGAGTGGCACGCTGACTTCTGCTGACTCACTGTTTGTCAGCTCACTGGAGGACAAACAGTCAGTGAGAAAAACAACAATTCACTGTGATCATTTCAAAAGTGACCACAGCAGGCGGTAAATGGGCCGACGACTCACTGGGTCAGCGTGACCTGTTGGCCGGGAAATATAATTTGGTGGAGTCAGGCAGTAAACCACGCGCTCAATAAACGAGCCATTTAGTAATTCAGTCAAGCAGGAAAGCTTCCCACCTGTCTCACAGCCACCGCACGCACGAGGAGAAGAGCCAGAGTGGCTCAAAAGAGCTTCAATAAAATATGAATGAGTTTTTAATAGCCGCATGGTGAAAGGCTGCACTATATCACAACTATGATATAAAAAAAGAATATCACAAGATCCAGTTGAAGCTGTTCACAGGTTGTTACAACTCACTGTTTTGTTTTTTTCACAGTAACAGTTGCCAAACATATTTAGACAATGGAACCAATTCTTGGTTTTTAACAAATTAAAACAGCAAACAGCAAAATTTGCACCTCAAAATATAAACACTAGCGCTCAAAAGTTTGGGGTCACCTAGAAAATGTCTGTTGTTTTCCATTAAAAACAAACTGTTTAATTCATGAGATGAGTGACAAAATGAATCAAAAATATAGTAAAGACACTAACAAAGGCAGAAATAATAACATTAACCTGTACAAATCTCCAACTTTACCTCTAGATACTCAACCAGCCTGAGGACAGATCATTTTATTGCTTCTCAAATCAGCACAGAAAAGTTTCCAGCTGTGCTAACATAATGCTCAGGTGTTTAAATGATCAATGAGCATTTCAACACTATAAACGTGGATTAATACAATGTGACAGTGGGACACAGGAGTGATGGTTGCTGACAATATATAATAAATATTTCATGAGAAATCAGCCGTTTCCAGCTTTAAAAGTCATTTATCACAGTAACATGTCTAGACTGTATGTCTGTTATTTTTAAAAATGAGGTAATTTCTAAGTGACCCCAAACTTTTGAGCAGCAGTGTATTTGATTTTTTAGTTTATGTTGCAGTAGAAATAAATTCAAACATTGCCGTTAGAGTCAGAAACAGACATTGCAAAAAATGACAGAAAAAACAAAATTACTTAAAAAAGACACAAAATGACCAAAAATAGACACAAAATTGCTAAAAAAAAAAAAAAAAAAAGAAAAAGACAAAATGACAGTCAAAACTAAATTACTTAAAAAAGACACAAAATGACCAAAAAAGGACACAAAATGACTAAAAAAAATGACACAAAACTCAATTACTTAAAGACACAAAATGACAGAAAAAACTAAATTACTTAAAAAAGACACAAAATGACCAAAAAAGACACAAAATGACAGAAAAAACACTAAATTACTTAAAAAAGACACAAAATTATTAGAAAAAGACACAAAATTACAAAAAAAAGACAAAATTACAACAAAAAAAAGACACAAAATAATTTTAAAAAAGACAAAAAATTACATTACATAACATTTCCACTTCTTCCGGTTACGTCGTCATAGAAACAAGTGAAACAAAGCTCCAGCTTGTGCAATAAAGGGACCTTCCACACACAACACGGTAAAGTGCCATTCATATAAAACTCACATTAAACTTTCATATCAAGGTGGGGGCCACAAAATATTGTCACGAGGGCCCCAATTGGCCTGCGAGTTTGAGACCCATGATTTATGCATTAGTCAGATGAACACTGGCATCTGTTTGCGAATCAAATAAAGTTCTCTGACTGTGGGGCAAAAAAAATGACAAAGCTGCCAACATCACAAATGAATAACCAAATTGATTCAACTAACAAAGAATCAAAAGAACTGGCTTTCAGTTCTGGCATCAAAAAAAGCTGATGACTTGTTGCTGACCTAGAAACCACTTTAATCTGTTCATATTTTTGGCCAGGGTAGTGATGTCTTAAATTGGATACAGCTGTTGTGCACTTAGTGGAAAAGACAATCAGAACATTTGACCTCTTCTTCTTTTTAAGGACAAGATCGCAACCAGAACAGACAGAGCATTGCTGCCAACGTTTGACCACCGCCAAAATGTCTACTGGCTTATTGAATCACTTGACAGTATTAAAACTGGATAAAAAAGGAACTAGACTTTGCTTGTTGGATGATAGTTTCAGTTTGGTGACTCCTCCCCTTCCAGTACGAGGCCAAAATGGTAAATAAGAGGTGTTAAGTCAACTTTTTTACCATTATGTGTACACCACCCAGGTATACATATTCAACCGTACTTTCCCATATTCAGTGCGAAAGCTCTTTGGCCCTTAAAATAGCAAGTTTAACTTTAAAAGAAAACATGAATTGAGACACAGCTTTAGTCTACAACATTTTAAAATGAAGAAAAATGCCCATTAAACATACAAGAGCATAAATTATGCCTTAAAATTTGTACTTTCGCCAACCAAACAGCCCAAAAAACACAAAATTCAGTCTACAAATATGCAAAAGAAAAACAAGAATTGAAAAAAAGGAACCTGAAAATGTGAGTCTTACGAAAAGCTCTGCAGATAAACTGCATTTTATTTTCAGTGTGTGCACACAAACAACCACCAGGAGGCGTCTGAAACATAAACGCACGGTACTTTGGAAATAGTACTTAAGACTTTTGGCTTAAAATGTATAGATGCACAGAATATCTGGACAAAGTTCAGCATGTTCTTAGTAACAACCATGAACAACAGAAACAACGCAGCAGCTGTGATGCTCTCTGAGGGTTATTCTTTCACTCATATTCATATTGTGAACACGACTGAATGTTCAATCAAAGATAGTCTTCATCAGGTTACATCATGTGAGCTGAAGAGCTCGGTGCATGAATAGACTCTGATTTCATGCTTTTTTTTCCAGAACTGGTTATTAGATCACAGTGCATCAAGGAGTATGCCATACTCTGCTCGAGAGGAAGAAGAGGAGCATAATTAGCTGCATCTTTCACACAAATACACACAGATAACCCAAAACACACTCACATTAACAGACTGTATGTTATAGGATTTAGTTCCGGTTTACTCAGGTGGAGATCAGGAATTTGAGAATGCAGGTCGTGTGTGCCCTTCTTTTAAACACACTGACACACACACACAATCACACACAAACACAGAACAAAAGCCACTGCATTTGCATAACATCTCCCACACACATCAAAAGGACAGCGAGCGAAAGCTTTCCTCCATTTAAACCCACTAATTAAAGCTAGTGAGCCTGCTAATTACAGCTCCAATATGCATGTCACATTAAGAGATCTACTCAAACACTCTTCCATGTTCCACTCCACATTTCGTCCACACTGCAACACATGAAGGACGACTAGAGCTGATCCAAGGTCTGCTGAAGGATGTGGAGATGGAGACAACATAAAGACGGTGCTCGCTCAGCACGCAAACACGGAGAACAGGAACAGAGGATTTAGAACAAATTGGCACTGGATATCCAAAAGGGTGTTATTTGCAAAAGATTAAAAGCAGTAATGAGGCTTTACATAGCATGAAGACAGAATGTATCCATTGACAAATTACAGCTTTTATAAAGGCAAAGAGCAGTCTTCTACACTGAAAACACTTGGTGGCCAACTAAAACAGACGTGTAAAGCCCATACGTCAACGTGATACATTTATGGTAAGTTGGGTAAAGCTATACTATCCGGTTACCAAACTTCTTGAAGCAACAAGGAAGATTAAGGTCTTAGCTGCACCCGCCCCCCATGTCAATCAAGTCTGGATCTTGATATTAAAACGTTGTATCCGGATATGATACTCATTTTCAAAAGTATCAACTTTCTGCACTTTTCTGTTTCCTGACTTTTTTTGTAACAGGTGCAGCTGCTGAGAATACAGCATTTCAACAGTGTAATGTTCATGTTAACTGGTTTGGCTAGTGTTGGCTAGTGTTTTATCAAGCTTGTCTAACATTGTGCATAGCATACAACCTCAAAATATTGTTCTAATTGTTATTGTTTATTGTATTTATTTATTGTTTCTTTTTGCAAAACTGTTTATTATAAACTCCTGTTTCCTTTGCTCTTCCTTCTGAGCAATGAAATACACCAAAGCCTCTTTGTAGTTTATATGTTTCCACATTAAAGCTCATAAAAACACCAAAGTCAGAACAACGATTTCCCATCTCTGGAAATAGGAC
The DNA here is from genome assembly GCF_030273125.1 of Centropristis striata. Taxonomy (NCBI): domain Eukaryota; kingdom Metazoa; phylum Chordata; class Actinopteri; order Perciformes; family Serranidae; genus Centropristis; species Centropristis striata. The sequence goes on along the minus strand of NC_081534.1, from coordinate 27,838,716 downwards.
AATCTGAGGAGCACCTGAACGCACCATCGGTCACTTTTGCATTGAAGCAGGATATCAAGAACCGGATACTTCTACTTATTTACTTCTCAATTAACCTTTTCAGAATGTACTTATTTTCTATGGGGAAGGTTATGTGTCATTCCTTAATCACTTGTATCTGGCCACTCTAGATAACTGTCAGACATGAAACCAAGGAAACAATTAAGAGGACGTGTTTACTTAAGTCAAGATAAACTGTGACTCATCACAGAAGCTCGTGTGTTATCCTTTTAGCAGACAGAGAGTGACGGGATAAGTAGTCGGGCTGGTTTACGTCACGCTGATGAGTTACAGTCCTGACTCAACGCTTGTTTTTAGCATTATGGAAGAAAAGTGAAACAGGATTTAATAGCTGCTAAAGAGAAAACCAGGCTACCTGGGTGATTCTCATGAACATGGTGCAGCTCATAGCAAAAATCCAAGAGCATTGAATACATATTTTCTTTGACGCTTTATAACATATACAATCTAAAGTCACTGTTTAATATGAATTTATAATCTATTTATACAATTTTAAGGTATTTTCTAACATTTTTAGAGACACTGTGAGCAAAATTAATTACCGTAACACATTTTCAAATAAAAAAAAACAACGAAAGGTTTTTTTTTTCTTTTCTTTGGCAAACACTTAAATATGCTCAAGGGTAGCTGGTATCACCAAAATGTATTATATTAAAATATACACATATTTTAATGCAAACAATTATATAATTACCGTAACATTTAACCATTTTTTATCATCAATTTTGATTCAGATTTTGTTCTTTATACATTGTTAAAACCATTATGTTTGATTATATTCTTTTAAGTTATACATTTTTAAACAAATGTATATTTATTTTTATAAAGTTTATTAAATATTGTAAATCATTTTGGGGAAACCATGACATTTTTATCTGGACGCATTACGGTAATGAATTTGTGAATCAAAAATATGTAAAAAAAAATATATATATATATATATAGAAAATAATATTTTAGCACAAAACAATGAACTGTGCCTCATTTTGGCTATAGTGTTCATTCATAAAAAAGTGAAAGATTTTGTTTAATAAAGTATGTCCTTATAATCTTCACAGACATAGCTTAGACTGGCTTTATGAGAGCTTCACATGTCTGTATTTGCTCATACAGTGCAACTCAGCTCTCTTGACTTTCTCTAGTCAGGATGCATAAACAGGTATGTTTACATACAAGTGTTGCTCACACTACTAAACATTTCTTGTGTGTTAACTCTTATTGGATTTATTGAGCTGGATCCCAGTGTGTTGACTCTAATTGGATTAACCGCTCAGGATTTTCTGGGCTGACCGCTGTTATTAGGATCTGGTGGCTGAGGCTATTTCAGACTCACAATATCTCCATACTAATTGGCTCTGTGTTTAAGGTGCAGTGGTTTTCTAGGGCACCAGCTTCAAGTCCAATCTAACAGGAAGATCTTAAGTACACATACCTTCTCTCATCTGGAGAGCACGCAGACGCACACATACAGGCCGGGGAGGAGACTATTTGGTATGGAAAGGCTGCATGAGAGGTGTTGATAATCACCTCCTCCTCTCTCACTCCTCAATTCATTCCTGTTCTCCTATGTCCCCCCTACTCCTCCTCTCCTCCTATTGATCAGCCTCAGGCACTGAACTAATAACGTTGTTGACTTCATTGACGACACATGGCACATATACACATCCACATACAGCAGCACACACACACACTCAGCCAGAACCTCGTCCTGCTCTATTTACAACTGTTTTCTGTCAGCAGGACAGCTAATTGTTATTGTATGCTAACACACAGCAGCAGGGAATACAACGACTCACACACACACAAGTACACACAATTTAAAGATGAATGCTGATTTTGCTGAAGTTAATATACATGTTACATTTTGTTCCAATTGGTTATTAAATATCCATCCATCCATCCATTTTCCTCCGCTTATCCGGGCGTCGTGGCTGGGGAGAGGGACGCCTGGAATGCCCTGCTTAGCCTGCTGCCCCAGCGACCCGGCCCTGGATAAGCGGAGGTTATTAAATATCCCAAACAAAAAGGTATCTCGAACCATAAACCATGTAACTATAACATTACATTTTATTAGGGGTTGTGACGGTGTGAAAGTTTTGAAACTAGTTGGATTTAAAGCCAAACTCCGGACCGGACTACCAAATTGTACCACTAGGTGTCACTTGACTCAGCTGTTGTTGCTTAGTGTAGCAACTCCCATCCACTTTGTGGCTTTAACGCAGCTCAATGTTAGTTTGAAAACTGCCAATAAATAGAAGAAGAAGACTGAAAATAAGAAATGAAAATACTAAAATGGGCTGCTAAATATACTACAGCGGCCAAAAATATATTTGGCAGTTCAACAAATGTGTTAGAAACACACGTTACATTTAGCGCTCTGACAATAATTGTGTTTCCATCAACACATTTCGATGCATATTTAGAATTTTGCATAAGAAAAGCTTGATGTGCATAAAAGTTTATGCTCGCTTGATGTGTTTTTGTGTTTTTATGCAAAAATAATTAATGCACTAAACGGGAGATGGAAACGCTTTTTCCAAATAAGTTCTGACATAGCGAACCTTTAACTCACATGACTGATCAGCTGTTTCGCTCTGCTGGAAAACCCAAAAGAAGAAGAAGCTGTTTCTACTGTCTGCATCTTCCAGTGCCTCCTCACAATGCACGAATATAATTAATAGCAATTAGCAATTACATTACACTGCCATCATCTGACCAAAGTACGATACTGAAGCTTTGTTTATTTGCTCTAAACCAGTTGATGTAAACGTCTCAAATTCTTTCTTTTTTTTTAATGCAACATTTCAAAATGTAGCTTCAAAATTCACTTTGACTTTAATGGAATCACGGCTAATGTTGATATAGGTTGCTTATGTTGCTTCTTAATTTGATTCAGGTTTGCATGAAATCAAACTGGTTTTAACACTGGTCCGGTAAAAGCGAAAAACAACCCAACTCAAAAGTTTTTGTCTCTTTTGTTTCTCTTCTGCAGCTGAAACTTCCTCTCATTTTGACTAACAGGATACATTAACAACTGTAAGTGCTCATTCTTTACTTCAACCTTGTCTAAAAGGAAAATAGATAAAACTTAAGCCAGGACATTCTGACTCGACTATCTGGTGTCTTTGGGTCAGACGGCCTTCAGACATGTTTGTGTCTGATTTATATGCGTCTCAAAAAGAAAGGGGAAGAAAGCCTAAATAAAAGACTGCAGGAGCATAACAAATGCAGATGTATCAATAAAAGGCTCAGACGTCTGTTGAGTGTTTTGATGAAAATGAAATGGATGTGAATCATATGCCGTGGCCTTTATAGTCTGAATAAATTACATTATTATACAGCCAACTTAGAGGTGTAAAGGTCTCTCTCTTAGGAGAAAAATAAGACATTCATTGTCCCTGTTTGAAGTCGTCACATGCAATATTAATAAAATGTTAAATAATAGGAAATCTGTGATAAATTGGAACCAAAACTAAACTAAACTAAACATGAGCAGGGAGAGGGTACATCAGACAAAACAGGGAACTAACTATTTTTACATGTTTAATTTGATTTCCCCTATCTATTGTGCCACTGGACTAAACAGCTTATCAAAGCAGCGGCTGCAAACAGTAAGCTATGGCTGTCCTTTTCTAAATTCTAACAAATTGCTTCAGATAGTGTGTTATTACTTAGACCTAGAAGTCACAGTAGGAGTCAAAGTGAAACTACTAACGTACTTTTATCTCTCGCTTCACTTTGAGCAGTTAGATAAATCCAGGCTCAGATCTCAAACTAATTGAACACCTTGGGGAGTTTTTGGACTGGCTTTTTTCACTCCACCATCATCAGAAACACACTTTCAAATATTTTCTAGCATTTAAACAACTCCGGTGTGTCTTTAAAACAATATTTTTTTTAATAGAGTGTCAAAAAAAGTTCTCCACAAAAGTATTTTCAGGTCAAAAGGCTGAAGTACAAGTGAAGTGACAAGTCATTAGTGTTAAAAGTCCACGTTTTCTTTCTTGATTTTGTCAATTCTGATAACATATCTGCTGATAAAATATATATAATAGGTGGGGAAACAAGTAATACAGCATAGTATCATGATATTTTGGTTGGCAGTATTATATCGATTCATGGCTGCCAAGTATTGATATACTGAGATACAGTATTTTCGCCGTTATTTTATTTTTTTCAGAGGCCATAGCGGGCTGTTCTTTTTAGGAATAAACTGGATATGAAACTACAAGACCTTAGGAATCTATAGGCACCATGTGTGTCAGGATATCATGTAGGGAAGTTTTCAAAATAACACTGCAAAGTTTTGATGGTTTTAGCTACATGCTAAATACACTGGAACCAAATATGTGACTGTGTCGCTTTGAGGAAAGTTAGGAAAATGCTGCAATTGTTGGACTCTCATTGTGGAGAAATAAAAAGACTGAAGTGAGATGAATAGACTGAGCATTTTTTTCTTATTTGACAAAAAAATCTTGATCAAATTTAATTTTTTAGGACACAAAATACAGTTAAACAGTTATTATTAACAGCAATTTAATGTATCGCAATACTCACCATATCGCAAAATGCTTGGAATCACAATAATATCGCATTGTGACTCAAGTATTGGGATAAAGTCGTACTGTGGGGCCTCTGCTGATTCACACCTCTAATATATATAATATATATATATTTTTAAAACATTTTCTCTCCAATGTGTCTGTGTGTCATAAAAGTTCTTCACACAAAAACATCCAGAACTTGTTATTAGGACTTACCGTCAAGTAGGCAAGAAATTAAAAAAACAAATATTTTTAATGAAAAAATTGATTTTTGGATGAGATACCACAAGAGGGGAACCCTGTCCAAGTGTGACAGGTGCTTACTAGGCAACATGACAAATAGCATTTCACTGACATCAAGATAAATATGTGTAAAGAAGAAAACAATAAGGCCAAAACAAGTTGCATGACACACAGAGGAGCTCAGAGGTTCACAAGTCCAATTCCAGGAATTTGGGAAACTTTCCATGGGAATTAACAGGGATTTATGGGAATAAACTGGAATGAACCAGGGATTTACAAAATTGGCCCTTAAACAGGGAACTTAAATATAGTTGGGGAGTCATTTCACATTACTATTTTTTTTTATCAAAACTTGATTAACTTCTACTTACAAATAAACCTTGTGGCAAATCTACAAGAAAAAAAATGTGCAGATTTATGAGATTTAAAGTGGTGAATCTGCAAGAAAAGTTTTTTCACTTTTTTCTCGTAAATCTGCAACTTTTTTCACGCAGATTTGCTACTTTAAACCTCTTAAATCTGCGACTTTTTTCTTGTAGATTTGCCACTTTAAATCTAGTAAATTTGCAACTTTTTTCTCTAAATATTACAAGTCCATGTGGTTCTACGACCTCACAGAGAGACAAGGGGACCCCATTTTGATATCCACTTAAGTTACCAAATATAATTCTTCGCCAGATAAAGGGTCAAAAATATAGAAAATATTATTTCAACACAAAACAATGAATTGTGCCTAATTTTGGTTATATTGTTCATTCATATAAAAGTGAAATATATTTAGTTTAATAAAGTATGTCCTTATAATCTTCACAGACAGAACTTAGACTGGCTTCATGAGAATATCCCAATAGCATATCACTGACATCAAGATATATAAGTGTAAAGAACAAAACAATAAGGCCAAACCAAGTTGCATGACACACAGAGGAGCTGAGAGGTTCACGAGTCCACCGAGGCCTCGTTTAAATGCCCCCAAATTCTAACCTGGCATTGATTCAGTGTGTGTACTTAACACTGCTGTTTGTACCCACACATTCATGCGCACAGTGGGATGATGGCAAATCATTAACTGCTGTGCAGAGATCTTGGGGTTAATGACCCCTCGTTGCTCCGGGGTGTCTTAAGTAATCTGTAACTGAGGGAATGTGTGTAAGACAGGAAGCAGGGAAAAGAGTGCGAGTTCCTCCAGGGGCGGCTGTGGTGAAAGCGAAGCTGAAAGCGAATCCTCTGGTAGTTTGTCTCAGGGGAAACACTTGTGACTAACGCCCTTGTAACAGGTGCATAATGTGTGAGACAGAGGGAGAGACAGGGAGAGGGTGAGAGAGAGAGGAAGAGGGCAGTTAGGTTACTGTGTGGTTGTTGGGCAGATAAGGACACCACACCAGCCGCCAACACACACACACACACACACACACACACACACACACGTCTGCTTGCCAAAGCAGCATCCCGAGTGAGTGTGTGCTGAAGTACAGATGCTTGACTGCTTCACTCCCCGCCATCTCAATGAGGGGAAGATAAAGAGAGAGTGAGATAGTGAGATGAAAAAGCCTGGGTCACAAAAAGCAAGGAGAAAGATAAGAAGCAGCAAAGACAGGCTTACAGACCTGAGAAATAATGAAAATTACAAACACATACTATCTGATAGAAGAGAAATATCAACATTTATGCGAGCCAATTTAAGGAATAATGATGGAGCAATTACTAGAAGTAGTGAAAAGGAGGGAGGAAAGAAAGAAGAGAGACACTGGCTGGGCTGTGGGGATAATAGGCCTCGGCTCTGATCATTTACACTCTATCCTTCTGCTGAGTTTCAGCAAACTTTTGAAATATCACTTTGAAGTAGGGCTGGGCGATATGGACCAAAAGTCATATCCTGATATATTTAGACTGAATATCAATGTATGATATATATCCCGATATTTTTATCTCAAAGTGAGAGCAAATGTTCAGTCGAAGTCAAAGCCAAATATGACATGTCTAAAGATAACTAAAAATAACTAAATAAGACATAACAACAGACACAAAATGACCAAAAAAGACACAAAAAGGATTCAAAAATGGACAAAATAGCCCAAGACTCTACAGAGTTAAGTTCTACTTACAAATAAACCTTTTGAAATGTCATGTTTTTTTGTATTTAATACTTCCAAAATTCCCCACTTTAACTTCCCATGGAAAGTTTATGGAAATTTACCAGACATTTCCCACCCCTTTGCAACCCTACTCCTTGCACATTTAGGCTACGTTTACACGAGGACGGTCTGAACAGAAGACGCAAAAGTGGCGTCGTGTCTTCACTTTTTATTCCTCGTTTAGACGAGCGTTTTCGGGAGGAAATCTGCTGCATACGGTGACGCAAAAAAGTGTGCATGCCAGGCGGCATCACTTAAAGCCATAAGAGCATCTTTGGGCATGCAGAAGTTTTCACGCCACACATTTTCATCAGCTACTCCTTCCACAAAGTTCTCCACCATCACTAGATCTCCCAGGTCTCGTTCACAGCCGTCTGGCTCGCCTCCGACGAATTGCTGCATCCAAAATGTGATAGAGGTAATTCCAGATCCTTCTCTGTTCACTAATACTATCTGTACATATCCTGTACATTTGGTGGAAAGACTCCTGTAAGTTTATTAGAGCTGCCAGAGCAGCTTGAAGGTCCGACGCATGGAAATAATCCCACACGTTTGTTTATTTTGCTGTACTGGAGCATGTATGTGACGTAAACACATACGTGACGTGAGCAGATCTGAGCAGAGTTTTGTGTCTTGGCAGTGTATTTAACTTTTCCACTTTGGAAGGTGGTTTCAGATTTTTGCGTCTTTAAGCCCCAAAAACTCTGTCACCGTCTAAACGAAAGGCACTTCCGATAAAATATTTTGTCTTTTTCACCAGCGAGCGTCCTCGTGTAAACGGGGCCTTCGCTATCAAGTATTTTCAGGTCAAAAGGCCCAAGTCCAAGTGAACTCACAAGTCATTAGTGTCTAAAGTCCAAGCTGAGTTGCCAGTCTTTTTATTTTATTTTGACAAGTCAGGCCTAAAGCCTGATTGATACTGGATTCTCAGGGCAGATACTGATACAGATATTAGGGAGTAAAATACTCTGGTATCAATGTATCGGCCGATAGAGCATATGTAAATACGTAACGTTACCGTGACCCCCTATTATGTTATCACGTATAAGCAGAAGGGAAATATGTAAAGCTGTATTATGCTACAGTGATTTTAAGCTTTTGACATTATAGGGTTGACCTCACTGCAACTTCCTGTCTTACAATCCAGTGGCAAGAAGCACAGAAGAAAAGTCAGTGTGCGCTCTGCTGGACACATTTCCTGTATCTTTATTCTGCACTATATTCTGTAAAAGTTTCTTATTGGCACATATAAAACAACATGCTGATCTCAGTGAGGCTCTAGTCGAGTCTGAAGTCATCAAATCTGTAGCTCGGGTCTGACTCATTTGCAAGTCATGTGATTTGAGTCCACACCTCTGCAAACTGTCTGTATTTCATCACCACAAAATCCTCTCTGCTCTGGGAGAAACAAATCTACCACACTCGTGCTTTTCTTACAGAAGTTTTTTTACGATTTCATCATGTGACACGAACATGAACAGGAACCAAACCGCTGATAGAAATCACTTATTTACATGTAGCATAGAGGCAAAGACATGAACTTAATCAGAAAGCAGTTTCCTTTCCTGTCTGTTTCATTCACTGCAGTAATGCAAACCATGTGATTTCCTGTTTGTCTCCTAAACACAAACAGGAGGATAAAAACCTTCCCTTAGACCTACTATAAAGCAGGTGTTGGCAAGAGCAAACCATAAGGTTGCTTTAAATATATTTGGTTGACTCATTCCTATATTACACCTGTCAGTCTGTGAGAGTAGCAAAAGCTGTGGGAGATTTATTTAAGCAGCTGCTAATGTGGCAAAAAGAGCTGAAAATTAACAGAAATGTGTAGATGTAAAGTGATAGAAATACATGTGTGATTTTGGACAGTTTTCTCACACTTATAAGAAATTATTCAAGGAGCCCGTGAATGTGACAGAAATATAAAGGTATGCATACTAAATAAAAATGCTGAATATCATCATGATGAGTATTTGTGTTGACATCAAAATCCATTAGTAGAACTCAATCAGGAATATTTTTGTAAAATAATCATATATAAATTAAGTTTACTTCTTCAAAATAAATTAATATTTGACTCAAAGATTACATGGTTTAAATATTTGTAGTAATACGTGTACAATAAGTGTAAAATCAGTCAGTACAACACATTTTATTAAGTAAATCATAAGCACATTTGCAGTTATATCCTACAAATGTTTTCAATTATATTTACTCAGTTTGTTTAGTGATTTCTACTCAGTTTTTCCATATAATATCGTTAGCATATTTCAGTTACATTTACTCAATTTATGTGGCAATTGAGCCAATAAGTCAATTCATTCAGATGTACTTGAAAATATCACTTAAATTTACTCATTACTCATGTTTTGTTTAACCGATTTGAGAGCTTTCAAATCAACTCAATATTTTTAAGTGTATGTGTTTTTTGAGTGCACTTATATTGTCTGTACTGGCAGCATGGACCACCACTGTGTCGTGCACAAACCGCAGCAGCTCACCACCAGCATTTTGCAAACACTAAAGGAAACGACAAAGAAAAAAGCACGAGGGGAGCATGCTTTTGATTTGAAAAGTTCAAACTGATCAAGTTCTTGGGGAAGTTGTTACATGGTTGTTGATTCGCTTGCTCCGGGGTTGTTTACCAGGCCGTCTCTGTTTATGCTATCCTGAATTTAATCTCTCCCTCTATATCCACCCCCTCTCTCTATGTGGGGATGTAAGAAACTGTGTACACCTCTGTAAAAATATTACTGCTTCTCTCTCAACCCTATCTCTACGCCCAGACAGCCTCTGCTGAGAGTTCACACAGGCAAATGCACCCATGCTGACACACACACATACACAAGACCCTCTTATGGAGCGAAATAAGAGCGCATTAAACATTCACTATGATCAACTTGGCGAAAACAAGCATCAAAAAATAAAGCCTCTTGCGTCATGTAAATCACACTTCCATGTAGTATCTGTGTATTTCAGAGGAAACAGAAACAGGAAACCTTAAAGATGGATAGAGAGATGGAGGATGCAAGGTCTGACACATTAAACATCATGAAATAGAAATGACATTTTGAAATGTGCCAGACCCCGAGGCTGCATCTATATTAGAGGAGACGTTGGGAGCCTCGACGCACCATTACACCACTTATACAGAGAGAGTGCTGAAAGGCTTGGAACAAGTGTTATGTGCAAAACATATGGAACACAGAAGACACAAGTGGTAATAAAATCACACGAGGCTTGTTCGGAGGTTAGGTGCAGTGTGGGGGAGGGTCAAGATTATGAAACACTTTAAGGGATAGTCCAGGTTGGATGAGTCACTTTCCCAGTGTGTGAGTAGATGGGAGTCAGGACACTTCCTGTTTAGAGAAGCAGGCAGGAGTACTGCTGCGGCAGCTCAACATACTTTTCCCACCTTAAACAAGATCAATATCAGTTGAAGTGTGCACTATATTTATAATATTGTCAGGTTTATCTTGCCATAAAACAGCTCTGTTTAAGTCATGGCTCTCAAACTTGCGGCCCTCGTGATGATATTTTGTGGCCCCCACCTTGATATGAGAGTTTGATTTGAGTTTTATATGAATGGCACTTCACCGTGTTGTGTGTGGAAGGTTTTTGGGTAATTTTGTGTCTTTTTTTAAATCATTTTGTGTCTTTTTTTTTTGGTAATTTTGTGTCTTTTTTTTATAATTTTGTCTTTTTTTTTGTAATTTTGTCTTTTTTTTTGTAATTTTGTGTCTTTTTTGGTAATTTTGTGTCTTTTTTCTGTCATTTTTAGTATTTTTGCGTCTTTTTTTGTCATTTTGTGTCTTTTTTTGTCATTTTGTGTCTTTTTTTTAGTAATTTTGTGTCTTTTTTTTGTAATTTTGTGGCAGCTCCAGCGGCCCACAGGTAATTTGAGTTTGAGACCCCTGCTTTATATGCTTTGGTGCAAACAAATAAACGTAAAAACTATAAAAGTCAATCTGGTTCTGAACTATTTCTCTAAACTAAGAAGTATTTTGCACCACCGACTCATCTTGTAATGATAACAAAAACTCTGACACCAACGTGATTTCACAGAAATCATATCTTCCCCTCTTTCTCCCCCTTTCTATCTGTCACTATCTAATAAAGCAGTAAAATGCCAAAAAATAATCTTTAAAAAATGAAAATGAAATGCACAACTCTGATGCAGTGTGTTAAAACATTCTAAATATAGCAGAAATGTAAACTGACACTGATTGGGAGGTGGTTAAAATGTGTTTTGCTGCTGTCCCAATCGTTGCTGGTGCTTCTGCCTGCTCCTCCAGCCTGCAGAGTGCCTGTCACCATCTATTACAGGTAATGCAATGATTATGGACAAGTACCTCATACAACCCCTCATCAAATAATCCAAACTACCCCTTTAAACTAATAGGTTCACTTCAGGACCAATGCCAAGCTCAACTAACACCTTCTCAAACGGGACTTTCTCACAACAGACATCTTGGCTTGTCACAGTATAAAAAGGAAAGCACAGGTGTAGGCAACAAATTAATATAGGCTCTGTTCCATTAGACGCCAGTGAGCCAGCATTCACAATACCAGAGGCATACTTAAAATGGAACGCAGCCATTATCAGTGCAGAAAAGCAGTTGCGGGGACATTTTGTCCCACCTGTGTGTGCGGTGTTATCTAAAGTATGGCATGCAAATGAGTCCAGGTACAAATAATTACAATTACAAATGTGCACGTATAATGGCCGGTAACCCAGGTGCAGCAATTTCCTCAGTGAGCTGCGGTTTAATGACGGGGAAATGAAGGAGGACATTTCTTGTGTGGGACAGCGGCTACAAAACAAGCTTTTGCAGAAGTGAAAAAGCATGACTCAAGGAGGCAAAAGAAAGGGAATAAAGAATAAAGGGCTCCTGAAAGCACAGTAGGTGTTTTTAGAGGCAGAGAAGTGAAAGATGAGGAGGGGGAAGAAATAACTCTCGGTGCACAAAGCAGTTAGACGTTTGTTCCTCAAGCAGTGAAGGATCATTTGTATTGTTTTACTGATTCGCCATAAATCATGCATACTTTATATCACTGATGATCATTTCTCAAACAGTCCTGTAGCGTTTCTGATTTTCCAATGTGTCTTCTTGCCTCGCAGGCAGCCGTTTGTTTCCACTTTGGTATAAAAAATCAATTTGCAGGAAATTACTTGAGTGATGTAATTCATCACGGTGAACATAAGTGCTTTTGTTATTGTCTTCCAAAGTTACAGTATCATTGCAGGGGAATCCATTTGTGGGTGCAGATTGATTTGAAAAGTCTGCAGTGCACTTATATTCAAGTTTTAAACAGACAGATTTAAATCTTTTCTAGTTAATTTATCAGAGAGTAATTATTGGAGAGAATGAGTGTGACAAGGTGGGTTGATTTCTAATGCTTTATGTCATGGGTCTCAAACTTGCGGCCCGCGGGCCAATTGCGGCCCTCGTGGCGATATTTTGTGGCCCCCACCTTGATATGAAAGTTTAATGTGAGTTTTATATGAATGGCACTTTACCGTGTTGTGTGTGGAAGGTCCCTTTAATTACTTTTTTTGGTAATTTTGTGTCTTTTTTGGTAATTTTATGTCTTTTTTTAAATAATTGTGTCTTTAATAAGTTTGTCTTTTTTTAATAATTCTGTGTAATTTTTTGGGGTAATTTTGTGTCTTATTTTGGTAAATTTGTGTTTTTTTTTAAATAATTTTGTGTCTTTTTTAATTACTGTGTGTCTTTTCTAACAATTTTGTGTCCTTTTTGGCAATTTTGTTTCTTTTTTTGGTCATGTTGTGTCTTTTTTGGGTAATTTTGTGTATTTTTTTAAATATAATTTTGTGTCTTTTTTGGTCATTTTGTATTTTTTTAAATATAATTTTGTGTCTTTTTTGGGTCATTTTGTGTCTTTTTTTGTAATTCTGTGTATTTTTTGCTCATTGTGTGTCTTTTTTGTTATTTTGTGTCTTTTTTCTGTCATTTTGTGTCTTTTTTTTTGTAATTTTGTGTCTTTTTTTTTTTATACTGCCTCCAGCGGCCCCCAGGTAGTTTGAGATTGAGACTCCTGCTTTATATTTTTTGGTCCAAACAAATAAATGTAAAAAACTATAAAAGTCAATCTGGTTCTGAACTATTTCTCTAAACTAAGAAGTATTTTGCACCACCGACTCATCTTGTAATGATAACAAAAACTCCAGCACCAACGTGATTTCACAGAAAATAACTAAAATAGATTTTGAATTCTACAGGTGTTCCAAAAATTTCATCAAAAAAGAAATCCACTTTCACGAGCACGGAGCGAGAACGTGGGGGGAAAATTGAAGTGGAGATATTAAAGCCAAACTCCACAGTGGGAGCACACGAAACTCCATCACCAAAACTACGACTGTGGTTGACTTTTCTTGATCTACATCTCAGTGTTGGGAGTGATCATGGATTGGGGGGGGGGCTTTGAAATAAGAAGTAGACAGCTGAGGTTTGCTGACATGCTTGAAAATGACATCAATGAGTCTCTCTGGGGGTAAAATTATGGAAATAGCATGGAAATGGCAACAAGCAGTCAACAGTGCCTTGAAGAGAATCCATGTTTACTTCTGCAGCAGTGCTAAAAAGGTCAGAGGAAATAAGAACCGGAGAGAAAAATGTTATAAGTATAGCAAACATTTCGATATTAGACAGAGTTGTTATCTTATTTTCAAAGCAATACTCAAAACAAATGCATATGCAATTTGCCCTAAGGACAAGTGAGCTGTGCCACTGAGATCAACCTGTTATTCCCTGCACGATTCCCAAGTGCACACAACAAGATTTGTGTTGCCACAATTGCTTCTGTGCTTGTAAGAAATCTTTTTAAAGTTACAGCCCATAGAAGCCCGGATAGAAAACTGGCTTCCTGGCCCATGATGTCTTGGAACAACACTCACTACCCAAACCATTTTCCACCTCGTCTCCTCACATGTTCTCACTGCTCAGAGACAGAGGACAATATCCATCTCTCCGCCTAGGGACCAGTTCTTCAGGGATCAGTGAGGGATTTCCTAAGCGGTTTAGTATTTCAGCGAGCCATATATGGGTCAGTATTGTACTGCTGCTGCAGCTTCCTCACAGTCTTCTCTGCTGACAGAAAAGTGGGTTTAATACTTTGTTTCCATGATGTCTCGCTGCAGCTGTGACACCGTTTCCAGCCAACAGTTTATGCAGCTGCATGAGAAACTATCAAATAGTAAAAACAACCCCTGGGACGAATGTTCATGTTCTTAAAAGACAAAAAGAAAGAAAATGTGCCATTGATCATGTACACCATGGGTCTCAAACTCGCGGCCCTCGTGACGATATTTTGTGGCCCCCACCTTGATATGAAAGTTTAATGTGAGTTTTATATGAATGGCACTTTGCTGTGTTGTGTGTGGAAGGTCCTTTTAATTACTTTTTGTGGTAATTTTGGGTCTTTTAAAAATATTTTTGTGTCTTTTTTTTTGTAATAGTGTCTTTTGTTAGTAATTTTGTGTCTTTTTTTGGTAATTTTGTGTCTTTTTTTGGGTCGTTTTGTGTCTTTTTTTTTTATTATAATTTTGTGTCTTTTTAGGTAATGCTGACTCTTTTTTTGGTCATTTTGTGTCTTTTTTAAGAAATTTCTTTTTTTTCTGTCATTTTGTGTCTTTTTTTTGTCATTTTGTGTCTTTTTTTGGTCATTTTGTGTCTTTTTTAAAGTAATTTTGGGGGGTTTTTTAAAGTCATTTTGTGTCTTTTTTTTAGTAATTTTGTGTCCTTGTTTGGTCATTTTGATGCTGCCTCCAGCGGCCCCCAGGTAATTTGAGTTTGAGACCCCTGATGTACACAGTCTGACATAGTATTTAAAAGCCTTTGCTGAATGAAAAGGGCTCAGAGGTTTCATTGTCTACTGTAAAAACACGCTCGTCCACAAATTAAGAGCAAATTATCTTGTTAAATCTTCCCTGGCTGGATAGAAAGAAGTCTTTTTCCTGGCTGGCCAACAGCTCCAGCAAACACAATGCTGAACACTCTTTTGGCGAAACCTTTTTATATGGTTGTTTTATATTTATGGGGAAAAGAAAATGGCACAAATAAACGGAGAGCGAGCGGCAACAATTGCTGCGGTTTAAGAAAAACAAAGGAAACGGAGGAAAATCGGAGTGTTTAGAAGTTATCTGACTGCGCATTAAGTTGAACATCTTTCTAAACAGCCGCGCAGGTAAACCTCCAAACACTCATTCTGAATTATCGAGCACCAGACGTGGGCAAAAGAAACAAGGACCCAGGGCTGTCGGAGGCTCCGCACTGCACCAGCATACCAACTCTGTGGATTCAATTCACACTTTCCTGCAGTTCGAGATCATTATCACCAGAAGAAATAATTGATTTTCCTCAAGAACAGACAAACAATGTAATGATATTCTACACCAGACAGTGGAGGCTGGAGTGGGGAGTGATTTGATCAGTACGAGCCAATACTGAGCCGAGGGTGCTTTCACATCTCAGTTCAGACAAACTCTGTATTTTGCCAGATTGGTTTGGTTTGTTTAGGTTGTCGTGTTAGTTGTTCATTGAACTCTGGAGTAGAGCAATCAACCAGACCTGGACTAGCTGAAGAAAATGGTCTTGTTCCACTTCAAATGGAACCATTATGTACTTGTATCAAAGCAAAAAGACCAACAACAGGTTTAGAGATATGTCATATTAGCAGATCATTTCAGATAATTAACTGCTGATCATGAACTTTAACACTCTGGAGTTACTGATCGCACTTGAGCGATCAAATCACGATTTCTCTATGTCGTCACAACGTAAAAACGAAGCAACGCCCGTCTAAAGTACTGGCTTCAAACTCCATTCCAGTTTTTGTTTGATGATCATAGGCCAAGTAAAACTGGCAAAAAGGCAAAATATATTGTCTATAAAATATATTACTAGATGTTACCATTATTTTACCTCTTATATGTTATATTTGAATTTTTTGTGTTAGAAATACTGGATTTTGTGGTCAAACTGCAATAATTACCATGTCATACAGGTGAAAAAAAGGTACCAACATGGCATGGTAAATATTTTCAAGTGGTATATACTGGCAGAATGAAAAGGTAATTGTTTTTTCAATTTTATTTTAACATGTTTCTTATAATTTGTGTTTACTCTTTTTTATACAACTTTTATTATATTCAAGATTCTGTTTTAGCCATTTGTTTTTACTTATTCTTCTTCGTTTAATTTTAAGGTTTTGTCTAATGATCTTTAAATGTCCTTAAAAAAAATTTCTGCCCTTTGTCGTGATGCTATTGATGTATTGTGTGAGGCACTTTGAATTGCCTTGCCGAAATTCATTCATTCATTATGCTTAACCGCTTATCCGCACTTGGGTCATGGGGGGCTGGAGCCGATCCCAGCTGACATTGGGTGACAGGCGGGATAGACCCTGGACAGGTCTCCAGACTATCACAGGGCTGACACATAGAGACAGACAATCACGCTCTCATTCATTCCTACGGGCAATTTAGAGTCACCAACTAAATCTAAGTGTATGTTTTTGGACTGTGGGAGGAAGCCGGAGTACCCGGTGAGAACCCATGCTGACATAGGGACATGCAAACGGCCAAAATTGAAGTAGAAAAAGTTGTATTGTGTTTGTGTCTGACTCTGTGAATAAATCATAAAGATCGCACAGCAAGTGTTCCCAAATTGCTCCGGTACAAAATGAACATAACTAAGAGAGTGAAGGTCGACCATGGTTTTTCTTTACAAGTGTACTTGTATTTATATAAAAAAATGTAAGTATACTTATTTGCACAGCAGGTAAAGCACTAGCTCTCCAAATGTACTGCTGAGTCACATTATTAGGTAGATAGAGCAAAGAGCAAACACCACCACAGCCTGTTGTTTCGCATTGATGTAGTCATCGAGTATCATGTCCAAGTGATGATCATGGAAAGGTCAAATTGTTACCATCAGTCAGACCGAGAGCGTCTGCAGAGAGCAATCAATCAATCAAAAACCAATACAATTACCATAACAACCCAGAAAATATGGACATCCTCTTCATACCCGGTTATTCAATGTGAATGTAGTGATGTAGTTCACTGTCTGCCACTGACTAATCAATGATCATCCACTGAGTAAAACCCAAGTCAATAAATTCCGGCCAATAAATATAAGATTTCCCATCAGACCTCGTCTTGATCTCGTACAGCCGAGCCCTTCGAACAAACCAGGCCCGTGCCAAAACTCACTGACCTGAATGAGGTCATAAAATGTGACGTTCCCAATAGTCTGATTGGTGTTTAACAGTGTTGATAACACAGTCGACAGAGCAAGCCTACCTGCAAAGCAACATTACACACCAATCAATATTAGCTGAGGCCGTCTGGGTAGGAGACGAGAGAATGATGAAATTGAAGACATGGAGAAAATCTATATCAGCGACTTGCTGTTTGGTTAAAAAACCTGGTTCTGGCAGTAAAACAACACTCCGGAGGGAGCGAGGTTATTGACAACAAAGATGTTATAATAAAACACGAACAGTGAAGTCTCGGTGATATGATTACTTTCATTATCCGCTCTGAAATGGAGCCATAATGGCTATGAACCATGTGTTATAGAGCTAGGACGGATTGAAGTGTTGTTTTTTAATTAAATTCTACCAATTCAGCTCACACACATCTTATCAAGAGAGGGAGCATTGAAGAGGCATGGCTCAAAAGTGTTGGGAAATAAAGAGGGGTTCATGTATAATCTTGAGGTGAATGGGAAATTCAAATCGATGCTACATTTCCACTCCGGCAACTGTTGAAATTCAGCTGTTTTTCTACAGAGTGAAATGTAATGAGATACGTTTTTGGCATTTTAATGTGGATGTTATCTAACAAGGTTTACAAAAGCTTTTTCCTTTTCATTTCACTGCGACTTTCATGCCAAAGGGTGACGTGCTAAACACTCCCTCTCAAACCTCTCAGCGCAGTGTGTACGGGTTCACACGACCACACGCACACATTTATTGACTTGACCTTTCTCTTGGTGTAGGAAGCGGCCCAATTGGGTTTGACCCAGCCGCTTGACAAAAGGCAAACTAATGAAGACTTTGTGAGAGGCAGATTGATTTTTCCCTCCCTCCCTCCATTACATCCATCGCCCGCCTCTATACAGCAGGCAGGAGAGGAGGCAGGCGGCGGCAGAGCTTCAGCTCATCACTCATTTGTTTAACAGGTTGGCAGAGATGAGGAGCGAACAGCACAGAATGCCAGAAAATACACCCCGTGCTCCATTCAAATGGCTCGGGCCGAAGGAATGGAGAATAACTACGGAATATGATTTGGCTGGATTGAGAGGAAATCTGAAAACTGCCCATTCTGCCCATCCGAGAGACAAATTAAAAAGCTTTCTGTCTGCTCGTTCACATTATTATGGCTTTAACCTTTTTCACTAAACATGCTTTCAAACTCTTCTGTGACATCACAAATGAGATTGGAGCATGAAACCATTGCCAGGACTGGGGCCGTGGGTTGGAGGGCTCAAATTACAGCAACTATTCAGCCTCCATCAGCCGACCCCTTGGGTTACTGCAATTAGGACAACAAATTATGTTTTTATTACAGAATACGGCTGGGCGATATGAAAAGAAATGGTGTATTTTTGTCAAAAAGGCAAAAAAACAACGTCCAAACTGCATTATGGCAATATTTACATTGTTTGGATGACATTTGATCCATATGGGAGCCAAACTGGAGCCAACCATAGAATAGGAAGTATGGAGTATACAAAAACCATTGCTTTACCATTCTTCATTGTAATATATACCAAATTTTTGGCCATATCACCCAGCCTTATAATAAATTAACCTGCCAGCAATTTACTTTCAAACAATATTTCAAAATAGTGACAGCACAGGTTTTTTGTCCAACCAGCAGTCAAAAATCCAAACCTATTCTTTTTACAATAATAGCAAAACATTTGAGATACTTGAAAAAGTCACATTTTGGCATTTTCCCCGAAAAAAAACAAAAAAATAAATGATAAACCAATTAATAAAACCGTTGTTGATTAATTTCCTGTCCGCTGACCGATTAATCCGATACCCTTTCAGTGTTGGATCTCTTGGGTCCATCCATTAATCTGCCAGAAGAATCACTATCTGCTAATCCAATCAATTCTACAGTCCCAATAAATGGAAGCTATAATCAATAACATTACAGTGCAGAACCAGCACACTATGAGTTTATACATTTTTTGAAACACTTCAAAATTCCAAATGTATTCTGTTAACTATCGTAGAACACAAACAAAACATTTGAGATGATTGAAAAAGTCAAATTTTGGCATTTTTCCTGAAAAGAAATATACATAAATGTTAAAACAATGAATTAAACCATTGTTGATTAATTCCATGTCCGCTAACTGATTAATCCAATACTTTTTCAGTGTTGGATCTCTTGGATCCATCCATTAATCTGCCAGGAGAATCACTGTCTGCTAATCCAATCAATTCTACAATAAATGGAGGCTATAATCAATAACATGCGCAGTGCAGAACCAGCACATTGTGGGTTATCCTTTACTGTCCAATTCTCATTAGAATTAAAGTCCTTAGCTCTTTAATCGTTCTGTTCCCTCTATTCTATAGTATTTCTTCTCGCCATGTTCACAATGTCCAATACTTTTTTGGGGGTAATGATATTTAAACTTGTGATAATGTAATAATTATACCATATCTCCACTACAAAGCATATTAGATTGTCTCCACTCTACAGTAATTAATCCACACATTAAAAATGGGATAATAAAGTTGCCTTGCCATTTTCTAATCTTTTACGCAAATTTATTACCTAGAAATACCTGTACAGTCCCAGCCATAATTACTGCACAATTTGCATTGTAATCTGCTATGATAAAAGACTGTCTACTCAAACAGACTTTACGACGGCTGAATATCTTATTAGAGACCTCAAGAACATTAAACAAAGATTCTCAACAGCGAGAAAAATGTGTTTAATTTTTTTTATTTACTCAACCTTTTAGAGGATCCAGAGTTTAGCTTTAAAAGCCCATAAGTACTCTAAGTTTATTGTGAATTTCACTGCCCTCCGTAGATCTTTACACGTGATAAATTTAGTTCACAATGTTTAGACCCTTATTAAATGAAACACATAACATTAATTTACTCGCTGCAAAAAGCTGCGGCTGAATATAAAACTCCTCTTTTATGTTAAAAATAATGTGTGCTTGCAAAGTTTCCCCACTCGTAGCATCTAGGACAGAAATATAGTAGAATGTAGTCCATTCATTCTTGCAAAATAAGCCTTTTCTCTGTGGATATATTTTTGTCATGAAGATACACTGTAAGAGATATTGTCTGGTGAAGTTCCCAGCTGGAAGCCTATATGCCTCTCTCTTTTACCAGCTGGGCAGCGAGCCAATGCATCTTCTTTAGCAGGCTAAAACAGTTTAAGAGTCTTCCATTTGTAACTATTAGTGCAGTGGTGGGAGAAGCCAAAATCCTTTCTTCCTTGTGGAACAAATCAGTCCAATCCTAATCTTTTTTTTTCAGAAGTGGCTTTGTGAGGGGGCTTTAAAAAGGACACCAGCAGCTTCGGCGGGGGGTGGATTTTAGCCGGAGTCAGCTTGAGAATTTGACGAGTGTATCATTTGTCAAATTAAATCCAGATACTGGTCGTTATCGGGGTCTTGCAGTCTCATAAGAGTCTGCCCCTCTGTTTAGGAAACTTCATATATTGTCAGTCTATGATATTAATATACTTCAATCATGCATATTTATTTATAAATATAATAATCTTTCCCACTTGCTGTCCAAATCTTTTCATGAATTTTTTACAGTTAACTCTCAGATCCATTCTTACAACACACCGATAAACTTCATCTTCCTTTTTGTCGCACTACACATACTCAGTTTTCTTTTGCTTACGGAGGCTCCAAACATTGGAATTCTCATATTCATGTAGTTAAATTATCTCCATCCCTTAATAATTTTAAGTTAAGACTGAAAGCTTACCTGTTAAATCAAGACTCCGTATGGTTTCTTTTCCAGTATAGTTGTCATTGGATCATTATCTCTTATGCACTCAAATACAGTTAATTTATACACCCCAATGTTTTTATTTCTGACTATTTTGTGTGTGTGTGCTATAAAATGGCACTTGTATTGCTTTCTTTTTTTGTTGTTATTTGTTGTTGCTTTCTCTTTGTTGTTGTTGACTTACTTTTAAATTTTTGTATATTTCTTGGGGAGGTGCTTTATATAAGCCCATATAGGGTTTTTTAACCCCTCCCGCACTTACTATTCTTGTTTAATTTCTGTTTTTTGTTATTGTCTTTTCTTATGGTGCAAAAAAAATAAGAAAAATAAGAGAAAAATAATCTCATGAACTCTTGTCCTCTGCAAAGATAACTAAAGGTCCTTTAGACCGTCAACAAATAATCTTCCCTGTGGTGGCACAAACACAGATCAGAGGTCAGGCAAGCCTTCTTCAGTAGACCACAGTAGGTCATAAAAGCCTGACTGAGTTTATTTATATGACCATTAAAGTAAAGACTCCGATCGGTGAGGGCGCTGGCTTCCGTTGTTAGAGAATTTAACCTGTGACAGGACACCATACTATGGCTTTGGTACTGTGCGTGCTGACTCAACAGCATGGTTAACCTAAAAGAAGCATTCAAGTGGTAAACACACTTGTATTTTCCCTGCTGTGAGCAGATAAAATGTCAATAACAGAAGAAACAGAGACAGGAGTTGGACAGACATGTGCACGATTTGCTCTCTTCAGTGCCACAGGGCTTCAATTATTGTTGTTTGTATATAAAGACGCTGGTTCACAGGTCACAGCACGTGAGAAGACCATCACCTCCAGGCTATAAAAAGCAGGTGTCAAGCTTATGATAGATGATGAAAGGTGTGTTTGGTTTATGGGTTGGCAGCAGTTAGGTGTTAGTTTGCTGATAATGTCCTTTTCTTTAAAATCAGATACGCTCCACTCTGATGGATGTGGGGCTCAGTAATACTTCTCTAATCCAAACTGTCTGAATAGGCTTTATTCAGACATTGTAATGAGAGATTAGGGCTAAAATAATTCAACACAATAGTTTATCGTCTTTCATTGGCATCATATATAATATTGAGATATCTTGATACAAAATCACATTGTCTGATTTGATACTAGCAAGCATTAGGGCTGGGCGATATGACAATATCTATAACCTGAACAATATAAAAATGCTTGTTGTACATATTTTGTATTTTGTTTCTATCGCTGTGTCAAAAACCAGCAGCCGAATTGCATTAATGCAAGGTTAACGTCATTTAGAAAAGCAACAAGCGACAAAAATAGGCTTTCGTTTTTTCATATAGACAATCTTTTAACCGAATAATCATAAAAACATGCTTTTTCATGATATACATCATTATTGAGAAATGACTTATCTTGGGATATAAGTTTTTGGCCATATCGCCCAGCCCTATGAGAGATACATTATTCATTATCATGACATTGCTTTCAATAGAAAATACAGGTGGTCTGTCGTGCTGGAAATTCTGTTTCAGAGAACCAAAACCAATGCTTTGAAGGGCATGAAATTGGTCAAAATTAAGCTTTAATCAAAAAAAAAAATTCTTCAAAACCCATATCGGTCAAAAGGACCTTCTCATCTCTAGTCCCCTCTTTTTGTGCCGCTTTATGTCTTTATTGTTGACCTTTCCGTTTATCAACTTAATGGCCGCGTGTACGACACAATATTTCCAATTATGTTCACAAAATGCACTTTCATAAACCCTGCACATGAAGTCCATTTAAATGAATGATGATCAAAATATGTGGTATACAACTGTGCATAATGACCAGTATCTATAATAATGACCAGTATCTATATTAACTCACACACACACTCTCTCATCTTATTCCTCCTGTGTGTCGGAGTGGCTGCAGGATGCAGGCTGAATAATTTAGCTTGTGTACTTGGCTCGCCTCTCGCCGGTAAATTGAACTGGGCACACAGCAGCACACAGCCAACGCATGTGTCTGCAAGAAAAGAGGAAAACAAGCCACATCCAAGAGTTCCAGCCACTGAGAGGAAAGGAAAGACATGGAGGGGGTAAAGAAGAGATGATGCACTCAGACTCACCTGTGATTCATCTTATTGAACAAACGGCGGTTTTACATGAATTAAATGAAGTAATTTCAGGAGAGGTTTAACCTTCTGAACCCCGCAACCTGCCAGCAGGTTTGAAAGGCGTGTTATTCTCCAATTTATTGGAACATCCAGTGAACTGCAGGCTGTTTACACAGAGCTGAGGGGAGAGGACAGAGGTTGTTCAACCATGATTTCAAAAATGTGGGTCTAAAATGTTTAATTTGAAAATGGTACAAAGACAGTATATATGATAAGGCTGACAAATTTTTGTTTTTGTAAATATACACTTACAATTCTGTATTCATTGCATTTAATTTACACTTTACACAACTTTTTTTGGAATCTGGGTAGTAATTAGAAGTTGTAAAAGTGTTCAACAGTTCAATATGTTTAGCAAGAGCTAGTGGAGCCCCAATTTTATTCCAAATTGGTAACACTTGTGGGCATTTGGGAAATATGTACATATAAATTGCATTTTTTCCCCCCCTAATTTTTGTAAAATAAACATTATAATTAAACCAGCACTTTTTACTGATTCATGGCATTATAACTGAGTTATAATGCACAAAAACATTTTTGAGTTCTCCCTATTTCTAGCCATTATTTTGTCGTTTCCAATGAGTTGCAGGACTTGTGATAGGTGCTGAAATTACATTGAGTTCAGACAGTTAAAAAGCTTTCTGCAGGTTATTTGAGGAGCTTTTTTAAGGTGTCATCTGTGAGGTGAATTGTGTATATGCATATATCAGAGGCAGGATCACACAAATCACAGGTGGAGATGAAGTATGATCTAAAGCTGATTTGGTAAAGTGCCCAAAAAATGCAATGTTGTTTTGCTAGGGAAGTTTTTAAAAGTTTTCACACGTAACTTAAAGCGAGAATGTGATGTTTAAAAACTTCGGAATAGTGCAATAATAGTGACAGCAATGGATGAGTTTTAGAGCAACAAAAATGCTTCTTAGAAAGAGAAACACAGCAGTAATAGCAAATGACTATTTTTATAATGCCAAAACAAAGAGGGAACAGGAGTTATGGCCGTCTGGCCATTAAACTTGGCATTCACTGAGATGCTAATGCACTCTGGCTCTCTGCACTCTGTGTGTAGGACATTTATATTGAGGTGGCGTGGATTTTTATAAGCAATCTTTCTGTTTCTCTCTCAGCGGGAGTGGAAATGCGTCCTTAGCAAATGTTTTGGAATGTCATTAAAAGATATTTCTGTTTCAGCATCACTGCATTTGGACTTCACTTGTGATCTTGCTGATCCTGCACAAATATTCACCACGATGCTGCAACTTTTGGGCTCTCGATCACTTGCAGAGCACGCCCAGAGGGCAGTCCCATTTGCTGATTGTGTAATTACCTGCAACCTCTGTAAATCAGAGCCTAATTACAGAAAAACTGCAAAGGCAACTGAAGGAAATGCTGTTAAAGGACGTAAACCTTGCCTCTGGGTCTCGCTGTCCTGTGGCTCAATTCGGCTGTTGATTTGTAAGAGGATAAAGACCTTAATCATGTGTCAAACAGAGAGCATGGACAGTATACAGCAGGGGTGTCAAACTCAAATACACAATGGGCCAAAATTTAAAACTTGAATAAAATCGCGGGCCAACATTGAACAAATAACCCTTTTAATATATACCAAAGATGTTTTGCTTTAAAATTTAAATATGGAACCAGCAATGCTTATAAACATACAATATATAACTAAACCAAATAAGCGAAATCAAATTTCAAATAAAAAACATCAATGTCATTAATTTATTAAATAAAAATCGTATGCCTCTTTTCTATTTGCATCCTTCTGATTTAAATATCAAAATAAACTTTTTCAACAGGTTAATAAATTCTGCCTTTCTTTTCGCCATTTTTGGGAAGGGGTAGCTCGGAGACAGCTCTAGCTTGAGGTTGCTATGACGACTGTCACAGAGGAGCGGGTTTCTGGGTCCTGTCCTGATTGACGCGGCAAAACAACAGCAGGGCATTGTGGGATTTGTAGTATTAGCGGTAAATGCGCCGTATAATACCGGCGGGTCAGCTTTTATAGTACAATAATTATATAATAATTTGGTATTGCCTCGTGGGCCAAATAAAATTACACTGCGGGCCAGAGTTTGACAATCCTGGTATACAGTATCCAAGCACTAACACTTCATTTTGATAGATCAGATTAGCAAAAGTGTTTGTACAAATACTGGTGGATGCAAAGTCAGGATGAACTCTTCTCTAACAGCCAATAAGAACTCTATGGTCCTTAAATCTCCAATCCTACCAGGAGATTATCAGGATCGCAGCTGATACAATATGCAGGGCCCTATGCTAGCCCTCACACAGAAAAAGGGAGAGAAAGAGGGAACGGGAGATTGAAAAATAAATGGAGTATGTGATTGACAGCCTATGATTTTGGGTATTAGAGTGAATTGGATTAAGGAGAGAGAATCAGCCAGCCATGACCCCCGGAGCTCTTGGGACACGTTAATATTGAATATCCAAGAGCATTTCCCTCCATCTCCATCACTGTGCTAAAAGGCTCGGCCACAAAATGCTCCTGCAGGCTGACAGCCTAAAGGGTTTTCCAAATCCAAAGCAGCTCAAGCATTTGAAAGCAGCCAGCCTGTTTGTGCCAACACCTAGAAGCTCGTATTTGCCAAGTATAAATTGGCAACTTGTTGACAGGATGTGAAATGGCAAATTTCTGTCCTTGGCCTTTTGCACGGGCCGCTTTATCCTTTTGAACATCACAGACGTGCCTCTGTAAGTGGCAGACAGGTGGGTCAACTTCAAAACAAACTGCTGAAAGAACAGGAAACCTGAGTGTGTGGTAACATAACCCTGAATGGGAAAAAGATGATAGGCAGACAGTGCACAATGAGCTCATCTCCAACGACAGATGTGTGCATAATGGTTTGGGTTTTGGCTGTTGTCCCAGGTATGTCAGTGGGAGAAAAACATCCATTTGGAAACGTTTTCACACCCTTCTCAAAAATAACAAAGCAAACATGAATTTTAAAAAAAGGAAAAAACGGATTAAAAATGTATTTGGCTGCCCACCCAACAGATTTGAGTAGATTTTGATAGTTTCTTATTTGTTTTTACACTCATAAGTCTGTGTCTTATTAGAGCTAAAGTAAGGAAAAGTCTCCCAGAATGAAATGCAGTAAGTTTGTATCCATCCTTCAACACTTTTTTGACACCATATGTTTAAAATAGGGTGGAATAATGTCTACAAAATTGACAAATATGATGATTTCCAAAGTGGCCATCACCATGGGGGGGAGGTCGTCTTATGGGCTGTAATGATGTGTTCAAATTGTAATTACTTCAATAATATATTCATGGATCTTGCTCACTATGGGCTCACAAGTCATTCAAACTGATCAAATCCTATGGGTACAAATCCTCTACAGGAGCTAAATCCACCATAGTAGAAAGTGTCTATTGAGGGGTGGGCAATTCATTTTCCCAAGGGTCCATATGAGATACTGTGAAGGTTGCGGAGGGCCGGACCAATACTATGAACTTAATTCTGCTCATTAGTTTAGTTGCTTGATAATAAGCAGTAAATTATCTGGTTTTGAGCTGCCACTGGTAAGAAAACATGTCATGATAGGACTACGTTAATGTCAAATATAGCAAAACACAAAACACAATATAGAGCATGTATGTTATGCAGCAAACCAGCAATTTATTAACTTTGCAAAAAGCACAGTGTTTTTGACAAGGTAACAAGCCAACTGTGTTTTTTGTGGATTGCACACACATACGTAAATCTCCTTCAAAACAAAAGCACTGTGGTTGGATTGATTTCCATTTTCCAGGTAACCTCACGCCAACCAGACAGGGACAGCCAATGGGTCGGATGTGGCCCAGGTTTGAACTATTGTGACATTCTTTAAGAGAAATGAATGTAAAGTAAGTGTGATTGTAGTTGTACCAGCAGCTTTTGCTTTTAAATCATCATGTTGGGCTCAGCCAGCGGTCGATGACTGCCTGCTATAATGGACAATGGACAATGGGTAATTCCATTGGCCAGACGCTGGATAAAACTATACAATCAGTGTTGATGATACATTCGATAGTACTGCAGCCTTAAAAAGGACAGATTTACAATCAGATAGTCAACCAAATATATAAGAATCATGCAGATAATGTTGATTACTATTAACATTACTACAATGTTTTGTATGTATTCAGTGACTTTTGTGCAGTTTTGCTGTGGTATAACAACTAAAAGGTATCAAGTATCTTTTTTATACAAATTAAAGTTTAAAAGTCTTATATTGTATTAATAACCTCAGTTAGCTGTGAATTCTACCAGTGCTGTCTGCATTTACAGTGCTGTTTAAACTGGTAGAGGGAAGATCTGTGTGCAGTTAAGAAAATAAAAGCACTTCAGTTTGCTTCAGTATCTCAAGAAAGCACATCACCATATTGATTATTTGTCCCACACCTAATATACAAGTTATTGACCCCCTACAATATACAATAGAGTATGTTAACACCTCTTATTGAGATAAATCTAACTCTACTAGTCTGTCTCTACCTTGGCACTCACTAATAAATCCCTAATTGTACCCCTCCTCCTCCTCCTCCTCTTCCTGTGTGCTACATGCCGTTATTCTCTCTCAGGTCCTGTGAAACTCATCCAGAAACAAACTGGTCTTGTGTGAGAAAAAGACAACAACAAATTCCTTCACGTTGGAATCAGTTGGCTAAATATGAGTGCTGTGCTTCAACTTGTTGCTGCTGCCGTGTATAATTAAATATGACATTTTAGTGGTCCATAAATAAAGGTGGGACCTCTTTTACAACAAGCTTATCTTGGCTTCAATCTTGCACTGTGTGTCACACCAGGTACACTAAAGTTGTCCTGGGAAGTAACCCTAACCGCCTACTGATGCTTCTTTTGAGGGATTTCTCATTCCTGCTACTGTATAAATGTGTCTAAATACTGTTCTAATGAACTCTTGGCGTCCTCTGGATTTCTTAAGCAACAAGTTTAAAATTTAATTGACTTCTTGTTTTGTTTACACACAGGTACATGCATGTTTAACTGGTTGCAAATGGATTATTTAGCTTCAGAAATTGGAGAATTCTAAAAATCAATGAAAAACACCTTATTCCTCAGTTTTCCGAGAGACATGGTGTCGGTTGAACGGCGATGATTTAACTGTTCATTAGCATCTAATCATTTAGATCAGGGGTGGGCAACTGGAGGCCTGGGGGCCGCATACAGCCCGCACCCTCACTTGAAGTGGCCCTCAGTACAACTACATGCATTTGAGCATGAAATCTTAAAAGTGCAGTGTAAAAAATGCACAAAATTACTTATTTTTTATTTGCTTCAAACCTTTTATATTCCTATTTATACTGTTATACATGCATTTGAGCATGAATTATGTTAAGTAACTGCACTGTAAACATATTTAAAATTGCAGTTTCATCATATCTGGTTAAGTGCACAGTCCTATATGTGGCCCTGTGGTAGTGGCCATGAAAAATTGTGGCCCCCTGCAGCATTTAAGTTGCCCATCCCTAATTTAGGAGGTCATTACACTAAAGGAATATGGGTGGTGGACGTGAACTCAAATTCAAAGTGAAAAAAATAATAATTCAAAAATATATGTCAAATGATATATAATTATATTCCCTTATATGTGAATAATTCAAAACTGAATGTGTCCATTTCTAATTCTTTACATATTATTCACTTTTTGGTGTGGTAGTCCTAAAATGTGTCCACCGGTGCAACACAATAAAGAATGTCATTATTTAATTCAGAGAATGTTGGACAGATAAGATTGATAAGCCAAAGGCATATTAGTTTGTCCCAATTATATTTCCACATCAAACATACCCCCAAAAAATTCTGAATTATGTTATTTATATACTATAAGATGTACACATAGAGACTTCACCCAAATGCCTGGGTTACGTTCATTATAATTGGTATAAAACCCAAGGAATCTTCATTTCATCCTTATAGCTGCATAGTGATGATAACATTATTGTACTATCCCACACTTTTTACATACATTTTTCATTAAAATACCTTTTCCACTCACAATTCAATTTGTTGCACCACAGGACATTCCGTTGCACCATTGGACAACAGAGTACTAGTATGCCCATGTCGTGTACAAAGTCAAATTAATTATCAAACATTGTCAAATTTACTTTCTGCGTCTCTCTCTCAGGAAGTTCTCTTTCCTCTCAGGATCTTCATTCAGCCTCTCCCTAAACTTCCTAGACCTTTCTTTGGTGGTCATTTCAGCCTCTCACTTTCAACATGGAAATCAAACTAGCTTTAACAAAACAGGGAAGGAAGGTTTGAGTTGTGTTGTCCTCAAATTCTGAGGTTAAGAGAAAATGCAAAAAAGCTACTTAAATTAGTCATTAAAAGTTGCTCCTGTTAAGGTTGAGGAAGTTTGCACCCATCCATGATCTGATGTCAGCCAGACAATCAAGCAATGGCTGGAGTGCAGCCTGCCCATCAACATTAAGAGGCAGATATAGCTGGACATCTTCTGCAAAGCAGTGGAAGGAGATGTTATGTTTGACTAGGATGTCCCCTAGGGGTAAAATATATAATAGGAAGAGGATGGGACCTAGTATAGAGCCCTGAGGGACCCCACAGGTGAGGGAGGCAACAGAAGAGAAGAAATCCCCAAGCAGGACAGAGAAGCTCCCGTCAGCCAGGTAGGACGGGCCATCCAAATGCGGCCGTCCATTAACCTCCATTCATTTTTTAGACTCGGATTATATCTCTTTTGCATATTTAAACTAATTTTTCAATAAAACTTGTAATACAAAAAATGTTTGTTTACATGTTTGCTTTCACTATGTTAATTTTCATTATGATAGGAGTAAAGGAAAAAAATAAGTGAAACTGACTTCATGTTGTACTATAGGACAGTGCGTTTCACCAGTGGACATTTTCGAAATCAATGCTAGTTTGCGGACCAGCTATATGAGAGACATTCTTCATCCTGAGTAACAGTGTTAAGGTTTACATTATTTTCAATTATCAATCAATGTAAATTGATAAAAATATTCAGATCAATACTTAAACTGCGTTGTACCAAAGGACTACCTTAAGACGACCAGTTCCAACACTGCACGGAAATAGTAATATTATGAAAATATTTGAGACAGAACTGATCTTGTGTGCAGTCCACCTGCTCCAGAGATGTCTTCTGTCCTTCCTGATTCTGGAAGGACCCCTCTCAGTAATGGGGTGGTCACATTAATGCCTGTTTTATATCTACATAATGCCGTTGCTCCAGGAGGACACCAGTTTTGCGGTCAAAATGTAATGTGTCATAATAACTCTACATAGGGACCTTAACACTTATATCCTCTAGATTCATTAAGTAAACACTCGTATGACATGCATTCAAGTATTTTAATGTATTTAGATTAATTTTTCATTAAATTACAGTTGTTTTAAGATAAGTAATGCTACCTAGTACAGTTGCACCGGTGGACAAATGTCATGTTCAAAACAGAATATTTGCATAGTTGAAGAACGATACTCATTGTTTGCAGATGGATTAGATGTAGAAGAATGAACTGCATATTAAAACATTAATTTTAATGAAATATTATCAAATTTGAGTAATATTTGTCACTGGGAACACAAAAATTGAGCGTCACGTCAACCACCCATATATTGATCTACCTCTAAACAACTCACTAATTCTGACGATATTAAGTGTCAGAAGAAGATATTGATGCATCACGCTATTTTACCAACCACAAAATAATAAAAACAGCACTTTATAAACACTTTCTACATGGATTTGTCCAAGTTTTTCTACGCAAACTGTGATCATTCTCCAGTATTATTACACATGACACCGAAGTGATTGCGAATGTCATCAATAACCTTTGTATGGTAATGGGGTGGCTCGCTCAGAGCAAGACAAGACAGATTGCACCTCCCGCCCTCACTAATCCAACGGCTACAGCAAATAGTCATTAATGGCGACGCCCGCCCATAGATTTTACATGTGTGTGTTCAGCCAGAGTCCCATGAGGCTTAGAGGCCGCTCGGCATACATCACGGTCTATAGCTAGAGGAATGCTAATAATCCTGCAGTCCTACTGTTGACTGCTAATGATCCAAAAAGCTCTGCACATGGACTGGGTTCCCTGTGTGGCATCTCCTCATCTTTCTCTCTAAAAGTCTGTTTTGTTTGTTTCTGAATCAAAATTCTCTGTACTGGAAATAAGGCCAGGTTAAAACTGGGGAAGTGATCATCTATGATAATAGCTCTCACACACCTCCTGCAGATGTTTCACAATAAAAGCCTTGTAGCGGAGGAAAAAGGGACTGTGCCCCCTGAACTGCTGGAAGTGTTTTAATGCGAAACAGATGGAGAAAGAGTGGAGTTTCCATTAACAGCAAACAGCAGCTACGGCAAATTAACACAGCGGATACGGGCAGAGGTTTCTCACTGAAATATGGATAGAATTAATAATTTTAAAGCCTCATTTCTAACAATATACCCACTCAAATAAGAGGGATTTCTCAAGCTGAAAGACTCCAACAACTATGCAGAAATTGAAAGTAAGAAAGCTAAAAGCATTAAGATAAATGGAGGACAAAAGTACAAAAGAGAAATCTACTAAGGATGGCACAAGAAACGGATGCTTCAGTACCAAATCGATGCCAAAATTCTGGAAAGGTGATGTACTGCAGGTAGCATAGTTAGCAGGGGTGCAAATAAAGAAGAACTCATTGAAAATTGCAACAAACTTGCAACTGCAACAACAGCTCTGCCCCAACTTGTTGTAAAAAAAAAAAAAAACAGTAAGAATTGTGTATGGAAGTACTTTGCAATCAACTTAGATCATCAGGGATAAATAATAAATTCACAAAAAACATTATGCAAGCGGTGCCATCTGACTTTTAACTGAGCAAAAGAGCATGAAAGACAGACACCAAGAATTCAAGGTGTGCACGTTTCAACTCATGTTTACAATAAACAATGTATCCAAAGTTTTATCCACCTTATCAGTATCCATAAATACATGTTACAATTTTTTGAGACTCACTAAACGCAAACATAATGAAACCATCAATGGGATGTTTGGTTTGTGTTTTACCATAGTATTGGATTGGGCATGGAGAATAGTCGAAATTCACCATTATTGGCATCAACTACTAAATATCTGGCATCATGACGTCCTGAAAAACTTCTGTATATGTATGATTCTTGTGTGTAAAGAGAGAAGGCGAGCAAAAGAGAAAGAAAAATGAGTGTATGAGAAAAGGGAAGGGAAGGGAAACCAAATGAAGGGCTACTCATAACTCCCTCGTGCACCAAATAAAACATGGTCACATTTGTAGAGCTACTGGAATCTTTCAATAGGCGGCTGCCCACAGCAGGAAGAGGAGGAGAACACACACACACACACACACACTCTTGCACAAGAAAACCAGGTCCGTACACAACTGCAGGCCAAAGCCTGCGGTGTATTGATGGGATTTGGTAAAGAAAAGCAAAGCTCCAGAGCTCTCACCTTTAGTTCAAAATGTCAGGCAGTGCATACAGGAGGTCTGAGTGGGGAAATCACAAAATGAAACACCACAAGACTTCCCTTTGCCCAACCCTAAAAATGTTTTTTGTGATGTTCTGGGCCAGCAGAACAATCTGTCTCTCTCCGGACTTGCTCTTTGATAGTTTAAGTGCATGTCCACCAGTTGATGTTTAGCTGTTGTTGACGGTGGGGCTATGAGCTCTGTGGAAGCTTTAAAACCAGCTGTAAGTGGAGAAGAGAGTGAACTGAAGCACCCAGCAAACGTGGTTCAAATAGTGTGTGGAGGGAGCCTGAAGGGTTATTGATGACTTGTTATTGACATTTCATTTAGCTAGCTTTTCCAGGCACTAATTTCACTCAGTCTAGTGTAAGTTAAAGGCACCGCCACATTAGCCGACTGACTATTTTACTTGCATGGGATGATCGAAGGCACGTTTCAGACCTCTGCGGGCACACAATGAGTCAAAACAACACCGCCTCAGAACGTGCGACAAATCACGGTCATTTAGCTTTCCTGGCTCACTTTGAGCACTTAAAAACATTAAATCTTTAAGTTTTTTAAATTGCATCACCTGGCACCTTCATGCATCACAACACACA
Source organism: Centropristis striata (assembly GCF_030273125.1). Classification (NCBI taxonomy): domain Eukaryota; kingdom Metazoa; phylum Chordata; class Actinopteri; order Perciformes; family Serranidae; genus Centropristis; species Centropristis striata. Next base: position 27,805,446 of record NC_081534.1, on the reverse strand, counting down.
AGAATTCAGCCTGAGGCAAAAATGCACTTAACTTGCTGATGCCCTACTGTTGACATTGCAGAGAAAACACTTTACAGTTTTGTCTCAGCTTCTCAAAATGTGGAAATCCCCAAACTGGCACAACAACAAGAATTATCCCAGGTATAGGTTTTAACAGAGGTTACAATCTCCCTCATATAAAACCACTTTTATTTCACGATTCACATCTGGAAAAAAACATGACTTTATGTATATTTGCGGAGTTAAAAACATATCTGTGGCTCAGTTGGTAGAGCGGATTGCCCACCGATCGGAGGGTTGGTGGTTTGATCCCTGAACTTGTCAGCCTATATGTCAAGTATCCTTGAGCAAGATACTGAACCATAAATTGCTCCCGATGCTGCGTTCATCAGTGTGTGAATGAATTCCCAATGGTGGCAGGTGGCAGCGTTTAGGGTAGCCTCTGCCACCAGTATGAATGTGTGTGAATGGGTGAATGAGCGCAGTCTGTAGTGTAAATCGCTTTGGGTGGTCACAAAGCGACTAGAAAAGCGATACATAAGTGCAGGTCCATTTACCATTTAATGATGATTTTCTTAGGTTTCAAATATGGCATTTTTATGGCAGTGTTTGCTTCATCTTTCGAAGAATTAGTAAAAAATAACATTAGGGACGTTATCAGGCTTTGCTTTCTGCAAAGTTCTGCAGAAACCCCACAGAGCTGGTGTGTGTGTGTCTTTCAGGCGGTATAATGCATCATATAATCCCATCCATGCGTTGAGGTTTGCTTGTGCCCTGACCTATAGCACAAATACTTGGTAATAGCAATAACAATCCATTTAATTTATTTCGCTTCATGCTTTTTTCAAATCAATGCTCAATGAGTATGCATGAGCAGGAACGAAGCCGAAGTGGGATCCACTAACAGCGGAAGCCGCTAGATGTACCTCTTTGATGGATACGGTCCATGGGCAATAAAGCTTAATACAGCAGCATCTCAGGCCTGTGGTGTGTGGGATGCTGGGGCTTGCCCCTGGCTACAGCTGGACTAGGCGAGGCTCCACACATAGACACAACTACATGAGAGACATGCACTGACAGTTTGAGTGTGTATACAGGCCAAATGACCCCATCAGTCACTCCGGAGTCTATATTCCCTCCTAAAGAGCCAGTGGGCAACAAACCCAAGACCTGGAACGAGTACAATCATCCTCATCTTCCCCCAGTGCAACGCTGAAATCCAACTAGTGGACCCATCCATCCACACTGACTTTCTAAGAGCCCAGCTGTAACAATCCATATTAATATATGGATTTAGACTATCTAAAGCCTCCCGGGCGATCCACTAGGACTATATATTTACCGTGACTTTATTATGCCATTACAATATTCATTACTTGGATCTTATACCCCTAACCAGCGTCCTGGCCTTGGGCTACAGGTACAGCGTGATTTGTCTTTACAGGGAGGACGGTGGACATCCTGATATATTACAGTAGCCAACAGACTCTGGGAAATTTCCAATTCATAACATCGAGCATTTACATTCACTGCTTCAGCCAAATGTTCGACGTGAAGGTATCATCAATATCATCTCTCGGGAATTCATTAAAAAGATGGCAATTTCATCTGAGAACATTAACAAAATTAAGTGAGAAAAGACAAAAAAAACACTCCTCTGCCTTCTAATAAAGGTTATACATCTCCAGCAAGGGGGGACCAGTCTCTCTGCTTCTATGTTAATAATGAGGAATCTATTGTTAACCAAAGAAATGTACAAAGGTTTTGAAATTAAAAACGACAGCAGATCGAGTTACTTTTCTCCATCCGTGCACAAACTCATATCATTCAAACTAGTAAATGAGCTAATCTTGCATGCATCCCAAACAATGGTGCCAAAGTAGTTTGAGATGTTTCGAGCTATGCAAGATCAATTTTACACTTGGCTGCAAGGCTTGCTATAACATGAAAAAAAATCTCACGTGTTCCATTTGGGTTCATTTCTGCTCAGAATAACCACGGCTGATCAGTTTGACGAAGCTCTAACTGACAGGTCCACGTTGCCACCTCTTAATTAAGACACAATCTATCGTAGATGTTTTCTTTTTCTTATTTCTTCCTTGTACTGTGGCCATGGAAATGCTCTGATTTGCTCTATATTGGGCCCTGGGGGAGTAGAATGACGTTTGTTACCTTGGGCCTGGCATTGTCAGTGCTTTCAAGTGTCGTTTCGAAGTGAAAAGTGCAGATTTTTCTTCTGTGATTTGTGTTAATAAAGAAAAGAAGAAGTTCTAATCACCTTGTTTCTCTGGAGAGATACTAACACCAACAGAGTGTGCAAAGACAAGAGTAGATATTCTAAAAAATACAGGGCTGTTTACATGAGGAACTTTCCTCCTTTTATCAAATAATAACATTATTTTAAGAATAACATTACTTTCCAAATGGCCAGTGTGTTTACATTGGCCATTTTCATTCTGCCTGGGCTCTTATTCAGATTAGTGGCATAAAAGGTTCCGCATAAATGCAGCTATCGATGACTTCTCTGCATCTTTCGTAACATTAGCATTGGAAATGAACAGGGCTTCCATTGTTGGAGGACTTAAAGGAGCTCTCTGTCTGCATTAGCACTCACAAGTACATTAATGCACACACACAGATACCTGTGCAGGAGGCAGAGTCAGCCACAGCTATAATTGCCATTAGACAATTAAAGAAAGCACCTGGAGGGGCCAGCAGTAACTCTATATGACACACACACACACGCACACACGCACGCACGCACGCACGCACACACACACACGCGCACACACACAGACACACACACACACAGACACGTCTGGTTTCAACTCTAAGAAAAGAAGTGGGACCAGGGAACCAGAGGCAATTAGTTCAAATGGTCGATACCAAAATAGGACTTATAGGCTGCCAAGTTAGCCTGAGAAAGAGACAGAAAGAGACAGAAACAGAGGATTTTATTTCTGGTTCTTATGGTTGGCGAAGCGGCAAAATGTTTTTGTTTTTTTTAATGGCAAAATGGTAAATGGAGTGCACTTATACAGCCCTTTTTATCCAAAGCGTTTCACACTATACACTGCGGTCATTCACCAATTCACACACACGTTCATACTGGTGGCCGAGGCTACCAGGGCACACTGGTGCCACCTGCCACCATTGGGAATTCATTCACACACCGATGAACGCAGCATCGGGAGCAATTTGGGGTTCAGTATCTTGCTCAAGGATACTTCGACATGTAGGCTGCCATGGTCAGGGATCGAACCACCAACCTTCCGATCACTGGAGGAACGCTCTACCAACTGAGCCACAGTTGTGAAACGCAAAGGTGCTCCCACACATACATGCATCGTGGAAAAACAATCGTGTTTAGAAAAATAACTGAACTATATCCTGAAGACAGCAAAGGAAAGAGAATAAAATGTGGGGACAAGAGGGAAGAGAGAAGAGAAGAAGTGAGGAAGGAAGTGACAGACGTGTAGAGAGGCAAGATTGATGTCTCGTCTTTGCTCGACAGTTGGCTTTGGACAGTGACGAGAAATCTTTACAAACCCCAAGCCTCTAATCCACAGCTTTAGGAACTACATGTGTGTGTGTGTGAGTATACAAGCCTTTGCTTACAGTTTCTAAGTGTGACTGTGCATTTGAAAGAAGAAGAGGTGCCGACAGAGGTGACAGGATGCTAAGCGATCGTCCTTTAGGATGGCGAGCTGAACGAGTAAATACTACAAACCCACCGTCCTTATGGCTAGTCAAATACTCATTTGCATCTCATCTGCATACTTGAGCAGCAACAAGCTTCACCTCGTCATATCACAGACACACACACACACAAACACACACACACACACAGGCATGATGAGTCAGGCATGACAGCAGCGGTTGCTCTGAGCTTAAAAGGTGAGGTTTTGTGTGTTAATTAGCTGTCATTATATTACAAAATGTTGCCACAGAAATAAGAGCCTCAGTAGTGGTTTTTGGAGCAAGTCCAGGTTTCCCTAGGGGTCTTTGAGGGAGTTCCAAGGGGTCCCCAGTGTACTGTGTAATAGATCACCTGTGTAATTTTAGATTTTACAACTGTCATGAGTGCTAGTGAAGATTCGGAATGAACAAATGCAATCACCACAGTCAAACTGTTCAAACATGAAGACGGGAATATAGCCATAGAGAACGAAACATGTTTATTACTGCTGTAAAGTTGTGTGTTTTAACATGGGGGTCTTTGGGGATTAGCTCACTTTTGGAGATAGCCTCGAGTGGCCATTTAAAGAACTGCAGTTTTTTTGGCAAGTTCAAGTCCAACTTTCTTTTTCTGGCCTAAGATGAAGCTGCCAAAAAATACATTTTTAATGCGGATGTATGGCTTCTGGCCCATACCGGATCCAATACCTGTACCGTTATTTAGGTATGGATTGTGAAAAACACTTTAAACCATTTGGGCTATGAGGCTATTTTGGCTGTGTTTTAATAGTTGTATTCTGTCTGTATATACCACTAAAAATAATGTTTATCATGCCATGTTGGTATCATTTTTTTTAATACAACCTCACCTAGATGAGTTATATAATTGTCTTCACTTGAAAATTGTGGAGTTTTTTACTTTCAAAACACAAGCATGCACAATGAATTATGAATTAATTGATTAATTTTAAATGGTACAAATGTGAACACAGGTTGCAAATATAACCTGAGAAATAAAATGAGGATAACATCTAGTTCTATAGTTTTATACTATATAGTATATGTTTGACCTTATCTCTGGTTTTACTTGGCCTATCGTCAACAAACCAAAACTGGCATGGAGTTTCAAGCCAGTACTTTAGAGGGAAGTTGACAGCAGGGCACCAAGTTGTGTCATTTTTACATTGTGACTTCATGATGTCGTATGATTTGATGAAAGCATCATGATTACCAACTCCAAAGAAGTTACAGTAGGTAATGTGTGGAAATGTGTTTGGCAAGTCAAGAGATATTTGGTTCCTACGAATAAACAGGGACATAATTCTGCTGTAAGGGGTTTTCCTCTGCAATTGTGATGTGGAACTTCACAACTACTTATGTGAGACCAATACCTAAAGCAATGTTCCGTTGCTACACCACTTCTGCTGAAATGTAGCACAAGTACTGAAACAGGAAGTGAGGATAAAATGACGCAAGTCCAACAAACTCGCATTTGAGCCGGTGTATTCACAGGTTAATCTCAGCTTGTCACTGTTCAAAGAAACTAGTCAGCAAAGGAAATTCCAAAAAGCACACCACTAAACCTTAGAATGATGCAGAGTTTATGTCATTATTACTAAAGTTCAGTTTCAGTTCAGTTTAAGCCGCATCAACACGTTCTCTTGCTCCCTATTCATGCATTTTAGTTCGATTTTAATCTTAAGAAGTTGGTTAATTGCATTTTAAAACAATCAATGTTGTTAAATTGATTGTAAATGTGTAAAACAGGCAGTTTTCCTTAGTAGTGGGGTGGAGGGTCGGGGTACAGGTCATTCATTAACCTTTACAGATTGACTGCTAACAATGGTTCAATGGGGGAAACACACACATGTTAGTGGTTTTTCATCATGTATCTTGTTTAAAGATAGCATTAAACAAACTTGTATCCTGTGACTCCACAATTCACCAGAGTCCCTGATGGGAAAACACTGCTCCACATATCATATATTATTCCAGGGATGCTATAACCCTGAAATGCAATCCAGTCCAAGCTGGTAAGAAACATGTTCTTACCTGAGAGGAAAGTAGATTACTGTGTCAAATAACAGAGGTGTTCAAGCATCCAGCATCAACCCCATCTACCTAGATTTTCTCTGTTTATCAGCCAAGGTTTTCATTACTACCCCCCCACTGCTCTCGCCTCCACAGCTTCTGTGAGAGGGAGTGAAAGGCCCAGGCCGCAGACTGCACAGAGGAGGGGTTCTCCAGAGAGAGTTTGATTTGAAGCAGACAAACAGATTTCGCTGATTGCTGGATTGTGGCGGTCACTCACAACAAGCCGTTTATCCTTTACAGAGTGGCCCCTGCAGCCCTGCCCATCACAAACACAGCACTCACCCACTGAGACCACAACGCGGCGGGGCAGGTCCCTAGATGACCGGTTTAGATGGCGGTAAGGTGGAGTAGGAAGCCGACATCACTTCACATTATTTAAGAAAGCTACAACTTAATAACACCAGGCCACCTGAGGTCAAGAGGAGCATGGAAGAATGTGTTCGTAATGGGTTTGGTCTACAGAGCCATTGGTTTTACGAAGCATAAATGCAGAAAAATATGCATTTATGTCTAAATAGAGCTTACAATATCTTAATAAGGTGATAATTTGACTTGATTCATGGGAATCATGAACTGGTACCAAATTGTCCAATCCATCCAAATTAGAGATAGACCGATATATCAGCCAGCCGATATATCGGGCCGATATCTGCGTTTTTTTACTTGTATCGGCATCGGCCGATACGTGCATGCGTTTGCCGGTCAATTAGCCCATTTCACTGAGCCAACACCAGGCAAGGATCGGTGCAACATCTGCCATTCTCTGGTAAGCTGCTGCTGATACCAGAAAAAAGAAAAACACATCAAATATGTGGATCATCTGAGGCGCCACCACCTCCAGGCCTAGAACAACATACACATTGTTTGCTATCCAACTGTTAATATGTTTTGTTTGTTTTGTTAATAAATGTTTTTTTTTATTTAAATTGAGACTAGTGTGACGTTTGTTATCATTGTGTAATTTTTATCATGTAAATGGGAGAAAAGGCAATATCGGCTTCAAGAATCGGCCCAAAAAAAAATCAGCAGCACATATCAGGGATCGGTTAAGACTGGCATCGGACTTAAAAAACCCATATCGGTTGACCACTAGTCAAGAGATGCATGGAAGAATGTGTTCGTAATGGGTTTAGTCTACAGAGCCATTGGCTTTACGAAGTATAAATGCAGAAAAATATGTATTAATGTCTAAATAAAGCTTACAATACCTTAATAAGGTGATAATTAGACTTGATTCGTGGGAATCATGAACTGGTACCAAATTGTCCAATCCATCCAAATCGTCTCCAAAATGATCAATTCCTTAAAAAGTGATGCCAGCATGTTTTTCGTACAGAGGCACATTGCAAAAAAAAATGACGTGCAATAACAAGGAGTCATGGTGGAGAGGAAGATACAAAGCATGACTTTATTTCTCAAAGACAAATGTGTCAAATAATCATTTCTCGTAAGGTTGGAAGCACCTTTGCACCATCTCTTTCATGCAAATTCCAGGAAAGCCTATTTAACGCTGTACGTATGAGTGCCAAGTGCTGCTTCCCAACCGCTGACACTAAAAACCTGTGTAGGCTACTTTTCTTCCACACAGAAAATTGATCAGGAATAAATAAGCGAATCATAAGCATAATTGGACCTATGAACAGAATTGATGCTGACACTAGTTTCAATAGAGTCCCATCAACTCTTAGTGACTGCAAATGATGTCAGCAATTATTATGCACAAGTTAACCACATGGTATTTTTGTCCACGCATTTCCATGAGCTCAGCAAAGCAAGATCAGCATTTTTATGAAGACGCTGGCATGGAAATTAAACCGACCACATTGTCTCCAAGAAATCAATATTCTATTAATTCTATCTATTAGTGCTGCGGCTATTCGTATGGTGCATTTTTCTGATGCTGCTACCGGACTACCTGCTACCTTGAACGCTTACAAAATAACATCTTCTAAAACTATTGCTGTAAGTCTAATTTGATTAATACAGGAATAATTAAAGTAGCATTATTAATTACTTTACTGAGTCACGTTCAAAGAAATGACTAAGCCCATAAATTATGGGCCCCTATGCAACTACTGTTACATGTACATTTTCTACTGCAATTGTTACAACAATTACAAGCAATTGTATTACTTCTATAACTAAGATTAATTAGGAAGTTTGTAGGGTAATATCGTTCCAAGAATCCCCAAAGCCCAACAGCATGAAATCCTAAAAGAAATACATGAAAGACCAAGACAGGCCATGCATTAGTTAAATCAAGTTGTTAAGCCAGTATTACAGTATTTTAAAGGATGTTGAAGCTCATTGACAACAACAAAGAGCATCATATTTTCCAATCTGGATGTTCTCACACTTCTTACTGATGGTGGCAGGAAATCTAGGACAGCATGTTTGGTCTTCTCTGGAGACAAAGTGAATACCTAAAATGCTTGAGCCAGGATCAGCAGCAATGGTTGCCAACTGAATTCAAGGCCACTATTTTGAGAAATCGGTAATCAATAAATGGCCTTTGACACAAACAAACATTAAAAAAAGAATAGGGGCAGCGAACAGCAGAACACGCAGTCTCTTCAGCTGCATGCGAGAGGGGATTCAGAAGCAATCAGGGCCGAATGGAGGCTATCTAGAGATGATAGACTGAGCTGATGTTGGTGTCACTCAAAGGACAAGACTTCAATGCTGAAGGGTGAATGGATCTGAGGTGGGAATCAGCACAAAAGTCCAGAAAACCAACATTTGGAAGGGAAAGATTGGATAAAAAGCAACTGGTGACTTGCTGGATTAATTTTTGAGGGGTATGGAAAACATGTCAACAGCTGCACTGCTGGTATTTTGCAAATCAGGAATTGGGAGCATTGGGACATGCTAATGGAGAACACTAAAGATTCAAATTATGTAAAGTATCAGATAAAACACAAACTAATACAAATGGCAACAATACAGCTTAAACAACCAAAAGCTGATTGCCAGCCTGGCAACCACTTTCAAAAATCTAGCATCCCTGATTAAACCAGTACATCCAGTTATCTGCTATCAAAACATAGCTCGAGGTGTCAAGTCAACACTGTAACCAGGAACACATGCAAATGAAAACTCATGTGTATGCTGACATTCATTTTATAACCAACCCTGCTGTTTAATCACAACCAACACTGCTGGGTCAATATTTATCCTTACCATAAGCTGAATAGGTTTTTTAAAAACAACTCTACCTTTTCCTTGTTGATTTTTCCAAACGATATCTCCATTATTAGAAATACAGTAACAGACGGGTGTTGAAGAGTTGACTAAGCAGCCAATGTTTACTTAAACCTCTCATATTTAATGTGCTTCACTGCCACGATGATGTGGTTTGCGTGAGAAGATATTTGTTTTAGAATGTAAAAACTACACTGTTGTTCAGCTGGAAGCTTACATTGCATAACAGTGCTCACACAATAATATGTCATTGGATTTCAGTCTTAATAATAAGATACTTTGTGAGGCTTCAGTGGAACATTTTTACAGATGCATTTAGAGAATAAAAAAGACCTATCTATTACTTATTTAGGGTTATGGTACGTATTCTTTTGGAGTTATTTTAGTCGCTAATAAGTATCTGACAACACCCTAAATTCATCATGTCTGACACGCCGTTTGTGATGCCGAGAGGATATAAAAACGCTGTTGTGCGCTTTTTTTCTTGTAGTTTAAAGCATTACAGTTTCCCTTCCAACTTTAAAATGTGTTCATTAGTTGCTTCATTAGGTCGGAGGTTTGGCCAGACGTTTGCATTTGTTTTCCTGTCATAGAATATTGCACTGTCATGGACCATTTCTGCGGTGCTGTGGGTTTACTCTGCACAAACAAGAGATTAAGATGTAGCTACTTACAGATGGACTTTCTTGTTTTTTATCTGCAACTGTAACCTCAGAACAGCTGCCACAGAGGAATAGTGATTGGTGCCAATGATCCAAATCTTCCTGACGTGATAAAGAACTAGTTATAGCTGCCATGAGACATAATCCTTCAATGAAATGTGATAAAGGAAAAATGTATTACACTTTTAAGAACTTGCTGTAGAACATATAATGATGATTCAATGATCAACGATCCAATATTATCCATAGATGCAAATCATCTTTAAGATATGCCTTTATTTTGAAATTTCCAATTTGATATTGTATTAGCATAGATTGATTTTCATTTAAATGTCTTGAAGATGTCAGTAATAAAATTGTCTAATCATATTTTAGATGCTTTTTGAATTGATGTTAATGTAACTGATTAGCTCATATTGATAAGGACTATGTGAAAAACAAATATTGTATGATTGTCCGAAGAATAGATATCAAATTGTATCATGAGGAAACTATTGCGTTATACTACTGTTTCAGGCTGTTTTACCAGTTAAGTCATCTACACATCATCAGCTGATGAAGGTAGGATGAACAGTAAACACATATTGATCTCATACTGAATTCCAGTGATGCTGCTAGAGGTTTAGATTACCTTAATATTTGACCATTTTTTAAATAGCCAGGAGCAAGTCAATCTGTGTGTTTCCACTGAACTCCACAAACACAATAAATGTCTTAACAAAACAAAAGAAAAGTTAAAAACAGCTGCTTTTGTTGACTTTCTTCCCAGTGCACTGTTGTTGATTGGACCGTCACACAGTTCACAGTTACAATTTCATAACATAAACAGAGAGCAATGTGAGATTTAGGGGCTCTGTAGGGGGCTTTAAATTCACCACATGTGCTATAGATTAAGAGAAATGTATATGTAAACTGTAGGGATGCACGATATTGGATTTTTTTCCGATATGCTGATTTTTTTCAACTCATTTAGCCGATTAACGATATTTGTTTCCCGCACAACTAATACCCACAATCAGGGCAAATTTGGCCAATTTCCCAATTGACAAAATGAGTAAACATAACCTGTGTTCACTGGGAACATGTGAAAAGTGCAACTGTACAGCAATTAAACCTAAATTGAATAAAACTCCATGTACCTTACAGACTGCTGCTTAAATTCAAATTTAACTTAAAACAGGAGCCCAATATGTGACGACTCAATCTGCACTGTGCAAACAAACAAAATCCCAAAAAGTACAAAAAATATAAGCAGCTTGAGTCCCTAATCAGAACATAAATAAATAGGTGGGCTCAGACTACACTGAACAATTCTATGAGCTACAAACAAGGTGCAACAGAGCACCCCATTATTTAATCACTTTATTATATCGGCGGATATCGGCGTGTTGGCCGATGTCCGATAGTTCATTTTCAAGCCAATATAATGTGCCGATAATATCGTGCATCCCTAGTAAACTGCTACAATTTCATATGTGAAATGTGGACTTTATATGATATGGCCTATGTGATGACAGTTAGTTGGCAGGAGGATGCAAACTATTGGCAAATTGTAATTTGTACACAGTCCGCCCCTCATTGACATGACATGTTTAATACGGCACTCCTGTGGATGACAGCATGACCTTTTTGTGGCAGGTGATGTCATCTTAAGGTCATAAACGTGCCCCATCAGCATTTTAAACACTGTGTTTGTAATATCAAATACATGCAATGATCTCTTTTCATGGTGGTGTTTACAACCAGACACCTGAACGATATATCGATTTTGTTTACATAATGTCGGGGTAAAGTTCAACCTCTTCCCGAGGTCTTGAAAGCCACATTACTGTTAACGGATATGATTTTCTGAAGACTTTAACTGCTGGTAGGTCCGTACAATCTTCTCATATCCTAAAACACACGATACTGGAGTATTCAGTCAAATACAAAGTGATATTTCATTTTGTCAGCATTGACCAGACAGCCCAGAGGATTCTCAGTGAATTCATATCCCAACCTATTTCATATCAACCCTGGGTCACAATGAGCTGCAGCTATTTCATTTTCAAATAATTCCCAATGAAAGGAAAATATCAGTCCATCTGAGTGTCTGTACAGCAGCCACATGTGCTCAGTCCGGACACCAAAAAACCCTTATCTGCTCCCTTACTCAATGGTCCTCCGTGTGAGGCCACTGGAATGAGTAAATCACGTCACCTCAGTGAGCAGGTCTACAACTGCTCTCCAAAACCCCCATGGGAAAACCCCTTTTCAAAATAAAACTGAAGAGATTGCTGGCTCCTCTATGTGCATTTGGTTAAAATTCTGAGTAAAGATAATAACATCACAGATCATCCAGCTGCGTGACTGAACACCAGCAGCAGCAGCCACCTGAAACCACCTCTGAGACCTCACCACTGGGCTTTTCATATGTTCCTCACATACACACACACACACACACTGTGCAGCCACACAACACAATAATACCAGACATGCTACCTGTTGGTGTTTTTCACCCTGCTGCAGGCTACCGCTTCGCTTTCACCGGTGGTGTGGAATGATAGAACATGAGGGGGCACACAAGCTATTGAATAGAGCTCATACAGAGGCACTGTGGCACTATCTTGGTAAATAAATAGCCTATGAGGGAGAATTCTGACTCCAATTAGTGACAATTAATAGGAATATGATTATAAATATCAAGCTTAATAATAAATCAGGCTTTCAGGCAAAGCAAGAATTCACAGGCTGTCTTAAAAATACCCAGTCCTCGGGTTATAAACTGTGCAGAACACTGTGAATCTAGGTCATATATTAAGAAATGACAGGCTAAAAGGTGCGTTCAAGCCTCCTCTTCCATGATTCCCACCGTTCCCACTGTGGAGACTGATCCTGCACCAGCCCCGTACAACCTGACACTGGAAACTTGAAAGACAGGTATACCAGCCCGGAGGGGGGCGGCGGATCCTGCATGCATTCCTTCCCTTTCCCCAGGACCTGACTGCTGCTGTCATTTCGTTGAAAGATACACGTCACGCCAAATTCCGTTGAAAAAGCTGTTAAATTAAGGTTTCACATTCCCCGGCAGGTGTACGTAGATAACGCAACGTGCGCATGATGTTCAGTTAATCACTTATAGATGTTTTGCGCATTTCGGCTACAAGTGATCGAGGCTGGCTCTACGCAGGGAGCAGAGCCCCCTTAAATAAATGTCTTGCCCACTCGAATCAAAATTTTAGAAGTTGAGAAAGCACATTTTAATATGCATTACAATTTGACAAAATTATCTGCAGCAGCGGAAAAATCCGCCGAGATACAAGATACATGGTTGTTGGTTGAAATCTGGATGAAGGATGTTTTATTTTATTTTTATTTTTCAGTTTCCCCCCCTGAGGGGTTGCCACCTTATTTTGATCAGGGGGGTTGCGTGCCTCAGCGACATTAAGAGCTAAACCAGCAGGATCTTAGACTCCAGGTGGGACACCTGGACAGGTCTGAAGGTAGAGGCCTGACAAAGTGTAATCCACTTCTCCAGGTTGGGGTTGGACGCATAGACCCCTTTCAATGAAGAAAGCATCGTTACTATAAGCACAGAAAAAAAAGTGCTGGAGCATGATGTGTACACATGATGCCCCCTCATATATGCTTCCTAGAACCGATCCTGCAAGTGATCCACTTTGAGTCAGTGAAAACACAAGTTGTATAGCCTACTTGGCGTATAGCCTACACTCAGTACAGTGCACCGCTCTCGGCGAGGAATATCGGCAGAGGGGACTTTCGAGATAACGAGCGAACATTATGTAAAAGTTCAAATTTCATTCACCTTAGTGCTCATTGGTGTGTTACATGTGTGCCGAATTGTAAAGGGGATCCGTTTGATCCGTGTCAGCTGTTGAGTCATGTTCTAACATGAAAACAAACTGCCACAAACAGAGGCGAATTTAAAATGACAGATTTTTCGGCGGAGTCTGGCGTGGCGGGGTTTTCCCTAGAAGAACAGCGCGTGTGCTCAACAGATCCTTACCTCTTTGATCTTAGCCCGTCTGTCCTTGGTTTCGGGGTCCAGGGGCTCGTGTCCCGTGGCCCCGGGCGGCCGGTGGTACTCAACGAAAGGTAAATCATTGCCATCCTTCCCACCTTGACCCATACTCCCCTTTGCAACTTTCTCCTTCTCATTGAGAATGTCTTGTTTTATCTCTTCGGGCCGTTTCTGTAGAGTATCCTTGGCCTCTAGCAGAGCTTTTTCGTGGTCTTTCCTGATTTTGGCCAGGACCCGCTCGTCGTTTGCAGCCGAGCCTGGGTCGCTGCTGTCCGGACCGGTGCGGGTGTTGGTCTCCACCGCGGAGGAATGAAAGAAAACTCCGCTCAGCAGCTTGGACGAGTCCGGTAGGAAGAAAATGGCCCCGAAACACAGGGTTATAAAAGCGCTAAACACTAATAACAAAATAAATTTCTCTGTCAACCTGAAAGAGGTCGGGCTGGCAGACTTCCTATTCGGGGTCGCGGTAAAAGGCAGAAGAGTTGCAACTGGCATTTTCCCCTCTTCCTTCAACAACTCCAAGAACAAAAAATGACTTTAAACGGTCGGATTAAATCACGTTGGTCTCACTTTCGCGTTATTCCGATCAGAGATCCATTTCCAGATGGTATAAACCGTGTCAAACGTAACGTACGCGTGGTAAAATCTCCGGTAAAAAGTTGAGGAGTAAGACGGCTGCCCATACCGGAGACTCACTGCAGACAGACCGAGTCCACTGGTTCACACAGGAAGCAACGGCAGGCTGAGAGGCGTGACTGACAGCCGCGGTGAGCCAATCACCTTCTGCCCTGTGAGTGGTGGGAACCCGGGGGGCGGGTCCTCCCCAACGGCTGAGTATAAAAGCGCTGACAGCCGCGGATACAGCTTCATGTTCCACCAACAGTCCAACAGGAAGGACCACCACTTCACTGACAGTTACAGCCTATAAAGAATATTGTTAATATTTCTTGGCAAAAACATTAAAAGTTTTGGTGACCTTACCAATTCGCCTTTAAAGTTTAGGTTTAGCAGCCTTGTCCAAAAATGAACAAAATTAACAGCCTACAGCCACCTCACTGGAAAAAAAAGATTTTTTGATTTTTTGCCCTGTAATTATTATTTCAATCATCAATATAAATTCTACAAAGACATATGAATTCAGTGCTTTTACTTTAAAATAGCAGTTTTTTCATTTAGTGCATTACTAAGTGATTGTTTGTTATTATGTGTCCTCGGTTTTGTACGTAAATTGAATCATTTACATTTTACATTTAGTACATTTTCATTTGTTCCAAGTGATATTCACCAAACCAGTTCATTGGCTTAATTAGTTGATATTTCCAAGTAAAATGTAATTGAGGGACATCAGTGAATCTGCAATTTACTTGTGTATTTTCATAAAAAAAATAAAGTGGTTCTATTAAATAAATATTACTTCGAAATATCCTGAGTAAAGATTACAAACACTTTCTGTGTGGAAAAACTTGCCTAGCTTTTTTTAAGTAAATGTCACTCCAATTTTTTTCAGTGCTTTTGTAAAATAAAATTTACAGTGTTTACCATCTCAATTTGTCATGTTGGCATAGTAACATTTGCTAATTAGCCCTCAAAGCTGGTGATGGAAAGCAGCTAGGTAGCTTTACTCAACTTTTCAACTTAAGTAGGCCCACAGTTTTAAGATACTCGTACTTTACTTAACTGTTTTAATTTTACTAGTGCAGTGCCTGTAGGAAGTATGTATTTGTCTGCAACTCCATAAAACACTTACTTTTCATAAGGTACCACACCATCCAGCACATACACATTGAACATTGATATTCAATGGAAACTATTTATATATTATTAGAAAATCGAACCTTGTAGCGCACTTTAAAGCTCAGAAAGATAGGTAGGCTGAATAGACTTACAGATGAGATGAGTCAGGGTGTAAATCCAGAGTGAATTGTGTTACTGACCAGGTGTAAAAGTCGTCCGATCGGAAACAGTGCAATGCTGCAACACGTCCTACGTAAATAATGATATTTTGAAAAATGAATTAAAAAATCTTCAAAATCAAGGATGCACACCTTCGTGCCATGTGCAGGCAACATACGAAATCTGAGGTCAGTTTGACTAATGGTCAGAGAGATATGAACTAGACACACACACACACACACACACACACACACATACAGAGGCTTCTTGCTTTTATAGATAGACAGATAGATAGATAGATAGATAGATAGATAGATAGACAGACAGACAGACAGACAGACAGACAGACAGACAGATAGATAGATAGATAGATAGATAGATAGATAGATAGATAGATAGATAGATAGATAGATAGATAGATAGATAGATAGATGGAGTTTCAAGCCAGAACTTTAGAGGGAAGCTGATTGCAAGACTCAATGTTGCTTCATTTTTATGTCTTCACGCCATGAAGAAGTCATGTTCTGTTTTTTTTCATGGACTCTAGAGGGTTAATGATGATTTAGTGTTGCCAAGCATCCCTTTTTTTATTGCTACTTAATCTCTTTTAACATGTATGAGCTAGCTTGTGGAACAAGATATTTATTTGGGTCATTAGTGTTTCCCCCAGTCGTGACATTCCTCATCGGCTTACCTTCTGACCATGTCATGTGTCTGGTCACACAAAGAATTAAAGGGGAAGGGCTTCAATCCAATAACTAATGACCAAGAAGTTCATGTTAATAAATGAGCCACTAAAACCTAAACTGCAGCAGAGTTATATTATTCATGATAAAGACTTTATAACCCATGTACTGTATGTCCAGCTGCTTACTCAACAATTTAACCCTTTGATGCACAACATGGGTCTAAAGTGACCCGACAGAGTTTTTATGTTCTATATCTTTGCAATAAATTATTTTCATCATTCAGTATTCCAGGTTTTCCTCAATTAGTTTGTTTTTGATAATCATACATCCTAATTTTATGTTTTCCTTTATTCATTTTTAATAAAATCCCTTTTTGTGCCACTGCTCTTCTAATGAACAACACGGGTCAAAAATGACCCATATCCATGTTTTAGCTAAGTAGCTTGTTAAGCTAACTACTTAACTTCATGGCTATGTAGTTAGCTTAGCAAGTAGTTAGCTTAGCAAGCATGGGTCAAAAATGACCCATATCCATGTTTTAGCTAAGTAGCTTGCTAAGCTAACTACTTAGCTAACTTCATGGCTAAGTAGTTAGCTTAGCAAGCTACTTAGCCAAGTAGTTATGTAATAATACAAAAACGTTTTTCTTCATAAAGTATGAGAGGCAAAATGGAAATAATGATCTGTTGTTATAAAAAACAAGATATTTAAAGAATACTTACTAGAGCACAGAAACACACAGCAGCATTAAATAACATGGAGAATGAATGTGGGTAATTTAGACCCATGTTGTGCATTAGAAGGGGGTCAATATGTTGTTCATCAAAGGGTTAAAGAAATCCTCAGACCTGCTTATGCAGAGGTGAAGCAAGTGACCCTCCCCACAATACACAGTTAACCACCATTGAAAATCTCATCTATTACATTGTGCAGGGTGCTGATTATTATTCATGGCCTTAACAAACGGACGAAGGAACCCCACCCCTCGACGCAGAAGCACATGCACTTATGCATGGATGCACACGTGCATTTACTGATGAGATCCGTGATCTTTGTTCGTCTGCGTGTGAATTTGGGTGATAAATGGTAATCATCTCAATTGTCTTTGTTGGTGACTAATAATGGTGCGAGGAACCAGTCGATTATACGCATGAAACATGCAATTTATACTTAAATAGAGGTTGGAATTAGTTCACAGCTAATACTAGAGTTTTATCAGAGAGAGAAGAAGAAGAAGAAAAAAATCAATCTTGGACTTGTTCTGTGCTATTACAGATACTGATGAGTGCGTGCTCCCTTTTTCAAGCAGAATAAATCATCTTTTCTGTGTGATTTGAATGTGTAAACTTATTTCCTCGGCTGTTGAATGTTTCGTTGAGCGTTTACATTTCTATAACATACGTCGCCGACCACATTGTTTATGACAGATAGCATCCGTGGCTGCACAAATCACTGAAGTGAGAGAAAGAAAAACAATCATCAGTTATATAATGTACTTCACCTATACTTCACCTGCTGGATGTGAAGCGCAGGGATGGAAAGTCTAATCTGGGGATGACAGATGCATGCTGCCATAGTGAAATTATAATTCTGGATGACAGCTTGTCTAAATGATGACACGCGTCTGTGTGATTACTTTCTCACTCTCCGATTCAAGCAGAAAATTAAATCTCGGATGAAATGTATGGCATCTCAATATTGAACTACGAGTCTCTTGTGGCAACAGTTTTGACAACTGGTGTTCTCGTCTGTGTCTTTTTGTCAAAGTTGGCTTTTTTCACTGGGATTTGTTTCCAACCTGAGTAGCTGTTGATAATCAAAAGGAACACCATTTCCCCAGTGGTGTTGTGGTTTCTAGTTGTGGAGGAATAAAAAATCCCTTTGTTGTGAAGCTGGTAAAAAAAAATTGTAGCGAGGTATTGGAGGGAAAACCCACTTTTAAGGCTCACTCAAAGAAAAAATGCCACTTTGTATACACTATTAGATCTTAAATCCAGCACTCCCTAGTTATTTTAGCAATAAAGAGTTGTGCTTGAGCTTTTTGTTGTGCTTGTCCTTTCCCGTGCTGAGAAAAGCTGTTCATATGAAAAATTGTTGCAAACATGTTGATTTATCCTCTAAAGTTGGTCATTTTAACATGGGGGTCTATGGGGATTGACTCACTTTTTGAGCCAGCCTCTAGTGGCCAGTTGAGGAACTGCACAAATCATCGCTCTATCACATATCACCACAAAAAGATTCAATGGGGCCAAATTATAACTTTATGCTTTATTAACCTTTAACTAATTATTATAATCATCAGTTTTAACTTTATAATAGCCACCCATATAATGATCATCAAAAGAAATACAATTTCCCCAGTGGTATCGTGCTTTTCTAGGTGTGAAGGAATAAATCATTCCTTTGTTGTGAAGCTGGTCAAAATTAAGTGAGTAAAGCTGTTCACATCACACTTCATGCTGCAATAAAAGAAGGACATGGGAAATGTACTTCCTTGTATGAATAATTGTTGTAAACATTTTTATTTCTGCTCTAAAGTTAAGTATTTTAATATGGGGGTCTATGAGGATTGACCTGCTTTTTGAGCCAGCCTCTAGTGGCCAGTTGAGGAACTGCACGAATAATTGCTCTTTTACATAACACCACAAAACAATTTAATGGGGCCAAATTGTAGCTTTTTGCTTTATTAACCCTTAACTAATTATTATAATCATCAGTTTTAATGTCATAATAGCCACCCATATAATGATAATCAAAAGAAATACAATTTCCCTAGTGGTGTCATGGTTTTCTAGGTGTGGAGAAATAAATAATTCCTTTGTTTTGAAACTGGTAAAAAATTAAGTGAGCAAAGCTGTTCACATCACACTTTATGCTGCAATAATAGATGGACATGGGAAATGTACTTCCTTGTATGAATAATGGTTGTAAACATGTTTTATTTCTACTCTAAAGTTTGACATTTTAACATGGGGGTCTATGGGGATTGACTTGCTTTTTGAGCCAGCCTCTAGTGGCCAGTTGAGGAATTGCACAAATAATTGCTCTTGTATTTATCACCACAAAAAGATTTAATGGGGCCAAATTGTAACTTTATGCTTAAAAAACCCATAGCTAACTACTATAATCATCAGTTTTAATGTCATAATAGGCATCCATATCATGATAATCAATAGAAACACCATTTCCCCAGTGGTATCATGGTTTTCTAGGTGTGGAGGAATAAAAAAAATCCTTTGTTTTGAAGCTGGTCAAAATTAAGTGAGCAAAGCTGTTCAGATCACACTTTATGCTGCAATAATATATGGACATGGGAAATGTACTTCCTTGTATGAATAATTGTTGTAAACTTGTTTTATTTCTGCTCTAAAGTTTGAAAATTTAACATAGCGGTCTATGGGGATTGTCTTGCTTTTTGAGCCAGCCTCTAGTGGCCAGTTGAGGAACTGCACAAATAATTGCTCTCGTATTTATCACCACAAAAAGATTTAATGGGCCCAAATTGTAGCTTTATGCTTTATTAACAATTGATTTCATTATAGCCATCCAAATAATGATAAACAAAAGAAATACAATTTCCCAAGTGGTCTCATGGTTTTCTAGGTGTGATGGGGAAAAATGTCCTTTGTTCTGAAACTGGTAAAATTTATAGTGAGCTCTCCCTCTGAGTTACTTTAGATATAAAAAGTTATGCTTGAGCTTTTTGTTGTACTTTTCCCTTAATGTGCTGAGAAAAGCTCCACATCACACTTTATGTTCCAATTAAAAGGAGGACATGGACAATTTTTGTCATCATAAACTATTATGACAGCGTGCCAACCCCGACTGCAAATACTCCACTAAATCTACTGATGTTGGCAGTCCCAGGTAATAAAAATCAAAAGGATCAGTAATATTCATACTGCGGTAATGCAACTCTATTGAAAGTGAGAATTTCCTTGTATAAATAATGTATGGTTGATTTTAAATTCATAAGCTACTTTGGATGTGCTTGTTCAAAGGAGATAAACACATGAAGCCTTCAAAGCTGCAGCAACAAGATGTCATTCTTATCAAGTTGCAATGAATTCTGGTTGACTGTAGCGACTGTTGGTGTTAGAATTAGTGTGTCTGCCTTCTCGGTTCTCCCTGTTTGATTGATGAGTTGTTGGTGCAGGATGGCTGCCGCAGGAAGACGGCATACTGTTCTTTGATTGTGACGGACTTACTCTAAACCAATGTTGTAGATCAAAGAAAAGTAAGAACTTGCAAACTCCAAAACAGCAGTTCAGAAATCACAATAAATGGATGTTATGTTATGTATAAAATCTGTAGAGTGCATGTCATTAAGGCTTAGTCCTTGCAACACAGGTGGCCTGGGTTTGAATCCAACTCTGAACCATTCCTGCAGGTCTTCTCATTTCACTCTGTATCTCTACCAACATCAATAAAGACAAAAAAAGGCCAAAGAAAAAACAAAGTACCTATCAGCAAAAGTAGTTCTCTATCGTCTCAAGACTATCTCTCCACTCCTTTACACATTTCATATGTAGCTGGAGAGATAAGGCGCGTTTCCATTAGGTACTTTTCTCTCTCATGGGCCGCTATGGGTGTGGCTTGGGAGAGAGGATCTGCCCAAGATCCAACCAACTTCACCGGTTAGCAGCTCAGGTAGCGGATCAGAAAGTACCTGCCTAGGGAAGGTACTTTTTTGAGCCGCTACTGAGTAGCTACTGACTAGTCGACGCTGATTGGATACGGTTGAGTCTGCGATTTAGCACATGCATGATTCATTTGCAGACTGGACGCTGAGGGGTTAACATCTCCTGCTCTGCTGACTGCAGCCGGGAGAGACTGCTGCGGGAGGACTGGGCTGCTTGTGAGTGCTTTGGGATGGCGCCTGCTACTCACTCAGAAGAGTAGGAACCAGTCTCCAAAAGTCTCCGATAACACCACAAAAAGTCGATTTGTCGCTAGTCGCTTTTTGACAGAGAGTTGCTATGGGGTCTGAATAGTTGCTAAATATAGCAACAAAGCAGCCAAGTTGGCAACACTGCTTGCCGCGTCGGTCTGTTGTCACATTTGAACTCTGTTGGTTAGCCGCTACAAAACAACCTGTATGGGAACAGAGGCAGAGGGGAACAAAAATTTTGGGGGCGGAGCCAAAACACTCCACCGCTTTCCAAGTAACTAAGTACTCAGTGGAAATAGGCCTATAGTCTCTTTACTCAGAGAACCAAGGTTACAACATAACTGTACCTTCTGCATCCATGTGGTGTGGAAATATCCCGACCTCAAGTCCCAACAACTCGGAAATCAGCTAAAGTTTTGAACACGACTTTCGAAACTTGAGGACAAAAGTAAATGTTGGGTTCATTGTGGGAAAGAAAGTAATGTGCTTCTTATCAAGTTCTTGTTCAAATGTTTGGAATATAGCATAAAGTTGTTACCATTATTCTGTCCCTAGAGTGATCTAGATTGGTTAGAAAAGTTATAACTCTTATAACAACTCAGTTAAAGCAATATTTTAGTGTGTTTAGGGAATGTACTGGTGCAGGACAGAGTGTGGAACAAATCGATAATAGGAAGTTTCAAATGGTTTCAGCTTGATTATATAGCAACAGAGCCTAGAAAGTTCCCAACATGCTGTTTAAACACTGAGCAATTAAACACAACACATCTTGTTTGGAGATTGTTTTGTTTTTTTTCCACATGAAGACTTAAACCTCATGAAGATAATTAAGTCAGAAGAATGGCTTCCCAACTCGGCAAATGGGACCATCCAAGAGGCACCTGAATGCAACATATTTGCTTTTTTGTGTTTGGCAGAAATGTACAATGGCAACTTTTTCTTTCTGGCAACCAAGCAAGAAACAGTTGCGAAAGGGCTCAAGATTCAGGCCTTGAGATCTGAGCGGTCCCACTTTCTCCTCCAAATTCCTTGACCCTTGACCTCCACCCTTTCTCCACCAGGCCTCAGACCTCTGCTGGGATCATGTCTCTCCTCTACCTTGGGTTTCATTCCCCTCATTCCTGAAAGTTGGTGGATTTCTTTTCTACCTGTGCGCAGTTTCCCAATGATGTCCTTCAACTCCAGCATGCTGTGTTATCCCACTTCAGTTCACTATGAATGATTAATGGGATGTAAACAATATACTTTAACCCTCTAGAGTCCATGAAACAACCTGCACATGACTTCTTCATGACGTGAAGACATAAAAATGAAGCAACATTGAGTCTTGTCATCAGTCATCAGTCAAATGTCAAATATATTTAGTATAAAAATATAGAACTAGATTGGTCTAGATTATCCTCATTTTACCTGTTATATGGTATATTTGCAACCTTTGTTCATATTTGCAACAACAAATTAAAAAAAATAAAATTCTGTGTATTGAAATGTAATTTTCAACATCAGATTTGATGTTTTCCTTTGTTTCTTTTGGGTTCAACATTTTGATCAAGTAAGTCAAAGTTAAAAATTAATAATCAGGACATAAAGGTGAGGTAACGCTGAAAAAACTGATATCAACATGGCATGGTGAAGATTTTTTAACAGATTTTTTAAAGTACAGAATAGCCCAAGATTTCAGAGGGACGTGCACACTCTCACTTATACACTTGAGTCTTTTCCAGACCCCAGGCAGAGTGTGGTTCATTTCCTGGAGGGTGAAATTTGCTGCTGTTTAACCTGGTCTCAGTCCAGAGAAGTGGTCTGATGAGATCCAGCATAAAACCTTGGTCTGAGTTTTGCCAAGTCCACCACGGTCCCTCCTGGCGTCCATACTTATTTTCTTAATGACTCCACACACCTCGTGTCATTACGTAAGCATGAATCATGGAAGTTGGCGAGGCGATGTTGCGGTTTCCAGGTGACACTTTGAGTCCTCTTATAACGTGGAGGGAAGAAGACAGAAAATGAAATAACAACAACAACGTTCAGAGCTATTTATTCTTCAGATTTTTGCTAAAAAAAACAAACAAACTCAACCCCCGCCCACAAATGAGCCACAAATAAAAACACTTTTGGTCTATTTTGGTTGTTGTCTTAAATAGGGCTTCATTTAAGTCTGGCACTGTAGTCTAGCAGCACTGTCAAACCAGTGGAAGTAATGAGTTTAAGATATTTAGGATTTTCACTTTATGTTGATCATTGTGGCTGAAGGTCATAGTTCAGTTCAGTCTCCAGTTTTTCCCACAATATTATCATCATCACATCTCAGTATTATTATCCATGTGTGTTAATGGTAATTAGACAGGCAGCTTTATATGATTTTGAGGTTTATATTAAACTAATATTACTAATATTGTCAGCTGAATGTGCCCTGGGAATCCACTTTCAGCCATGATGTTCGATGATGATATTTGGCCAAGTAAAGATAATGTCAAATATATTTAGTATAAAATATTGAACTAGATATTATTCTCATTTTACCTGTTATATGTTGTATAGGCAACCTTTGTTCATATTTGCAACATTTAAAATTCTTTATTGAGCATGATGTGTTTTGAAAGTAAAAAAAAAAAAGATTCAAAATCACATTTTATGTTGGACTTAAGGACTAAAAAAGACACAAAATGACCAAAAAAGACACAAAATGTCAAAAAAGACACCAAATGACTAAAAAAAAGACACAAAATGACTGAAAAAAGACACCAAATGACAAAAAAAAGACACCAAATGACAAAAAAAGACACAAAATTACCAAAAAAGACACAAAATGACAAAAAAAGACACAAAATTACCAAAAAAGACACAATGACCAAAACAAACAAAAACACAGAGGGCACAACATTACCAAAAACAGACACAAAATGACTAAAAAAGACACAAAATGACCAAAAAAAGACACAAAATTCTGTGTATTGAAACATAATTTTCAAGATCAGATTTTACGTTTTCCTTTGTTTCTTTTGGGTTCAAAATTTTGATACCAACATGGCATGGTGAAGATTTTTTAACAGATTTTTTAAAGGACATCATAGCTCAAAATTTCAGAGGGTTAACATTATCTGTTGATGTTATTTGAACATGTGAAAAGACGTGCACACTCTCACTTATACACTTATACAGTCTTTTCCAGACCCCAGGCAGGAAGACAGAAAATTAAATAACAACATCAACGTTCAGAGCTATTTATTCTTCAGATTTTTGCTAAAAAATGGGTAGTCATAGTTCATTTCAGTCTCCAGTTTTTCCCACAATATCATCATCACACCTCAGTATTATTATCCATGTGTGTTAATGGTAATTAGACAGCTTTATATGAGTTTGAGGTTTATATTAAACTAATATTACTAATATTGTCAGCTGAATGTGCCCTGGGAATCCACTTTCAGCCAATTTGCTGATGTAAAATAGGCCATGCAGTCATCACCCAGCTGTTTGATGCCCCCCCCCCCCCTCCTCTCTCTCTATCTCTCACAACCTCTCTCTCTCTCTCCCCCTCTCTTTCTCTCTCTCTCTCTCTCTCTTTTTTTTTCCAGTCTTGCCACAGTCCAAATATAACCTCGCCCCAATCTGATTTAACCACCGTGGTCTCATCCCCGGGGCAAAATGGACTCATTTGTGCGGTTACAGAAAAAGAGAGAAACAGGAGAGAAGCGGGAGAATAGAAAGTCCAGAGGAGAAGAAAAGAAGGGGTTTAGAGGGTGGAGGGGTAAGAAGGATGGTACTGAATAGAAAGTATGATGAAGAGGGGGGGGGGGGGGGGGGGGGATGTGCTCAGTGAACGAGGTCACTAATTGGGTTGAGACTTGTAGCTCCCCTGCAATCCATTCCCCTCGTTCCTGACAGAAATCAAATTATTTTGAATTCTTTAATAAGAGCAAGAAAAATATGTTAATATCCAGCTGCAAGAGGCTGAGAGAAAGGGGGACCATTACTGGAACAAAATAACAAGTGGCCAGGATTAAGAAATGTATTAACACTTTGGCCAGAGTCATGTATACACTATGATCCTTTGACTTTTTAAATAGTTTCTCTTTTATTCAGTGAGAAAAGAGACAAGATGACACACAATCCCTGGTGCTTGAGCTAACTATACATGCTGTCAACTCGCCTCTTTGCTGACCCTGATCCTATTCACATAATCCTCCTGTTGGGACTTCCTGTCCAGAGAAGAAAATATAGAAACAATGTCTGTTTACCTAAAAGGAAGGAAGAAAATCTAATAATACCAACAAGAAATCACAGTAAAATGCGCTTTGATCCGTCAGTTTGCATATTAAGTCTAAGAAAGGAACATAAAATATGTTCAGTAATGCTTATTCAATTATTTATGTATGTGCAGAATATAAATAGAGGTCAGAGAATATTCCCAGTAGAAAAAATTAGCACAGAATAATTTGCATTGTTTTCAGGTTTAGATCAATATATAATATAGACGCTTATTGTTCTGGTGCAGACGTTGCCCATTTTTCACAAGTGTTGAATTAATGATGAGTCTCTGATATGATGGAGCTTCATGGTCTGATTATTTTAGACTACTAGACCGTTAATGGCTTCAAAATTTAATTAGTTTTTGCCACGCAATACACATATACTTTTTTTAATCTCATAAACTAATTTTTTATTGTGTATTATATTCATTATTTTATTGCCTTTATCTGTTTTTCCTCCTATTTGTTTTTAAAATATTAATGCAGAGATAAAGGTTAATATTAGTGGCTGAGGAAATATTGCATTCCAGCAGCATTTTAATTAATTTCCAAACTATTACTCCTATTCGTAGTAAAAATAATAATAAGAGTAAAAAACATTTAATTTCCTCTCACTAAAGAGACTAAATCCTGAATGTTGGTTGACATGTTGGATACAAATATTTTTTTTCTTCTTTTGGGGCCAATTGAGAACAGCAACAACAGCCGTAAACAAAAGATGGACATAGCACCAGCAAACAGTTATTATACAATAAATGTATGTGTCAAGTGCATTGGTAGTAAACAGGAAAAGCATCAAACAGTTATGATTAACTTCTGGCCATCTGATTTTATCTTGTGCATGATTTAGTTAATGTACTTACTTGGTTCCTGTTGAATGTAATGTAATGTAATTATCTAAGTCGTTAAACCTGCTGTTACAGCTTTTTTTGGCCACTTGGGGGCAGCAGACACCAGTTCTGATCAGAACAGTGACATATCTTCACTTTTTAACTTTATTTGATGAATTTATTAGGAAAAACTTACCTCTTCAGAACTGCTTTTACCCATTTAGGCCTAAAACGTCTGAAAAAAATGCCTGTAAAACGTCTGGGCGATTTTAAAATAAGCCCCTAAAACCTGAAGTTTTTCTGGAAATTCAACAGAGGTGTCAACTCTTCCTACTAAATAATCGATTTTTCAGCCTCTGTAGCAGATAGAAATGAAATTCAAAAAGTATTTGTGCGCTTATAGCTGTTATATCTGAGCTCCCTCTGCTATAGTTGTCTTCCGCCATGATTTCAAAGTTCTGGAAAAGTCCCATGTTGCGTTGCGACACTCCCACATGTATTCTGATGCGTTTCATTGGCCAAGAGACCGAAAATAGGTGGAAAAATTCCTATATTCACTCTCCTTTTAGCTCTGTTTTAGTCTCCACCAACTATTTCCTAGCTATTCAAACCAAAAATATCTATCCAAACCTTATTAAATTCATATCTATGACAACACGAACATATACAATTCAAGTAGTTGGTGGAGGAGGTTGGCAGCCATCCAATAATCCTGGATGAGCTGCTCCAATTTCCCCTCAAATCAGAGAGATGTTCTGCTGCCTGTACATGTGGCTTCAACTTTCTAGAAAATATTATGATTTGACTAAAGCAGAGGACCTCTATATATTCCAAACAATAGCTTGCAAAAGTCATGCAGGTTGCAGGAAGTGAAAGTTTTGTCTCTCCAGAGAAGAGGTTTGAAAACAGCAGCTCTCCAAGCTGTTGAGTGTGTACAGCAGGTTGGAGTTGAGAGGTCCTTGACAATCAAACAAGAGTATTGTTGCACCTCGAGTCCTGCCGAGGCTTCAGGGATAGCTTCATTCTATTTCCCCGTCATTTGTAAAAATGTACTCTATCCCAAATCCCGACCCGAGGCGAGTTCTGAATCATTTTTACGTTTGTAGGCCGTGACAGCAAGGGAGCTCGTCTGCAACGGTGGAACATATTCACAGTGAAAACCTGAAGAAGTGAATTTACTTTCACTTAGCAGGGAGGATAATCCATTTCTGTGGTGGTGTAAGTCAAGAACACATTTCATTTAAGCCCAGTCTCATGAAATTTTGTGGAAATATAATGATATCTCCAAATCAACAACAGACCATGCAGTGGAAACAGATGATGCAGACATTTTATTTTTTTCTGACAGAATCTTCATTCAACCTTGACATTATCTGAATATTACACTGTCAGAAAATACACAATAAATCACATTTTGGCAAACAGACATACAAACTGTAGAGCAGGGGTCTCAAACTCAAATTACCTGGGGGCCGCTGGAGGCAGTATCAAAATGACCAAAAAAAGACACAAAGTTACTAAAAAAGACACAAAATGACAGAAAAAAACTAAATTACTTTAAAAAAAGACACAAAATCACCAAAAAAAAGTGACAAAAAATGACTGGAAAAACACTTAATTACTTTAAAAAGACACAAAATGACAAAAACAATTGTTAAGTTAAAAAGGATTATGAAAAATGAAATGCTAAAAAAGTATAGGTTGCAAACTGGATGAGGACGTTCTTGTAACTGCCTTCAGTGTTTTGTTTTGTTTTGTTTTGTTTTGTTGTTGATATTTGTTTGTTTGTTTCCTTTACGGGAGTAATATAAATCCTCAGATATAATATGTTTGATATACTATGGTTGACTGATAAGAACATAAATAAATAAATAATAATTTAAAATATATATATATATTTATTTGACATTAAGTGGCTTTATATAGAGAGAAAATATCTTATTTGAAGTGTTGAGTATCAGGGGAGAGGTCTAGATAAGTATTTTTTTACTTCAGCCTACTCCCTTTTTTTAGGACCAAAATGATATGCGTATTGAATATTTAGTTAACTGGTTCTTATATTTATCTTATTAGACGTCTTAGATGGGACAGATGCATGTATATGTATAGGGCTATATATACTGTATATGCGTAAATGTCTATATGTTTATGTACATCTGTATAATGGTGCCTATGTGAGTATGTGTATGTAAACGTATATACATCAAGCCTACGCTGTTGTAGTTTATGTAGTTGTTTATTTTCAGTGAAAATGAGCAGAATCTCTGTATGGATCCTCTTCCAGTAGGATTTTAGTTTTGGACAGTTCCAAAAGCAGGTCAGTGGTAAGATGCCGTGCTCAATTTGATTGTGAATGGGTCAATTATAATCTGCAGAGTTAAAACACTTTGAGTGGTAGCTATGACTAAAAGAGCAATATACAAGCTTGCTTTTACTACTATTTAAAAATTCCAGATTGGGTAATTACACAGAATATTAATATTAATTAAAAAGGGGCGCCTACTGAGCAGTGTCTAACACTTTTTATGTCATGTTCAGACAACAACAAGATCTCAGGAGGATGCTTGTTAGAGTTGATAAAGCACTGACTTCAGTTCAGATAACCTTTACTGCAGAGTGATTACTTAAAACAAAGCAACATCTACTTGTGATTCATCACAACAGAACAACTGGCTGCACAAGTCATGAGGTTATGACCAGGCCAACCAGGGAGTGTTATATTCCTGCTTTTCATAAGACACTATTTAAAGAAGAAGTAACATTGGCTCCAAGCCCCCCGCCCCGAGTTCAGATCAGTTGTTGTAATTGTTTGGAAATTCATAGGAAAACAAGGCTAAAGAGGCTTTCAGCCAATATTTCCTTGAATGCTGATGTTGATGCAAAGATATTAGAAGTCTAAAGATACATTATAGTCATAGTTCAGTGCAAGTTCAGCGCAGTAGGGAAGCAATTACATGTTTCTTTTTATTTATGTTGTACAGACTGAAGCACAAGTGGCAAAGGCACAATAATCTTACAGGGGACTAAGGTAGCTATCAATATTTTAGGAATAAGTTTTCTCTGGAAGAAGTATTTTGTCTCAGGAAATATTTTTTAATTTTCAATTTGTTGCACCAGAATTTTCCCCAAAAAGTGTTTCAATAGAAGCAGAACTATAGCGGTTTTACTTTTACATTAAAGTACTTTAATCCATCCATTCATCCATTTTACTCCACTTGTCCGGGGCCGGGTCGCAGGGGCAGCAGCATAAGCAGGGCATTCCAGGCGTCCCTCTCCCCAGCCACAACGTCCAGCTCCTCCTGGGGGACCTTTAATGTATATCCTATAGAATTGTCTGTGTGTCTGTATGTGTGTGTGCGTGTGTGTGTGTGTGTGTGTGTGTGTGTATGTGTCAAGGGCCTATCTTGCTGACCGTAAAATTTGTATGTGGCTTGCGCATGGCATGAAGGTGTTCATCCTCGATTTTGAAGATTTTTGAATTCATTTTTCAAAATATCATTATTTACGTAGGACGTGTTGCAGCATTGCACTGTTTCCGATCAGACGCCTTTTAGGGGAGCTCCGCCCCCTTTAAGGGTAGCTCCGCCCCATTGTGTGATAGGCCTACACCTGGTAAGTAACACAATTCACTCTGGATTTCCACGCTGACTCATCTCATCTGTAAGTCTATTTAGCCTACCTATCTTTCTGAGTTATAAAGTGCGCTACACGCTTCAATTTTCCAATAATATTCAAATAGTTTCCAGCGAATATCAATGTTCAATGAAAAATCTACTTAAACTCCCACTATATGAATACATATTTCCTACGGGCACTTCACTAGTAATCATAATGCTCCATACTTTTCTGTGGTGAGATTTTTTTTTGCTTTCTCAGCGTATCTTTTCCTTGAATGTAAAGGGGGGAAAAAAACCCTTGATTAGAAAATCATTGAAAGATTTCGGTGGATAAATCCTCCCACATCTGTGCGAAGTGAAGTGCCGCTCTCATCAGTTTTATCGAGCTCCACTCTGCGGGGGGGCAGCTCCACGTACAGGAGGGAAAACCAGCTCTGACAATGAAGTGAAAATGACAATGAAAGAACAAAGGAGAATGGCAAGAATCCTTTTTCAACAGTGACTCAACCAGTGTGACTGCCACTTCGCATAGAGAGTAGATTAGGCGAGCTTCTTTCAGCGGACTGCACAGCTAGCCGCGAGCAGATCTCCTCGGCATGGTGGGCTGCTTCTATATAAGCTCTGTTTCAATGGCTCTCCCATGTGGCTGCCTCACTAGTGTGTATATGTGTGTGTGTGTGTGTGTGTGTGTCCTAAGGCTCCAGTTGTTCCTTCCCATCTTACATGTTGTCTGTAAGATCTCACTTGTGTTTGATTCCGGTATGCATTCTTCCTATAGCTGCCATGTTAAAGCATGCAAATCCTTCATCCATGCCGTCGTGTGTGCCTTCATGTCTTTGCATTTGCATGTGGGTGAGTGAACGCATGCATGTGTGTGTGACAGCAGCAGGAAACCACACACTCACCAGCTCGGCACCTGCAGCATCTGCCACCTACCTGCTGTGCACACAGCTCCGCTGCCGGTAATTCATCATCACGGCCTACGCTACGTTCTGCCGTCACATCCAATTATTAGGCGATTAGCAGACACACACACTCACAACTAACGATGCAGCATCACTTCACATTACCGCCCCACGCATCATCACTGTGAGGCTGAGGGTTGTAAATGGCAGGGAGGGAGAGCAGGGGAGGAACGCTTTTTGTGTTAACGTCTGCTTGTCTCGCTGAAACCGAACTGAAAGAGAGGATTCATGCTGAAGTTTCACATTTTGCAGAAACTTCTATGAATTGTTAGAAAGTAAAGTCTAGTAACGAATGAAATTCAAGTTATGTATGATGTACTGTGTGTATGATTTCTTGTATTTAACATATTTTATTTAACTTGTTTTGTTAATATTGTGCGTCTGAAATGTACAGGTGCATTTCAATACATTAGAACAGGGGTCTCAAACTACAAATACAAAAACTACAAATTACCTGGGGGCCGCCAAAATGACCAAAAAAAAGACACAAAATGACTTAAAAAAGACACAAAATGACCAAAAAACTAAATTACTTAAAAAAGACACAAAATGACCAAAAAAAGACAATAAAATTACAGAAAAAAACTAAATTACTTTGAGTTTGAGACCCATGCATTAGAATATCATGGAAAGTCCATTTCCAGTAGTTCAAGTCAAATAGCCCCAACCAAGTATTGAGTCACTTAGATGGCCATACTTTTCAGAGGCCAACATTTCCATATTAAAAATACTTATTAAAATTGGTCTTTTGTAATACTACATTTTTTTTGAGACACTGAATTGTAGGTCTTCATTAAATGTAAGCCCTAATTATTATAATTAGAAGAAATTAAATAAATTAGGACATTCAATGTTTCATTCTGTGCGCAATGGTTCTATATAATGTGTTATTTCCACTTTTTTAATTGAATTACTGACATAAATAAACTTTTCTATGAGATTCTAATTTATTGAGATGCACCCGTATATAGAAATGTAGCTTGTATATTGAGAGAAATGTAAACTAAATCATATTTTTAAAAAATGGAAAAATTATTTCCTCAGTAAATAGTTTGTTTATTCCCCTTTTTTGTGTCTTTGTGTGTCTCCTTATTGTGAGTCTGACAGATGGAGCAGACTCAGTAGAAAGGAGTGCAGTGGGAGCAGTGAGGAGTCAGATGTGACTGTGTGGCACTGGCACATGCTTTACGTGGCTCGCAGGTCAGGTAGGAGGGCGTCTGAGCAGACTTTTGCTTGGGGGCTCCAGGGAGGTCAGGGCCGGCTCGCCATCCAACTCACACAGCTAATTCTAATTAGCTGGTTAAACAACTACAGCTGGTCAAACCTGGCAGAGACTCTTCGATCGCTGGCTGGAAATGAGACTGCCTCTGCATGAAATCTAGAGCCCGTTGTTTCAAGTCTTCCTCCACTCAGAAATGTGTTTTTGCTTCTTATTCCTACAGTTTGAGCTTCACTCTGCAGAATGATGTTTGTGCAGAGTTTGAGACTAGTTGGCGTGCTGTTTGCAGAAGGATTATAGTTCATATAGTATAGTCTCATGCCCAGGTTGCCATATAACGATGATTTGGGTTGGTAGCATGGTTATTATAGTTAAATATATAGAAAACTAATGGAATAACGAAGACTCAAAGACGAGAGTTTTATTTAAAAACGATAACCAACTGAAACTGTATTGTGTGGTTACAAAACAAATAAAAAAATAAGTTTTATTACTTAGAAACAGCCTGAGTAATGATTACAAACACTTTCTGTGTGGAAAAACTTGCCAAGCTTTTTTTAAGTAAATGTCACTCCAGTTTTTTTTCAGTGAACCTAAATAACTATACTTTATTTAAATTACATAGCTAGATGGAAATAAAAAACTAAACAAACAAAACACTCTGATACAAATGTGATTAGAACATCTGTAGGGATTTCTTGAGCTTGGTCTTAAGTTAATTTAAAGAGGAACATGATTCTGTTTGATGATTTTTTTATGTCATTCGACAGCACCGCACCTTGATAGACAAATGAGAAATTTAGCAACAGAGATCCTACAGAAAGGAATATGTAAGTCATTATTTCTTCTTGTAAGATGTGCATGATAATGAGAATTTAACTCAAAGTAACTATGAAAAAATGAGGTGGGGACGCAGGAAGGCAAATGACTTTATGCATAGGATACTTTTTCGACCTCATAAATTATACATAGTTGCAATTGTATAAGTGAGAACAAAAAAGCTCAAAAAGCCATTTGACACCACACACTCACCAGACTTGTAGTCTGGTAAGGAATGAAATTCAAGTTATATATGATTTAGTGAATGTATTGTGTTCTTGTATTTAACATATTTTATTGAACTTGTTTTGTTAATATTGTGGGTCTGTAATGTACAACTACACTGTAAAAAAGATAAACAATAGCTACTCAATAAAATTGAGGTGACAGATTGCACGCAATATTATTAATTAAATCTAACTAAGTTACAAGTTGATTTAATAACAACTTAACAGGAAGTGCCTGTCAATTAAAAACGGACTAATTCTATTGTGTTGGATTCATTCAAAATTCTCTTGATTTAGAATTACATACACATACAGATTGATTTAATGTGATCAAAATAAGTAATTCTATCTCAAACATTTTTATATTAAAGTTACTTAAACAACTGCCTCAAAATCAAGGACACATTTATATTTAATACATTTTATCAAATATATTAAGTAAAATGAAATGACTACAGAAAATAGGTGGAGATGCAGGAAGGCAAATGACTTTTTGACCTCATAAATTGTACGTAGTTGCAATTGTATAAGTGAGAGAAAAAAAAGCTACAAACTTGAATTTCATTCCTTACTTTCTAACAATTCATAGAATTGTTAGAAAGTAAAGTCTAGTAAGGACTGAAATTCAAGTTATATATGATGTAGTGTATGTATGATTTCTTGTATTTAACATATTTTATTTAACTTGTTTTGTTAATATTGTGGGTCTGTAATGTACAACTATGAAAAAACTTAGGTGGAGATGCAGGAAGGCAAATGACTTTATGCATAGGATACTTTTTGACCTCATAAATTGTACGTAGTTGCAATTGTATAAGTGAGAACAAAAAAGCTAAAAAAGCCATCTGACAAATTTAAGCCGTCCTAACAAACAGTGTTTGCTTTTTTTTTGCAATCTGAATTCCTATTAAATAAAGTGGAGCGACCACCACATCTCGGCCCCCGAGCACACTCATCCCCAGTTTGTGCTCAAGGACTTCTGTTGCATCAGCCGACGCTGTTCATGTTGCAGTTCCCAAGAATAACTCTTTTTTCTGCCGCAGGCTTGCACAGACACATGGTCAAAAATCATGTTTCTGTGCACTCCCACACATGATTGTGCAATTATGTTTATGTGTGTGCATTCATATTGAAAAGTTTCCCATTGGCACAGCAGCCAGGAGTCCTGTTGTCTTCATCTTTTTTCATATATTCATGTATTCTTTGGTATCTCAGGTTCTATTTTGACATGCGGAGCCGTGCCAGTGGGCCCACATTGGGTTGTACTTAAAACAAAGCATGCATTAAATTATGCATTATGTGTGAATTATTTATACTATATTAAATGTTTAAGAATTGAATTAAATGTGCCATGCACTACAGCTCATTCTGCAAAAGTAGCACAGTCTTGAACTCAACATTTGTTTGTAATGATTTCATTGATCCTGATCCTGATGTAAAGTCATGGAAAAAATGATTGGACCAGCCTTGTTTTCTTCAATTTCTTGTTCGTTTTAATGCCTGGTACAACTAAATGTACATTTGTTTGGACAAATATAATGATAGCAACAAAAATTGAAAAAAAAAATTCAAAAAAATTACTTAAAAAATTACTTAAAAAAAGAAAAAATGAGTTTAATTTAACCCTCTGGGGTCTGAGCCTATTTGCTCTTTATATACCACATAATATTTACTATACCCATGTTTGGTATTTGGTATTTTCTCAGCACAACTTCAACATGATCTGACCATTATTTTTTCACTTTAACCCACTTTATTAACATATTGAGCCCAAAAATACACAAAAATCATGAAATCTGAAATAAAATTATACTATTTAAGACAATAAAAACCACAAATATGCTCAATGAACTGTTTCGGGCCTAAAAAATGTAAACATAGGTTGCAAATATGAACATATAAAGGTAAAATTCAAATATAATAAAACTATACACAAAAATGACCATAAAAACATGTTTATTTATAGGAGCAGTGTTAGATGATTAGACCCCTTTTTTTTTTCCATTTTTGCGAAATGCCACGTCTGCCTCGTCCCATCCTACTTTTATACTTGAATAAATAATTTTGTACTATAAAATTAAAAACGATCATTTCTTGGTTTGATTCGGAACGTCAAACAAATCATAGACCCCAGAGGATTAAGAGCTGATATCTAGACATTTTCCATGGTTTTCTCGATAATGATTTTGGTTATTTTTAAGAAAACCATGGAAAATGTCTAGATATCAGCTCTTAAATTAAACTCTTATCAGCTATTTTTTTGTTACCATTACATTTGTCCAAACAAATGTAGCTTTAGTTGAACCAGGCATTAAAATGAACAAGAAACTGAAGAAAACAAGGGTCTAATAATTTTTTCAATGACTGTATATGACTGGCCGAGCACACAGTGTCACTTGGTGTGCACGCAGCGTCTTCAACTCTACCGTACATGAAGTAATACACAGAGTTTTAGCCCCAGCGACTCAGCCTAAAGGACCAGATCATCCATCACCCGTTGACAGCAGCGACAGACTTTGCACACTCGGCTGGTCATGCAGCAGCGAGTTAACTGCACTGGTGCGAGTGATGGGTGTCGCGTTAGGATTAAAGTGCCGATTACACCTGATGCACGAGACGTCTTCACCAGATAACTGATCTGTGACTGACAAAGGGTCTGTTTCTGACACGTCTTTATGAATAATGTGGATCACAACAACAAACAACACAATCATTCTGTACAGTATATACTGAATTCAATTTGTCATAGTATACTGTGAGTACATAGTAGGCGAATAAATCATATTACAAACACATTTAACCACCTTATTCAAACAGAAAGTGGTAGACTATGTGATGTTTTTCTTAAGATTTTAGTGCAGGGGTCTCAAACTCAAATTACCTGGGGGCAGCTGGAGGCAGTATCAAAATGAACAAAAAAAGACACAAAATTACTAAAAAAAGACACAAAATGACAGAAAAAACTTAATTACTTAAAAAAGACACAAAATGAACAAAAAAAGACACAAAATGACTAAAAAAAGACACAAAATGAAAAAAAACAAACAAAAAAACTAAATTACTTAAAAAAGACACAAAATTACAAAAAAGACACAAAATGACCAAAAATAAGACCTTCTTATATGTTATATTCACATTTGCAACATTTCAAATTCTTTATTGAGCATGATAGTGTTTTGAAAGTAAAAAAAAAAGATTAAAAATCACATTTTATGTTGGACTAAAGGACTAAAAAAGACACAAAATCACAAAAAAAAGACACAAAATGAGAAGACAGAATAACCAAAAAAAAACCCACAGAGGGCACAAAATGACAAAAATAGACACAAAACGACCAAAAAAAGACACAACAATAGACACAAAATGACCAAAAAAGACACACAAAGACACAAATGACCAAAAAAGACACAAAATGACTTAATAAGAAACGAAAAGACATGAAAAGGATTCAAACATGGACAAAATAGCCCTATCAGACTCCATAGAGTTAATCTGGACTAGAGCGTCATGCAGTCAGTCAACCACTGGATGAAAACCTTCTTCTCTTGTTTCTCTATTCTTGAGGAGAAGGTGGTTACTGTGAAAGGGAGAAACCAGCCACTACTGGATGCAGATAATGTGCTAATTGAGAAATATATGTAAGACTGAAACCTGAGCAGCTGTCTCCTCTTCAAAGCTTTGTATATTGTTCCTCCTTTGGGTCTCCTGTGATCACAGGCTGCAGATCTTCTCTGGTGTCAAAGACCATGAGGATCCAGCTGCTGCAGGACAGGAGGCTGCAGGTCTCTGGACACAACCCAGTTTTGAAAATAAATCCCAGATGTTGAAAGAATAACCGCGTCCTGCAGCGTAATCTCTGATGTTAACACAACGAATCAGAAGCTGTCGTGAACGGTTTCCTCAACTCTCGATTCTCTCCAGTCTTGGCAACCATCAAAGACTCAAAAGAGGTGAAATCTGTATGTATGAATGAAGATCAGCTGGCAAAGAGACGTGAGAGTTTTTCTAAAAAGATGATGTTTCCCCAGGCAGCGTGTATCTACTGTACTGCCAGCTGTTGTACGGGATCAACTGAATTGTTGAAAATTGGTTCAACATTTTAAATTATGCATCAAACTGGTCTTGTGACATTGTGAAGCAGATCTGTGGTATCACTGAGAGATTCTTCTCCTCAGAAGTGGGAGAATTGTTTCTCTGAGGCTGCTTTCTGTTTAACTCTATGGAGTCTTATAGGGCGATTTTGTCCATTTTTGAATCCTTTTCATGTCTTTTCGTGTCTTATGAAGTCATTTTGTGTCTTTTTTGGTAATTTTTGTCTTTTTTGGTCAATTTTTGTCTGTTGTTGTCTCTTTTTGTAGTTATTTTGTGTCTTTTTTGTCATTTTGTGTCTTTTTTTGGCATTTTGTGTATTTTTTTAGTCATTTTGTGTCTTTATTGGTTATTTTTGTCTTTCTGTGTCTTTTTTGGTCATTTTGTGTCTGTTGATGTGTCCTTTTTTTAGCTA
The DNA here is from genome assembly GCF_030273125.1 of Centropristis striata. NCBI lineage: Eukaryota > Metazoa > Chordata > Actinopteri > Perciformes > Serranidae > Centropristis > Centropristis striata. The sequence continues at coordinate 27,767,886 of NC_081534.1, read as the reverse complement.
TTTTGTGTCTTTTTTTGGCCATTTTGTGTTTGTTTGTTTTTTTGTCATTTTGTGCCCTCTGTGTTTTTTGACACAGAAGTCTCCAAAAGCACCAAAGCATGACTTCTTCATGACATCCAGACTAGAAAACAAAGCAGCGTGGAGCCCTACTGTAAATTTACCTCTAAAGTTCTGGCTGTAAACTCCATGAGGCCAGTTTCAGTTTGATGATGATATACCAAGTAAAACTGGAGACAAGCTCAAATATATTTAGTATAAAATGATAGAACTGGATGGAACCCTCTTATATGTTATATTTGACACCTTTGTTCACATTTGCAATATTTGAAATTCTTTATTGAGCATGATAGTGTTTTGAAAGTTAAAAAAAGATTCTAAAGGACTAAAAAAGACACAAAATGACCAAAAAAAGGACACAAAATGACCAAAAAAAGACACAAAATGACTTAAAAAAATACACAAAATGGCTAAAAAAATACACAAAATGACCAAAAAAGACACAAAATGAGAAGACAAAGTGACCAAAAAACCCCGCAGAAGACACAAAATGACAAAAAAAGACACAACACCAGACACAAAATGACCAAAAATGACACAAAAAAGACACACACAGACAGAAAAAAGACACAAAATGACTTACAAAGACACGAAAAGACATGAAAAGGATTCAAAAATGGACAAAATAGCCCAAGACTCCATGGAGTTAAAGAGCTTCTACATACTGGTGCATTAACCATTAAAGAAACATGAAAAATGATTTTGTTAATTACTAATGCTGTTAATTTAGGACAGCTGTGGCGGTCTAATACATTTGTTAAGCACTGTAGGTTCAAGTTTAAAAGATAATGTGAATGTATATTATTATATGGTAATTTGATATTTTAGGAGTGAAAGAAAATGATTACGCAGTCTGTTTTTTCTAAATCCGTGTTAAATCAAGTGTGAAATGGTGAAAGAGTGTTGGGGAGGGCTTATAGAAAAGCTGAGTTGAAGGTCACATTGGATGATGATTAAAAAGATTGTTGTGATCGGCCAATTCTGAATAATCCATATTATAACCAAAGTGTGCCTCCGACAACAGTACGACCTCCGCCTCAACTGGCGACCCTGTTTATGAAGTGATTATCCGGCAAACTGTGAATTATTAAAAAATAATCTGATTGTGCCACAATAATTGGAATGAAAGACGATTAATGCAATTTGAAAAGAAAAATGATATAAATCCTTTTCCCTCCGTTTGTGAGTCTTGCTTTGATTGACAGAAGGGCTTATGCAGTGGTTATGGATATGAGTTCATAGCTCCAATACAATATATGGACACAGAGGTCTATTGTTACAGCTTGTACATGTTGTGTCACAATTATTTCAATTTGGCTGCAAAATGCAAAGTCAGCATCAGTTAAGCCAATAAACAAGCTGTAAAAAAAAAAGAAGACCACAGCTGCTTAGTCAGCGGTGTCACAACAAAGAGCAGGTGTGTGTGTGTGCATGTGTGTGTGTTTACTTCTTTTCCTATTGACTTCTACTGACCTGTAGAGATTGACTGCAAGCAAGCTAACCGTGGACAATACACAATAGATCTCTGAGCAGCTGTGATATCTCTGTGTGTGAATGGAGCAGAATATATTGGTCTGTTCTTTGTCAGTGAAACAAGACCGGAGAGTCTGCAGCCACCGGAGCGGCCCGGCGAGGCGGCCATGTTTATAATAGAGCAGAAAACAAGATTATTGTGTGGATAAAATATGCTGACTGACCGCTGTTTGCTTTTCCTACTTGCTGTCAGCTCTCAGCCTTCCACTCAGATCCTGGATTCTGATTCTTGAACTTTAAGCAACCACTAAAGGGAGAATGAGTAGGGCTTGTTGTTGCAGTTTGCAAACACAGCATGCAAAGTTGTCCTGTGGCCGCCATTTTCATTGCTTCTTCTTCGATGCTGCACACCTCGCACCCAAAGGCTCTCACCCAGAGATGTCCCAACCATAGACTGTATATAAATAATGGACGTAGTCACCGTGATGTCACTCGTTGGTTTGTGGCCCGTTGGAAGCATCGAGTTCAGCGTTACACTCGTCGCCATCTTGTTTTCTGATATGGGGAGCAGACCATATTTGGACTGTGGAGGAGTGAGAGGGATCTGATCACTGACTACAGCCTCTCTACACCTCAACCTGACTGAGAGAAGCTGCTGCTAATTCATGTTAGCATTAACTGGAGCATTAACTGGGATGTTAGTTTTGGCTAGCAACAAACAAAAACAAAATGTGTCTTTCTTACCTCAGAAAACTGAGCAGCGACTCCTTGGAGTGTCTGCTAGTCCAACCAAACGCTGAACAAGACATTTTTACTGAACAAAACGTTCAAATAAACTGTCATTAAGTGAAAATACAGTGAAAGAGTCAAAGTTATGAGACCAAATCGGTAAACGTCCTCATTTCTATCTATATAACGTTATATCTAACTTTATTGACACGTTGCAGTGGAAACGCATTGTTCTGCTTCTCTCCTGATGACGGCTCGCCTTGTTAGTGACCTGTCAATCAAAGGTAGCCACGCCCCAAATCATACGATTCTTTATCTTCTATTTTCTTCTAAATGGGGCCATTATTAGAACTATTGACATCAAATTGTCTTGAAGAAGATTTTTTACTAGCGATTGAGACCATAGTGTTGTCCTGAACATTTTTTATGAGGTATTAAATCAAGTCAGAAGTTTACAAATTTTGCACTGAAATGAATGGGCAGATTTTTTTTTGCAGCCAAACTTAGCGCCCCCTGCTGGAATTTTCGGTGGATTGCAGGCTTAAGGCACTTCCTGGTGGCCTCCCTGCTCAGGCACGGAGATTGCCGCCTGGTCCCAACACTACACTCTTAAAACAAATGTGGTAATATCAACACAAATTGTGTCAATTTACAACACATTAATGTGTCTGGTAACACTTTAGATTAGGGAACACATATTCAACATTAATTAGTTGCTTACTAGCATGCAAATAAGTAGCATATTGGCTCTTAATTAGTCATTATTAACTAGTTATTAATGCCTTATTCTGCATGGCCTTATTATACAATCAGTAAGCCATTAACTAAGAGTTTTCCTTCAATAACCTCAGAATTATTGCTAATTAGTAGTAAGAAAGGAAGTTGTTGTATATGAGTTATGATCTTAATATGCTTTAACACAAAAAAAGTGTCAGCCAACAACACATTTGAGTGTAGAGAGTGTATGGTAGAGATTTCTACTGAATTTACAGCATGTATTCAGACAGAAATTGAGTTCTATAATGTAGGTTGTTGTCATCCACTGTTTACACTGATACCAAAGCAAAGTAGTGCTCTCAGCTTTTCAATCAGATCCTGAATTCTGATTCTTGAACTTTAAGCAGCCATTAAAGGGAGAATGAGTAGGGCTTGTTGTTGCAGTTTGCAAACACGGCATGCAAAGTTGTCCCCACAATCAGTAGGTAGTAGTTTTGGATAATATATACAGATATAATACGAACAGTTGAATGTGGAAAGGTTGTTAAACGACACTCTGAAGAACCACAGTGCAGCCCAAACACACACACACACACACACACACACACACACACACACACACACACACACACACACACAGAGTTCTATACTGTGTATTTGTAGATTAAATTGCTGTGTTCAATGCGTTGACAGGCACTCAGAGGTGAGGTTGCGGGCCACATTTAATATCTGTCATTCTGCGGAAATCCTAGTAAACACTTCCTCTTAAACACACACTCTCACACTCACACACACACACACACACACACACACACACACACACATACACACACACACGCACGTTCCAGGTAAGCCTTGGTAATTTTTCATCATGATGATCCAAAATTAGCTGGGAAGGTGATGGCTGACGTGCTGCAACATTTCTAAATGCAACAGCATTTCATGGGATACATAGACCACACTGTCATGAATACTAATCAGGGAGAGGAGGAGGAGGAGGAGGAGAAAGAGGAGGAGGAGGAGGAGATGTATATACAATATGGAGAGAGAGAGAAGAAAGAGAGGAGAAGAGAGGATTAAGATGAGAGAAGGAAGAGGACGGAGAGGGGAGGACAGGTACGGTGGCATTTTATGCAGCAGGAGAAAACAGGAAGTTGGCACAAAGAAGATGAGTGACAAACACGCACACGCACAAATTACACTTTATTCTTAGAAGTGCTGTGTCAGCACTCAAGTATGAGGAAACTTTGTGTTGGAGGAAGGGTATTCACACCTTCAGCATATAGACTGTTCCTGATTCCTGTTCAATTTTAGTTATTTATCTGAAGCGTGGGTCATTGTGACTGTAAATGTCACTGTGTACGAGGCAGAAAGGGGTCAATTTTGCACCGAATACATGAATATTACCTCATTTAAATACTTCAAATAGCACAGGAGCATCAAGGTGTATTTGCAGCACAGTTAGTGGTGCATTTGATCTTTTGCAATTGCCGCTTAATTTTGTTTTATTGTGCCGATTAAGTGGGTGCAAAAAACATGCAATCTTTTTATGAATTTATTTAGTCATGTGCTTTATAAGAAGCTTGACACTGATACAGAAAAAAATTGAAAGAATAAGGTTTGATTAAAGCCTTCATCAGTGAGAGAATTTAGTTTCTATTGATGGTTGTTTTCCGGATGACATCCAATTTTACCCTTAATTTTCATCATCGTCTAATTCAAAATCAATGAATCCTGATTTTTATTTTGGTGTCTGATGTAGCAAATGAAGGTTATTCCGCCGCTCCTGCTTTATTTCAAATTCTTCAAGATTAGAGTGTCAGCTCAATGTCTGAAATGTCAAATGAAAATGTAATCTGTCGTGTACTTATGCGAGCATTTACTTTTTTTCTTATGAGCTTATTCAATAACCTCTACATCCCTTCGTATTCAGCCAAAGATGCTTTAAAAAGGTTTGAGTGAAGCGTAACACAGCTGCTGCTCCGCTCGCATTGCTGACAGGTACTTAAGAGAGGCATTTATTTCTCATTCAGTGGATATCAAGCTCATTCAAAATCTACACCCCTTCCCAAGTGTGCTAGATTGGTAGTCAAGTGCAGCACTGTTTTCATCAAGCTTTCAACACAGTAGAGCGTGGCACAGCTGCTGGCACTCCAGGTACCTTTCCTCTTTTTTTTTTACACTTTTTTTTCAGAGAGAGAGAGACCGGTTCGCTCCTTCGCCTTCACCATGTGTCAAGCTTTTCAATGCCTTTCAGTTTTTCCAAGGGTAATGGGCGGGAATCACAATAGAGGATTGTAATTGTGGTTGTTGGTGCTGCTTTATCTGCCCGCCATTACATTTTGTTTTGGATCATTTTGCATGAATTAATTTGTTTTCCCTTTCACTTTTATTTCAATGCATCCATCCATCCTCGGCTGCAGAAACAGAGAGGTGACAGTTTTTTCTTTTCAGGGAGCCAGGATGTGGATACAATGACACAAACGGCTGAAATATGAAGCAAAATATAACACAATGGTCCTGCATTAGCAAGTGAGATCACTGCTAATGTGTTTCAGGTAGTACATGGACCGGACTATACATTAAAAGGCAAGCCGCTGTATCCCTGGCTGAATGACGGTCAACTCTTTTACTAATGGTTCACAAGGTTTATTCTAAAACCATAGCTCCATAAAAATAAATAATAATAATAAATAAAACATTCCTTGGCCACCTATGAAAGCTAATTTTTGCAAGTTAAAAGAATAAAAATGAAAACATGGCTTTTCCCCCCTCCATATTAAGTCGAAATTATGAAAATTTATCTCATAATTATGACTTTTTATCTCATGATTTCAACTTTTTTATCTTATAATAATTACTTTTTTCTCATAATTTCCCTTTTTTTTTTACTTTTTACCTCATAATCGTTACTTTTTAGCTCATAATTTCAACTTTTTTTTATCACATAATTATGTATTTTTATCACATAATTTCCACTTTTTATTTCATAATTATGACTTTTTATTTCAATTTCAACTTTTTAATCTCAAAATGATGACTTTTAATCTCATAATTTGTTTTTTTTATCTCATAATTTGGACTTTTTATCTCATAATTTGGACTTTTTATCTCATAATTATGACATTTTATCTCAAAATTATGCCTTTTATCCCATCATTTCGACTTTTTTTATCTCATTATAATGGCTTTTTATTTAAGTTTTCATTTTTATTTTTATAACTGGTGGAAATGGGCTTCGATAGAATCCACCGTAAGAGCTACGAGATGGAAAAACAATGCCAAACATTAGCATTAGCACTTTATCAAATAACACTATTACATTGGATGAGACTACAAAATATCCACTTCTATAATTGACAGAAGAAAAAACTCCAACAAACCTTGTGCCCCCATCAGCCAGGCACTATACAGGCTTTTCTTATTACTTAATACGACTTAAAAATCACTCCTTGACATTATCGTCTATTTCCTGTCACTACCTTTCAAAATAAAAGCATCCGTCTCATGATGGACGTCACATTTTCAAAATTAAAGCAACACAACATAGTAAAACACCTAGAAATTAAATAAAAATTATAAAGCTATATAATACAAATACACCACAAAGAACCTTGCTAAACATCATTTACAGCATTCCTTTGGAAAAATCTTCAGGTCTGGGAATTTAATGAATCTGGTGAATGTGTAGCTACAAAATACAGTCATATAATTTCCCGTGAAGACAAATTAACTTGTTGAACATTGGCAAAACAACAGAACAATTGTTTGAATAATAGTCTTGTGTAAATGAGTTATTGGGTGCCAGCACAGTCAAGCAAAGAAGGAAAATTATTCAAATGAAAGTGTGGAATGTTTTTTAGAAAATGTACATAAATTACTGTGTGATTGAGGTTTGTTTTATGTGTGAAGCTGAATTATCTATGTCGGCTGGCTGCTTCATGTGAAGCTCCTTCTTTGAGATCTTTTTTTTCCCTTCCTGTTCATATTTGGCCATGACTAAACAGCTAAATTATTTGTCACCTGGCTGTTAGTCACAAGTATTACCCAGTGTCAAAAGCAGCATGCTGCCACAATAAAATGATTTATTTGGTATTTAAATCCTATTTTTTGCAACCAAGAATATAAAAACAGGGAAATGTCACGCTGCATTTAACAGCTTTCAGGTTTTAGCCTCGGGCCAAAGTCAAAGCATCGTAAAAAAAAAGTCACACATGATACAAAGTCAGTGATCCATTGTTCATGAAAAACATCCACTGAAGATAAAAGAGACTTTCTAAAGAAGACATTTTACGTGTGCTCACTGCTGAAACGTTTGAAATACCTAAAGAACTTGAAAGATGCCAAAACAAAAGTGAGTGACGCAGAAATGTGAATTAAGATGGAAAGGTGGAAACAAGTTGAAGTTGAAGTGTGAGTACTGAGTTTAAATATCAGAGAAGAGAAGAGAAGAGAAGAGAAGAGAAGAGAAGAAGAAGAGGTTAATTGAGCTGGAAGGGCCAGTCAATAAGTCAAAAGTTATGAGGTTGTCAAAATAATATTTGTGTTTGTTACGTTTAAAAAAGACATAATAAAAACACATGTAATGGAATAATTAAAAGTCTGTATAAACCCATTTTTGTCCGCATTTTAAAATACGAGGCTATTTTGCAGTCCAAGCGTCTGTGACCTCTGAATAAGGCTGTTTCCACTACAGCCCAACACCCAGAATAAAACGTGTCTCACTCGCCAAAATGCCCCTAATTTGAATACGAGCCGTCCGGAGCGGTCTTTGACGGGACTTTTTTCTCCCCTGAAAAGCCTGTTTGCTGATTGGATAGAACGCTAAGCAGGATGTGACGTAGTACTCTACACAACAATGACACGCGCCATTTGTAAAAGCCAGCGAAGCAGTGTTGCCAACTTAGCAACTTTGTTGCTATATTTAGCAACTTTTCAGACCCCCTTAGCAACTTTTTTTTTTTAAAAGCAACTGGCGACAAATCCAGCAACTTTTCCTGGTGTTATTGGAGACTTTTGGAGACTCGTTCTTACTCTTCTTACTCTGTGCACATTTAGCGATGCCGGTTAATTCACGAACACTATGTTTATGATCAGCGGAGACGCTGTGCATAATTAACCATGCTGCTTTGTTTGGCAGGTGGCAGTGTAGGTGTATCGGTCCAAAGGACTTCTAGCCAGGAGACCAGTGTTTGTATCATAACCAATGTAAATATGTCAGTTCCAGTAGTAACGTCGTTCTCGTAACTTCTTCACTTTTGGCAATTATGGCATGGTAAATTTTGTCCAAAAATGACCAAAAAAACCCCATTTATAGCACAAGAAAAGCACAATGATCACAACAATAGTATTTTATGTTCAAAAATATTTAAATAATACCATATTATAGGGTGTCCAAAACTTTAAAAAAAAGAAAGGTTACGCAGCTTTTATAATTATAATAATAATTATTATTATTTTATGTTTAATTGCTATTTTACTTTATTTTAATCACTTTTCTGCATCATGATATATTGATTTTCCTGGATTTTATTAATGTATAGCACACTGAATTGTTCCTGTGTATGAATTGTGCTACAAAAATAAGCAGTAAGAGGATTATTTCTATCTTTTCTGATTTGCATATTTAAACATAGCAAAGAAAACTTGAAAAAACTCTGTCTTAGTATTAGTAATCAACTAGGAAAGTAAGTTTAATGCTGATGCCAGTTAGTTAAAATTCTATTGTTCTACTTCTGTAGTTACTCCCAGTCCACAATACTCCTCTGTTAGACAGAAATCTCATCTGTTATTTTCTCTACAGCTTCTTTTGCACCTGTCACAAAGACGTCTAATGTGTCCAACTGCTCTGACTGCTCGGTCCGCAATCTAGAGTCAGACGAGCCGTGAGAGCTCTTATTTACAGTGTGGTTAAGTTGGGAGCGAGGTGACCGCGGCCTTGATGACAGCCTCACTGTGATGTGAAAACCACTCTGTTGTGAGCCGGAGAGAGAGCGAGCATGGAGAGCAGAGGCTCCGTGCTGCTGTGCTGCAGCCTGGCAGGAGCAGCTCCTCCACAGAGAGCATGCCTGCTGGAATGACATAACCTTGCTGTGCACTCAGCGGAGGAATGAGTCAGGGATGAGGCCATCCAGCTACACGGCAACCTGGGATCCCTGCAGCCACCTAAGCTGGAGTGACATGCCTCGCTGTGATAATACTGCCAGCAATCACAACGTGAGCATGAAGGCTTTAAAGTGGCTACAGCTGCTTGGTGGGTTTGACTGCCACACACACAAACAACTAACAAGACTTCTGCAGCAAACAACACGTGTGAACGACAGGAAGAGGAGACTGGAAAGAAAAAGATGGTCCAGATACGAAGCGTGTTCCAAGGCTGACGATGTCCTCAATGTGACTTCTTTGTCCTCACCACACAAGCACTGTTTAAAAAAAAAATGTGTCCAGTCGAAGCACAAACACAACTGAGGTGCTGTCAAGAGTCAATATGACCATCCATGCAGAGAAGAAGATGATGTTGGGGCGACTTTGCTCAATATATCACAACGAGGCCTGTCACGATAATTACTATATCGACTTATCCTTTGATATATAAAAATGGACACAACAGTTTTTTTCTGGACTCAATATATTGACTTTTTGTCCTTTTTTGTGTTTAAAGCAATGCTGCAAATGTTGGACAGGCAGTAAGAATTGCCAAAAAAACTCCAACTATTTATACAAAAGTGGAAAATGCTTTATAAATGGTCACAAGGTGGTGAATAACACCAACATCCTGGTGGAGAACAACCCTCCAGAACAAGAACCAAACTACATCATATCTCATCCTCCCTCTTCCATCATGATATCATCTTCTTATGACTCATCTATCTATAAAGCAAGAAGCATGTCTGTGTGTGTGTGTGTGTGTGTGTGTGTGTGTGTGTGTGTGTGTGTAGTTCATATCTCTCTGACTGTTAGTCAAACTGACCTCAGATTTCGTATGTGTCTTGCTCATGGCACGAAGGTGTGCATCCTCGATTTTGAAGATTTTTGGATTCATATTTCAAAATATCTTTATTTACGTAGGACGTGTTGCAGCATTGCACTGTTTCCGATCGGACGCCTTTTAGGGGAGCTCCGCCCCATTGTGTGATAGACCTACACCTGGTCAGTAACACAATTCACTCTGGATTTCCACCCTGACTCATCTCATCTGTAAGTCTATTTAGCCTACCTATCTTTAGGAGTTTTAATAGGTTCGATTTTCCAATAATATTCAAATAGTTTCCAGCAAATATCAATGTTCAGTGTGTATGTGCTGGAGTGTGTGCGTACCTTATGAAGAAGTATGTTGTATGGAGTTGCAGATGAATACATACTTCCTACGGGCACTGCACTCATGTTAGAAACAGAACTCTACCCTGAAACATTTGCAGTGCAGCTCCAGTAAGCTTCACTTGCTTTAGTTTGTCATTCAACAAATATGCAGACGTAGAGTAAATCCACATCAGGAAATGGAAAAATATTAATTTCTCCACCTACCGCTGCCTCATTAAACCACAATGCACTGCAGTTGCATGCTTGGCTGTTGAGACAGGAGACCTGGACTGCACAAACTGATTATTTCTAATAGTTATAGAGAATCAGGGCCTTCAATTTTCCTATTAAGGCTCAGTTTCCAATATACGATTCCACCGAGAAGTTCCTTAAAAAAACAGCAGAAACTTTCCTCTTAAAGCGTGCATCGACAGTGTGTTGTTCTGAATTGAATTCTACCAGATTACCACTGAGAAATTGAATACACACCACCTTAAAACTCATTTATTTTCACTCCACAGCGGCAGTGGAGTGACCTCTGTGTTCACGCTGAATGTCAACTTGATCAAGCGACGGCTCGGTTGCAGATTGGGAAACAAATTCCCTTCAACCTTCAGTGTTCTTTCTCCAAATAAAGGATATGTGGCATCTCCGGCATCTCAAGTCATACTTCTTACAGCTAAATGGCTTCTGGGAATAATAAGAGACACTTTTTCTGATCTTTTATCATTCCTGTAAGACGTTTGTTTACTATATGTGCTGTAAAATCATCCAGACAGAGTTAAAACAGGGTTCTGTTAGACTGTGCTGTCAAACTGTTCCACAGAGCGATTTAAGACGTAATTTGTTCCTGTAGCTGTCAAGTGTTTTAATGACCGTTTGTCGTAATGCACCCCCTGGGTATACGGCTGATTACGTTCTGATGTATCTCAATTTTTATTAGGCCGGGCTTTTGCACAGTGAGCTCCTTTAACGGCACAGTTTTTTACCCTAAAGAAGTGACATTAATCTGCAGCTGCCAGCCTCTCATTTATTCACGCTGCAGGTAAAAGTGAGAACAGAACATCCAGATTATGCTGCGGACAACAAAAGTTTATCACTGTCATCGCTTCCTTTTGTGTTGATTTCTTGAAACAATAGTAAAATGTCAGTTCAGTTATAGAATCAATAGATAAATGACGCCCTTTGGATTCTCCTTGAACATTGATTTTTGGGCCGAAGGATAACAGACACACAGTTATCACTCCATACATAAGAACATTCAAAACTTATGGACTAGCCTTTAGCCCAGATCTTATTCTTAAACCAACATGATGCTATAAACCAGGGGTCTCAAACTCAAGTTACCTGGGGGCCGCTGGAGGCAGTATCAAAATGACCAAAAAAAGACACAAAATCACTAAAAAAAAGACACAAAATGACAGTAAAAAACCCTAAATTTCTTAAAAAAGACGCAAAATGACAAAAAAAGACACAAAATTACAAAAAAAAGACACAAAATGACAAAAAAGACACAAAATGACTGAAAAAACACTAAATTACCAAAAAAAAAGACACCAAATTACATAAATGACACGATTACCAAAAAAGACACAGAATTACCAAAAAAGACACAACATCATTAAAAAAGACACAAAATTATTTAAAAGATACACAAGATTATATTTAAAAAAAATGTTGGAGACTACCAGTAACAGAATTGTACATTTGTTAATAACTGGAAAGGGAAATATAATAATGTGTATGACTGCATAAGAGAAATATGTTAATGTAGTCTCTAAATCAAATTAAAAAAAATTCTAAATTACTTTATTTATCCTCGAGGGGAAATTCAGTTAGTCTGGTAACTCTGAAGAATGAGACAGCCTGATGGGCAAATGCTAGATGTGTTGTGACCGAACATAAAACACTTTTTCACCTATTTTTCCATAAAAATCTTTTAAACTAATGGTTGATTATTTTAAAGGAGCACTAATGACACATAATTTGGATATTTTCATGAAAAATATGGGATTGATACTCTTCTGTTTTAATAACACATAAGTACGTTCATGCAGAGGGAAGACTTCTTAACTCAGCCTTTGACGGAAGTTTCCCACTAACACTAAATGAAAATCAGGTGTAAATCTTTCTGATCAAACTCCACCCTTCAGTGTCCTAAAACAACTTACAATAGCAGCAAAAATAAAGGAATTGTAATTCATTCAACTATTTGTTTTTGCACAAGATTATTGCAAAACATGAAGTAGGTAAAGGTTTTTTTCCAGCAGAAGCAGGTTTTTTGATATGTCGTCATGTCTGGGGACAAAGTTGCGATCATCCCTGACACCTGCACGTCTCAGCCCAGTGGAGGAGAGAAATGAAAAGGTGAGGAGGTGCAGAGACAGAGACCGGAGGAGCAGCTCCACACTGAACACGTCACACACTGAACTGACACTGACACTTTAATGTGCAAGTCTGATATCTGATGTAAAGTTTCCCTTTGTCTGCTTTGTTCCCCAAAAGCAAAAAACCTTTCAAAGACACAGAGTTGGACCCAAACTCTTTAGGTTTTGAGATTCTTCCCACGTGTGTCTCTGCGTGTTGGTGGCAGCCAGATGAGCCATTCTGCTAATAGAGTGCAACAACTGTTTACAGCTGAGCGTCTGCTGCTGTTTTCAGAGACAGCGAGCAAAATGCTGAGCAGATCCAAATTCAATTACTGTTGGACTACAGCTCCGTTAATTAAACCGAGCTGAGGAACGTCATGCATCACAAGTAGACTTTCTGTTTGGAAGAACTATAGAAGCCATAATGAGATGTTACGGCTCTCAAAGCATGGTTAGTTATGATAAAGTTTATATACAGCATTTTATTGGCATATGATAAAATTACAGCTTGTATGACACTTTAAAGCATGGGTCCCAAACTCGCAGCCCTTGTGACGATATTTTGTGACCCCCACCTTGATATGAAAGTTTAATGTGAGTTTTATATGAATGGCACTTTACCGTGTTGTGTGTGGAAGGTCCCTTTAATTACTTTTTTTTGGTAATTTTGTGTCTTTTTAAAATAATTTTGTGTCTTTTTGGTAATTCTGTTTCTTTTTTTGGTAATTTTGTGTCTTTTTTGGTAATTTGTGTCTTTTTAAAATAATTTTGTGTCTTTTTTTGCAATTTAGTGTATTTTTTTGGTCATTTTGTGTCTTTTTAAAATAATTTTGTGTCTTTTTGGTAATTCTGTTTCTTTTTTTGGTAATTTTGTGTCTTTTTTGGTAATTTGTGTCTTTTTAAAATAATTTTGTGTCTTTTTTTGCAATTTAGTGTATTTTTTTGGTCATTTTGTGTCTTTTTAAAATAATTTTGTGTCTTTTTGGTAATTCTGTTTATTTTTTTGGTAATTTTGTGTCTTTTTTGGTAATTTGTGTCTTTTTTGGGTAATTTTGTGTCTTTTTCTGTAATTTTGTGTCTTTTTTTGGTAATTTTGTGTCTCTTTTGAGTGATTTAGTTTTTTTCTGTCATTTTGTGTCTTTTTTAAGTAATTTAGTTTTTTTTGTGATTTTGTGTCTTTTTTAAGTAATTTAGTTTTTTCTCTGTCATTTTGTGTCTTTGTTTTTAGTAATTGTGTGTCTTTTTTTGGTCATTCATATACATATACATATATATATATATACATACATATATATATATATATATATATATTTTATTTTTTTTTTAGATTTTTTTATATCATAGCCTACTTCACCAACATAACTCAATAATCCTCATTACCTTACAGATTTTTCACACATGAAATAATCAAAACAAACTACTAAATGAACCAGATGAAATCTCACCTTATGGTTATTTTTAGACAAAGCTATTCGATTACGAAGGGAAAGACTGTCGTCAGGAGTTTTTTAATTTGGGAAACCTTTATGTCAGTGGTTCTGCAGTATTGATTTCTCGTGCTATCAACCCCACACAATATGTTGTGTCGTATTGGACAATAAATCACTCAGAGTCATTGTATGTTTCCACATTAAGTCAGCAGCATGTGATTACACAGAGATTGAGATCATAACCTTTGGCCAAGAGGACATCTCTTACGCACCGGGTCATCCCACCCTCTCCTATATATAAAGTGTGTTTGTGTACGTGTGTGTGTGTGTGTGTGTGTGTGTTTGCATGTGTGCATTTATGGCTTTTTTATCTGCACAAGCACACATGTTGCTCTTACAAACTGCATATTTTACCCTGAAGGCTGGGAGTCAAGGGGAGGATATGGACTGCAGCTGATAAACAGACATACTTGTGCAGATGAGAGGTTCTGTGTGTGTGTGTGTGTGTGTGTGTGTGTGTGTGTGTGTGACTACCAGGTGCTGCAGAGGCAGACATGTCAGCGCAGCTCTGCTAACGTCACCTGGTCATCCAGGCGGCAGTGAGAAAGGTCAGCGAGAGGAGAAGCATCATTAGCCGAGCACAAACGTCACCACAGGACTGAATGACGTGAATAAACTGTGAGACAATGACAGAGGAGTGGAGGGGAAATGATGGATGGAAGAAGATGAGGATATAATGACCATGGTGTGACATAAGAGCAGTTCTCTCGGCTCTTTCATTGTCTTTGGCTCCTTTCTGAGCACAGTCTACCCCGTGTGCATTGACTTTCTGTTTTCAAAAATATCTAAACTACCAAATGATTAATTTCCCTCTGGAGCTAACTACTCTGTGTCCTTGTTGCATTATAAATGATAAGCCGATAGTGGGGTTTCCATCCAAATTTATCTCAAATTTAAAATGAATTTTGAAAATAATCAGCAAAAGAAAATGTGGGTGAATGGTTGTTTTCATCCACCACTGTAATGTAAATATTGGGAGTTGGATGTCAGGATAAGCAGCAGGTAGTGCTAGTTAGTTCTCCGTCTGCTTACCATTATATCACGATGCATTTAAAAGAGCTCACAATTGGTTGACAGTGTAGCATTGAATGTATAATGTATAATAAGGTTAAATATTTTTAATTAAGTCATTTGTTTAACCCCACCAACCCGCCAGGAGATTTACAGTTTTTCTCGATTGCTATGACACATTTCTTGAAAGCTGTTCTCTTTTTCTCTAAACTGTGAACACAAAACCAAATTTTCAAGCTACATTAACAAAACCTCAGACTCTTCTTGCAAAACCAAACTTTCACCTCAAAACAGTTCAATCTGTGCTCAAAACTGAACTATGTTGTTAAATCGTGCCCCGAGTCAATCAAAATTAAAAACACTACTGAGCAGTCACTAAAAACTGCATAGAAAAATAGCTCTGAACTGGCTTATATGTTCCGTCACATCATTAACCACAAGTGTGATCAATTTTGAGTTGTTGTGTTCAAGTGGTGACACTTGTGCTTTAATTGTGTTTGACTTTTGTCACCTGTGCTCACCATTATGCAGCACGGGTGCATCACAATGAAAATGTGTTGGCAAGTTGTGTCTAAACAGGTGAAAAGTGCTTATGGTTTTGCCAAAAGAGTGATTGATTCAATCAGTGGGTTCAGGCAACTGAGCATTTGGTTCAGACAATAGGGTTTAGTGTTTTAGCAATTGAGAAAAACTGTAAAATGTGAAAAATCACCCAAAAATATGCGGTTTATTGCAAAAAGAAACTGTGAAAACAGTCATTATAGTCAGAATTTGAACTGTCCGACAGTCCTTGAACGGATTATTGGTTAAAAATGTTTTGGTTAGAAAAAGCGACCAACACAAAGCTTAAAATTGTGATATTTCTGTCAATATCACTTTATTCTACAAGTTTCCTTTAAAACATCGACAAAAATAAGTTGTTTGGAATAACCAGATCCTGTTAAAAACATTAAATTCTGCTCCTCAGAGACACTGTGAAGCCATGATTGATTCTGCTGAGACGAACGGTCATGTGACAAACATGCACTGAAAATCTGTTTACACAGAGCTGAGAGGAGAGGACAGGAGAAATTCCAAGTAGGTGTTGTAAAAATGCAAATAGTTTAATATGTATAGAATGTGGAGACCTATTTTTTTTCCCAATATTCATGACACGGAAAAGTGTTGTATATACTGTACTAATAATAATAATAATTTTTTATTTATGGTTGACATTATAACTGTGTTATTCTGCACAAAAGACATTTCTGAGTTGTTCCCACTTCTAGCCGTGCTGATTCCACAGAGCTGGAGGAGCAGGATATTTATATTACAATGATATCTTATACAGTATATTGCAGTGAAACACAAGGTCAGAGTGAGTAAAACATAAAAAGAGCAAAACAACTCAGTTCAGAGGGTTCAGCCACTTGCAAAGAGAACATTAGAAGCTAAAAAAAACAACTACTGGAGCAACCTTGAGAATGAATTTTATTAGACAAACCTTACTAATCCAAGAATAATACAAAAGTTATAGTAGCTAAATTCAGATCAACAGATCAGTTTAAGCAAATCTCTCTCATCACTTTATGCTAATTCAGAATTAGCCAGCCTATGTTTACGCTGGTGTGGTATTAACGTGGTCTTAGCACGCTAACGGCAGCACATTTAATTTTGAGCTTCACAATTAAACCCCCCTCAAATCTCAGCACTGATTAGACTGACATTTATCTACACTGCTATTTAAACACTCCCCTAATGGAGGGGTTTCCACTTAATATCACAATTAGCAGCATGGGAACATGGGAAGGCTGACCTTTAGGGCTGGAGGTAAGAAAAGGTCCTGCACACTGTTTAAAGCTCATTTTATTGAGCAGACGTCGCTCTGAACAGACATGGATCTCAAGTATAAATAATAATTCATAGTTTTGACATGTTCTCTCAAAACTTTTACACAACTTTTATGACCTTGGCACTTGAAACTACACTCTACACTCTGCAATCTAGTATATGAGCAGAAAAACAACCTGTACATCAGTCTGTCAGAGTGAGACGAAGCCTTTGACATGCTCTGAAGGTTGATATTGACTCTGCATGGCTAAAGTTCAACACTGAATGAAGTGTTGACTAACTCTCTTGGAGTTTGCCCCACGGTTACACCATAAATGTACTTATACATAATTGACACTGGAAAAGGTTTAAATAATTCAAGCCTATGAACTCTCGCCAAGGTAAGTGATTTGTTGCAGAATGAGTGAGCGAGGCAAAATGTGAGCAGGCTGACCGTCAACTTACACTGTCAGAGTTGATTTACGGTGAAAACTAGTTAAACTATAACTATTTCATGATGTTTGTCTTTGAGCTGATACTCTATGGGAGCATTATGTTCAGTATAACCTGACTTTAATTGACAATTGGATTAATGATTTACTGCTCCCAGTCTGATAATCTAGTGGGGACTAGGTTTGCAAAATTCTGAGAATTTTCAATGAAACTTTCCATGAGAATTAACGGGAATTTATGGGAATAAATGTGAATTGATGGTAAAAAAATTGGATTAAACTGGGAATTTAGTAAATTGAAGGATCTCCCATAACAGGGAACTTAAATACAGTTGGGTAAAATATATTTATTGAGCATAATCTTGACTAAAACAACCAGATTTCATGCAAGAATTCCTCAATCACATGCACACAGCACACTGCTTACTCAAGGGCTGCTGAGGCCACGCCCCTACTGAGGCCACGCCCCCTACATGCACTGTGCATTCCTCCATCACATGTTCAATTCATGTTGAAAGGGACTTTTTTGGAGCATGAGGGGGGTAATATTTAAGTCAACATTCTGTTTTTGTTGTTAAATGAAATCATTTCTTATAATAACTTTCAATAAAAATAATTCAAACTTGATAAAGTTCTACTAACCTGTTGAAATTCTTACAAATTCTTACTTCTTACATTTACAAAATTCCCCAGCTTGACTTCCGATGGAAAGTTTCTTGCAATTTACTGGTTATTTACTGGAAATTTACCGTTTCCACACCTTGGCAACCCTTAGTGGTGACACTCTGCATTCTGTTGGTGTCCTCAGAAGTGGGAAGACTACACAAGGTTCATACACTTTTTCAGTAGAAAAATTCAAGGACTTTTCAAGGACTTTCAAGGTCCATTTTGAAGCTTTTCCAGTATCTTACAACAGTTGTAAGTCGCATGTTTTAGATGAGTATTTACATGCTAAAAGGGGTAATTTCACTCAACCATACCAACAGCGATGGTTTTACACTTTTAACAACCAAAAGTACAGTTTGCTAATCTCAGTATTCAATTTAGTATTTTTTTCATTGAACATGTGATTACCTATAGTCAGATTGCAAGAGAAATACAGTAAGAATTTCAAGCATTTACAAGCACTTTATCCAAAATCCAAGCACTTTTTAAACCTTGGAAATACAACATTAAAATTTAGGCATTTTCAAGGATTTCAAGAACCCATATGACCCCTGGCTACAGTAAGCACCTGTTTTTTTTAAGCAAAAAGGCTCCTGTAAACTCTCTGCACATTACCTACTTAGTAGCAAAGACTAGCTGGTGAACACTGTGGAGCATTTAGCAGCTACAGAAACAGAGACATTTCCCGCAGACGTTGGTGGAGACCAAAAACAGAGCTAAAAAAGTTAATATTGAAGTATGAATTTGAAATGTGGCTTTACTGAACCTAACAACTGCAAACTCACACTAAGTGCTCTCAAATCAGTAAGTCAAGCCAGGGATCTATTTACAGTATGTGCATGTTCACATAAAAGGGGCAGTATTTGAAACACAAAACCCATCACAACAAGTCTGTGGGCAGCAGAGTGGCATATTTTGCAAACAGCAAAATTTAATTTTAGACAAATACAAATGAGTTTAACAGATAACCAAGGCTAAAATAAACAAAAATATGACTGTGTGGATGCATTAATCAGGCAGGACTCAAAATAATAAAAAAAAATCATCTTTTTTTTTCTTGTGATGATATATATAATCATACATAAAGACAAAAAAACACTCCCTCCTTTAGACGGCATACTGCAGGAGACAGATTACCAAAAAAAATAATGGTGCAGAGGCCAATTATAGATTTACGACTTCCTTTTCTAATAGTCGCAAGCTTATACAGCTAAACTTCCTGTAACACAACTTGATAGCATCTTATCTTGTGAGCCATGTGTTTTAAACTCAGTGCTTTCTATTAACAAAATGTAATTTTCCACTGATTTGGAAATAAATCTTCCTCCAGAAATTATGCACCTTTTTACAATGACAACTAAACTAAAGTTGTTGGGTAAAATTGGCTCCCAATTCAGGCAAAGAACCATATTTGGTAACTTGAGCGGACATCTATAACAGGTCACAGAACCACATGGATTTCTACATCACAGATAGTGACACTGTGGCATCTGACCAATCAGAAAATCGTACAAGATTCAAGCTTTCCTTTATTGTCATTTTATTAAAAAAAGTATACAACTAAATTTACGTGTGCTTCTCATATATATGGTGCTTTAAAAAAGACATTCAGACATTACGCATATGAAATAAGTAGTCTAAAAAGATAATAAATAGTTTAAAGGTAAAAGATAAAGTGGTGATGGATGCAAATGATGTGTTATTGTCTACTTAGGGTTGCTTTGGGAAAGAGACTATAATAAATAAAATAATAATAATGACTCAATTGACCTGGATTTGCAATATAAAAATGAAACATTTTGCAAAAAGTCTTGGAATATCCTCCAATAACTCTTCAGGGTTGACATTTTCAATTTCCAGGAGTAACCTATACACTGCAAAAAAAGAAAAGTTGGGTGAACTCAAAATTTCAAGGCAACAAACTTCGAT
The DNA here is from genome assembly GCF_030273125.1 of Centropristis striata. Lineage (NCBI taxonomy): Eukaryota > Metazoa > Chordata > Actinopteri > Perciformes > Serranidae > Centropristis > Centropristis striata. The sequence continues at coordinate 27,747,885 of NC_081534.1, read as the reverse complement.
AAAATTTTAAGTTAGACAATTAAACTAAATATTTTAGAGTTTGCTCAACTCTGAATTCAGATTTTTGTCAACTCAACTGTAAGTTGTACTAACTTATAATTTAACATTGTAATAAATTTTAATCCTTACTTCTGCAATGTGCTGAATTGTCAAGATTGTAACGCTACTATGAAATGTCAGCTAATGTTGCGACCACAATTTTGAGTTAGCATTGATACGCTAATGGCTACTCTTGTAGCTGTAACAAGCAGCGCCACTAGCATCAGTTAGCCGCTAGCATCAGTTAGCCGCAAGCATCAGTTAGCTGCTAGCATCAGTTAGTCGCTAGCATCAGTTAGCCGCTAGCTTTCGCTAATGACCGAATTTCACCGCTTTCCAGCATTTCACAACAAAGAAATAAGAGTTATCAGAACTATTGTCCCTTGTTGTGAACCCCAACTTAAAGATATAAGTAACAACAACTCACAAACTTGTTTTTGAGCAGACAACTGGCTTCCTTTGTTGTGCTAACTTACATTATTGCCCTAAATGTCAATAATTTATATTTCCAGGTTTTACCAACTTAAATCACTGTTTAAGGCCAAAAAATACAAGTTGGCTTTTTTTTGCAGTGTAGAGGGTTAATGAACAAATCTGCCTTACGCAGCTTTAGAAATACCTAAAAAAAGTTTGAATCTTACATCCCTGTGCAAAACTAAACTAAACTCTCACTTCCATCTGCATGTTTAAAGCTCCTGTAGCAGTTTTCGGTGGGAGCCTCTGGCTGATCTCTTGTCCTGCTGTAATCCCTCAACTCAAATCCCAACATTCCTGAGTAAACTACTTCCGGATGTGCCTGTGAATCCACAGCGCCCAACTTGTTCAGGGCTTACCGAGACTCTCCAACCTTGGCTGCCAGCTCAGTGTATCTAAGCTTCCTCCTTCCATCTACCACATCATCTCCCCACGGCACGCAGACTTCTGCAAAGTGTAACGCTCCACAGAGTACTAGACCACCAAGTCAGCTTCTGAGACTCAGTATCTCTGCGAGACTGTTGGCCATGACTGCTCACGCTCCTCGGTGCCTGAAGTCAATCCCCACAGCTGCTCCCACTGTGTGGACGGCTGCCTCTGTTTCCGGGCAGAACGTGTCGGAGTGTGTCAGAACGAGTGGTGAGCCAGTACCAGACTGTGTGTGTCGCATTTGAATCACAAATAAGTTCTGATAACATCAAGGGGCTTTACCTCTTCTTAGAAGAGTGATGGATGAATGGAAGAATAAAGAACGGATGGATGGATTTTAAAGTTACTGACATTTATGTGGTCATTTGCTAGTTTAAAGATATCTTAAGGTAAAACAGGGGTCTCAAACTCAAATTACCTGGGGGCCGCTGTAGGCAGTATCAAAATGACCAAAAAAAGACACAAAGTGACTGAAAAAACACTAAATTACTTTAAAAAGACACAAAATGACCAAAAAATACACAAAATGACCAAAAAAAGACACAAAATTATTTTTAAAAAAGACACAAAATGACCCAAAAAAAGACACAAAATGACCAAAAATGACACATTACAAAAAAGACAAAAAATGACCAAAAAAAGGCACAAAATTATTTTAAAAAAGACACAAAATGACCCCAAAAAAGACACAAAATGACCCAAAAAAGACACAAAATTATCAAAAAAAAGTAATTAAAAGGACCTTCCACACACAACACAAGTGCCATTCATATAAAACTCACATTGAACTTTCACATCAAGGTGGGGGCCACAAAATATCATCACGAGGGCCGCAATTGGCAACCTGACAACATTTTTAGAACTCTGCAGTGGTGGAAGAAGTAGTCAGATCCCTTACTTCAGTAAAATTACTAATACCACACTGCAGAACTACTCTAATACAAGTAAAAGTCCTGCATTCAAAACTAACTGAAGTAAAACTACAAAAGTATCAGCATGAAAATGTACTTAAAGTATCAAAAGTAAAAGTGCTTGTACTGCAGAATGGACGCACTCAGATTGTTTTATATGTATTCCAGAACAATGCTGATTACATACTGTAAATGCATCAATATTATAACTACTTAATATACTGTTGTATACATGCATAATCACTTGGAATTTATCATGTTTTTATGTTAAATCTCAACCTGAAAAGTAACTAAAAGTAGCAGCATTTAAGATGACAGATTAGCTATTTACATAAACATGAACTTGAATTAGCCGCAGTTAGCACAAAGCTTAACTATCTCTGAAACTCTTTGCTGATGTTGACATTTTTACTTACATTTATTGTCAGATTCTCTTGAAGACATTCTTTAATAGGCCCATCTTCCTTTTGTTGGTTGCTTTGCCTGGCAGTAATTGTTGCCAATGCTGGAATAACAACTTTTTCTGCAGGATTTCCCCCAATAATTCAGGCTTTCACTATCTGAAGGCTCGTTTATCTGCATTTGTAAAACAGCCAATAGGAACACTTCTCTGAAATTACCTGTGATCGGCTAAAATACAAAGCTAAGAGGACATACAGAAGTCCAGCTTCTCAGACCACTTAAATTACAATATACTAAAAGGTTAATATGGAAAGTCTCGTCCAATATCACACTTAAAAACCCGCCTGCCACAGCTTTACACTGACATATTTCTTTGATGAGAAACATTAAGGTAAATGCTACTCCCAACCACTACAGATTGGTTAGTAAAAGACAAAAATGTATCAAGAAGAACAAAATGGTTTGTGTTTTTAGTTTAATTGGCAAAGAGGCAGAAGAAGACCATCATTTTTGTTTATACCCTGAGGGGGAAAGTCTGTGTTAGGATACTAAAGGTGAATTAATCAGTTTAAACTCTTGCTTGTGGTTCTGGTTGGAGAATGTGAGGTGCATGTTGAATCTAAAAAAAGAAAAACTGCTATAAAACTGAGCTCAATTACAGAGTCAATGACTCTAAAATGGTAAAATGTATGTATGTGAAGAAGGCTGGTTGATTACTTGTATTTATTTGAGGACTAAATGACACTACACTGATTGTTTATTTGAATATATTAACTTGAACTGATTTCAACAGGACGTTTTGATGAGATCTCACACAAGTGGGCATGATTACAGCTTTTTTTTTTCAGGCATAAAACAGGAAACATGAGTGAATGCTGCATTAAAAGCTTTTCACTTAATCCCTGAATACACAATTTATAGGTCTTATATGAATTTTGCCTTCAGAAATGTCTCTATATTTAGTATATGGCAATATTTTAAATGCTCATTTAAGTATTTTCCTGCTATTTGATTTAAAAATTATTATTTTTTTTTTTAACAAAAAACTGAATTTCCAGCCTGCAGCTTTAAAATATATGTCTGCACATTCAAGCAATTGTAAAGGGCTCATCTATAGTGCACACACACACACACACACACACACACACACACACACACACACACACACACACTGCATACATGTACAATATATATATATAGTACACACACATTTCCACAAATGACTTCATGCACTCCCTTTCCAGACCCGAAGCCATTAGTGCACTGCTGAGCCCTTTTCTTTGAATCCAGAGGGCTGACAGTGAGTTTGAAATCTCACAAACACACACACACACACACACACACACACACACACACACACACACACACACACACACACACATATGCACACATACACTCCTCGTGACACTCACACACACCATATAGAGGCTAAGCGGGCAGGCGAGTGGGAGCCAGCAGGAGGGAAATGTCAGGACAATGTCAGGGTGTTAGCTTGGCATGGCACGGCCGGGCTCGCCTCAGAATTTCTCTGAATGTCACCACTCTGGAGACCAGACACACACACACACACACACACACACACACACACACACACACACACACACACACACACACACACACACAGATCTGGAACAGAGGGGAAAGTGAAGAGAGGGATCTATGTTTCCCTCCAGCAGCAGCTGTGTCAGGGGAGAAAGCCGGACAATGAAACACCTCTCGCTCCCTTTATAAGGTCATATCTGAATGTCACTCATTGATTATTAAACGAAAAAGCCAAAAAACAGGTTTGTAATGCATGCATGTGTGCATGTGGTGACTATTAAAGCACAATGGAGGCATAAATGACCTCAAACCAAAGATTAAGCATCACCTCCATGAAATGTGTGTTTTCTTTCAAAGATTGCCCCAAAATACACCAATTATAGTAAAAAGAAACAGTAAAACAGGCATTTTAGTTGAACTTTTTAACTTTCCAACAGACCTTGACTGGATTGTAGGTTACAAAGTTTTCCATTAGAAAATGTAATCAAAACGAAGCTTAAAATTGTGATATATCTGTAAAAATAAAAAAATAAAAATCACTTTTTTTTCGACATTTAAAATGTCACAAAAATGAAACCGTTTGGAATAACAGGATGCTGTTAAAAACATTAAATTCTGCGCTCCTGAACGCAACTGTGAAGCCATGATTTATTCTGCTGAGACGAACGGTCACGTGACAAATATTCACTGAAAATCAGACAGAACGGCAGGCTGCTTACACAGAGCAGAGAGGAGAGGACAGGAGAAATGAAAGAAGTGTGACACCCAAAATCTGTCCCAAAGCTTGCCAGACTGTAATGAATTGCACAGATATGAAAGTGAAAACACCTCAAACTCAATCCATTATCAGTCAGGGCTCGACAATAAAAGGACTTAAAAACTGGTATTAGCTTGAATAACTGAGGTTGTTTCCAATGATGCCCCAATGGAAGGACATGTTGTATTATAATAAAATATACAGGTATGCTTCAATGAACAAAAGCACACCAAGAAAACTAATTCATTTAGTAGACCTCAACTGTATTAATAAATCAAAATATCAGATCTAACTGTGCTCAACACAAGATCTGAGACATTTTAAGAGCCAGACTCCAAACCTGCCGTCAGTGTGATTCATAAACAGTCCCTCGGAATATAAGTTGTAGATGGAAAACAAATCTTTTGCATCTTACTATCAATCTCTGCAGTGTTTCTTTCAAATGGAAGTCGGGAACAAGGAACATAAAGTATTGAAGAGGTACTCTGGTGGATGTCTGTGACGCTGCTGCTGCTGCTGGTTTGCTTCACTGACAGTAGTTTATTAGTTTGTCAGCCAGCTGAATCATTCATGAAAACAAAGAAAAAGTCACTGTGACTTATGACCTATCTATCTCTGAGCCAAGTAAAAGGAAAATACTGTCCTTTTCTCTCACACACACACCTACACACACCTACACTTGGCCTTGTGGGAAGCAGAACAAGATGCTGTGAAAGATAAATGAGCAGGATAAACTGGTGTTTGGCTCTCTGTGCTGCAGCTCGGCTTGAAAGCTATTCAGAAAGGGAGAAACTAAGAGGGCAGATCTTCATTGATCACAATGACCCCCCAGAGACTGAACAGACAATAACACTCCAACACACACACACACACACACACACACACACACACACACACACACACCTGAGGCAGCTGTTGTATACCTGCAAACACACACACAATGTACACAATATATATATATATATATATATATATAATTATGAATCCCACAATGGGGAGATTCAACCTCTGCATTTAACCCATCCTTTTTTAAACACAAATGAACACACCATGCGAGGAGCAGTGGGCAGCACATTACTGCGCTCGGGGAGCTGTGCAGGAGGGATAGGTGCCTTGCTCAAGGGCACTTCAGTCCTTGACCTGTCAGTACTGGGATTCGAACCGGTGACTCTCCAGTTACAAGCCCGATTCCTAACCTGTAGACTGCCCTAAAACATCTGCACCGAACGTGGGGCACACACACACACACACACACACACACACACACACACACACACACACTCACACACACACACACACACACACACACACACACACACACACACACACACACACACACACATATACACATACATATATACATACATATAAGTAAAACATACTTTTTTATGTTACAAATAGACTAATTATTTTTTTCAGAATAGTTTTGCATCCTGCAAACGATCATTAAAGGTATACCATGCAGGAATTATGTTCTTAGTTTTTTGTGTGCATTTTCTCTAACCAAAAGTGTAAATATAAGTTATGAAGGGCATTTTGGTGAGAATAGATGCTGCTTGCTTGTGCAGATTATCACATGAATATGATTGTTTTCTGTAGTGTATCTGTTTCTCTGTGTTGTGTGTGTGTGTGTGTGTGTGTGTGTGTGTACGTGTGTGTGTGTGTGTGTGTGTTTACAAAATTGCTCCAGTGGCTCACAAACTGCACACAAAGTGAAAAATCTGTGATGTCAGAAGGGGAGTTAACTAACACACACATACACACAAAGAACAAGATTACCATCCATCTTTCTCTCTCTCTCTCTCTCTCTCTCACACACACACACACACACACACACACACTGAGGGGGAAGAGAGTGGCCATTGATGCAAGTCTTCCATGGAGATTGGTCAGATAATGGAGCGAGGCTGTTAAGTCTGGGGATGAGATGATGATTGCCAGGCAGTCCAAAAACAAATTAAGGCATTAAAGCCTCGGGCTCATTTCTATATTAATGCAGCCGTGATGAGTTTCTACATTAATAGAAGACGGATGATGATCCACTGCAGGGTTCTGTAAAGTTCAACCAAACCTGACCAGCATAGAGATGTCAAGTGCCGTTACATCAGAGAACGTATATTTAAAATGGTGTTTTACACATTGTGGTGAGCTCCATTTCACTTTAAAAAATTTTTTTCTCCAACAGCAACTGGAATCATCTGAAGCACCATGTGGGCTCACTATGGTGAGAGTTGTTTTTTACTGAGAGTGAGGTTATATTGGATTCCAATTGATGAGGAAAAAGGCCATTTTTACAATAGTGAAAGCACCTAAGTGTCATTTCTTTCATGCTTTTATTTATAAACAACTTTCCTAATTTAAATGATGATTTCCACCAAGCACACAGGTAATAATATTTAAGGCCTGTGTATATTGTATATATTGTTCCTAATTTTATATTTGTTATTGTTTAAAGTGTAAATACTTTAAAAAACAGATTTTAATTGTTAATACATTTATATTTCTTTTTAATAATGCTTGTTATTTTATTGATGCTTCTTTCTATATATTTTTTTCCTTATCATATCTTATTGTATAAACCGACACTTTTCCAGTTATTCAGTAAACTCAGACCTCTGCTCAGATTGACATTGTGTTAATAAGGGGATCAAATACATCATAAATCCTCATAAATTCATTTGGAGGATGAAGGTGGAATTTGTTCCACCCTAAATGGGTCAATAAAACTATCATGAGACAGAAGACTGAACAAACCAAGTGTCCTCAGATAATCAGACACAATACTGTCAGTAAACGGCGCAGAAGCTTTAAACCATGGGCCTCAAACTGGTGGGCCAATTGCAGCCCTCGTGACGATATTTTGTGGCCCCCACCTTGATATGAAAGTTTAATGTGAGTTTTATATGAATGGAACTTTACCGTGTTGTGTGTAGAAGGCAATTACTTTTTTTTGGTAATTTCTTGTCTTTTTTAATGATTCTGTGTCTTTTTTAAAAATACTTTGGTGTCTTTTTTGGTAATTATGTGTCTTTTTTCAGGTAATTTGTATCTTTTTTTAGTAATTTTGTTTCTTTTTAAAGTAATTTAGTATTTTTCAGTCATTTTGTGTCTTTTTAAAATAATTTTGTGTCTTTTTTTGGTGATTCTGTGTCTTTTTGGTCATTTTGTTTATTCTTTATGTAATTTAGTTATTTTCTGTCATTTTGTGTCTTTTGGTGTATTTTTTTGTCATTTTGTATCCTTTTTTAAGTAATTTTGTGTCTTTTTTTAGTAATTCTTTGTCTTTTTTTGGTCATTTTGATACTGCCTCCAGCGGCCCCAGGTAATTTGAGTTTGAGACCCCTGCTTTAAAGGGTTCAATATGCTCTGAGAAAACTAGGTTGTACATGATGTCATTTGAACATTTAATACGAAAGTATTCATATTTGTTCTGAATGACCTCACTCAAAGGAGTGAAAAACCAGCCGATGCACAAAAGAGGGATGTGACGCAATGATTTGTAAATATGTGGATATGGATGCACTCTTTGAGTCTCTTCTGGAAGGTTCATTCACTGTGTCTCACTTGTTTTTATAACACACAAAAGTGACAGAAGTAATGAAGAAAGACAGAAGAGAGCTACGGAAAGAATTTTAATCCTACATTCTTTCTTGCAAGTTCTCCGGCTTCCCTCCAGCAGTCAGAAGACGTGAAGTTTAGGTTAATAGTAGACTCTAAGTTGTATGTATGCATGAATGGTTGTCTGTCTCTGTGTGTCAGCCCTGTTATAGTTCATACACTGAAAAAAAGAGATTTTTTGGCCCTGTAATTTTTATTTCAATCATCTATATAAATTCTACAAAGAAATACAAATTCAGTGCTTTTACTTTAAAATAGCAGTTTTGATGTAGTGCTTTACTTAGTGATTGTTTGTTATTATGTGTCCTCAGTTTGTATGTAAATTGAATCATTTATTCCAAGTAATATTCACTAAACCAGTTCATTGGCTTCATTAGTTGATATTTCCAAGTAAAATGTAATTGAGAATCATCAGTGAATCTGCAATTTACTTCTGTATTTTCATAAAAAAAATAAGTGGTTCTATTAAATAAATATGACTTAGAAACAGCCTGAGTAAAGATTACAAACACTTTCTGTGTGGAAAAACTTTCCTAGCTTTTTTAAAGTAAATGTCACTTTTTCACACAATTTTTTCAGTGTAGATCGTCAGCTGGACTTTACATTTATACAGGTTTTATATTATACAGGAATTAACAGGAATTTATAGGAATAAAGAGGGAATTTAAGGTTGGTCCTTAACATGGAACTTAAATATAGTTTGGGAAAATATATTTTAGCATAATCTTGACTAAAACAACCAGATTTCATGCAAATACCCTTGAATATCTGCTATTCCTCAATCACATGGACATAGCACACTGCTTACTGCAGCTGAGGCCACGCCCCCCACTGAGACCACGCCCCTTATATACACCACGCCCCCTACATGCACTGTGCACTCCTCCATCACATGTTCAATCCATTTACATGTTGAACTGTTCCTTTTTGGAGGGAGAGGGGCTTCTTTCATTATTTTCATTTAACATTCTGAATGGGACTATTTGGGGATTTTTGGAGGGAGTGATATGTAATATTGTGTAATATTGTGTAATATTAAAGTCAACATTCATGATTTTGTTGAAATAATAGATTGTTCAATAAAATAATTAAAACTTGATAAGGTTCTACTTACAAATAAATCTGTTGAAATATCATGTTTTTTTTTTTTTTTTTTTAATATTTCCAAAATTCCCCAGCTTAACTTCCAATGGAAAGTTTCTAGAAATTTACCAGAAATTTTTCGGACATTTTCCACCCCTTTGCAACCCTAACTGGGAGCAGCTTCAGCCCCCCATGAGACCCTGAATAGGGTAAGCATTTACAGGTAATGGATAGATTCATACTTTCTGCTAAATGTGAGAGTGAATGTTTCAGAAAGTTAGAGACAGAGTCAGACACAGACTCTGATCCTGATCTGATGTCAGAAAGATCACAGTGCTCCGTCTCTGTCCGTGGTGCTGAAACACTCAAACCCCTGTCTTTGCTCTGTCTGTCTCTGTTTTTAAAGTGCTGAACACAAGTGCAGTCAGCTACCATAACGCACGCAGACAGAGAAGAAAAAGGCAAAGTGAGTTAGGATTTAAGAAAAGATAAAATAATAATAATAATAATACATTTTATTTGTAAAGCACTTTTCATAAAGAAATCTCAAAGTGCTACAGGAACCAGAAACAAAATAAACAAGAGAAAAATCAAACACGTTAAAATCAGCAGTAGGAAAAAAGACACAGGTAATAAAGTACATTAAAGAAAACAGCTAAAGGAGGAGATTAAGTTGCAGAGACAATAATAAAAACATCTAGGGACAACCTAAAAATGCCTGCCTGAACAAAAAAGTTTTAAGCCCTTTTTTAAAATTGTCCACAGACTAATGTCACACATGTAAGTGTAAGTTGAGTAGTGAATAACTTTTTGGCCCAAGCCCTGTCTACGCTGCTTAAACTGTCAAAACACTGTCTCCTTTACACCTGTGCAACATGATAATGTGGACGAACCCTTTATGGAGTCATAGGAATGGCTTTAATTAAATAAATCTGTATAATTATTAAATATTAAATTTATAAATATATATAATATATATAATTATAAATAAATACATGTGGAAATATTTAGAGGATAAAATAAAATAATAAAGTTGAGAAAAATCCTTAAAAAGGAAATTTAAAGAGAAATAAATAATATTATATAGTAATATATAGTATTTGCATTTTACATTTATTTTCCATTTTATATTTTCCATATTTTTTAAATTTATTTTTGTTTGTAATTGTTTTTTGTTGTTAAAAATACATTTTATTTGTTTATTTTGTTTGTCTTGTTTTATTGTGTTGTATTGAAATAATGAAAAATAATGAAAATAATGGATTTATATATATTTTTAAAAATGTATATATATACATATATATAATGAATATAATAAAAATATTTTAATATTTAATATTTTTAAATTCATACTTTTTTATGATATTCAAGGCTTTTTTATTCCTTTATATTTACACAATTATTTTGATTTATTATTTTTCTTTTTTTTAATTGACTCCATAACTCTTTGCCTCTTGTACAATTGTAGCCAATGTTAAATAAAAGAATCAACAAAAGTGCCACGACCATCATCACAACTATTATCTGCAGGATTTCATTTTGCATTAGAGTAAGGTAAAATAAACCCTGCACAGAATGCACAAAACAAACGTACAACAGTAGGAGGATTATCATCAGGTCTCTCTTGTTTCCAGACAGCGGAGGCTACGATGCAAATCACATCTTAATACGAGCAGTAAATGAGGTCCTAGCCAGGGTACGTATCATAAAATATTCTGCTTGTGTCTGCAAAGTGATGCTATGCACGTCGTGATCATGTATTTTTAGTCGGTAAACAAGGGAGTCAATTCCTTAAACCCCGGACTGCAACAGTGTCCTCGCATTTAATGCCAGCATCATTACTGCCAGAACCTCCAAACCTGCTTAAACAGAATATATTTACTAAGCAAATCACTGCAGTGTATCTGTCAGCACGCCACCAGCTCAGAGCTATGGGATTTTTTTAGGACTGTTATTCCAGATATACACCATTAAACTCTATGTTATAAATATGGACTGTGTTTGTAGCTGTGTTTGTGCTTTAAATAAAAAGCTAATGCTCTTTATTTGTGGAGATTAGATCATTTATCTCCCCACTTACTGTCTGCTGCTGCTCTCTCTCTCTCTGCTGTATTCAGCTATTAATATTAAAAAGGCCTGTTTTTAGGGGAAGTGCAGTCTTTTTGTCTTTGCATTTTGTGGTTTGGAACGTTTGTCTATAGACAAAGCGGCACCAGCATAATGGGGATGGGCAGTCCTGTCTGCTGACAGTGACATCAGCATGGGTAGTTTGAGTGACAACCAGTTTTCTCAGCTGATTGATGACAAACTTTACTACAAAAAATGTCAACATTATTGACAGTTTGTGAATAGTTTTCCATCACTCCTACATCACATATGCTCTGTTGACATTTTTTGACAAAACATGCAGCTAATGTAGTTTGTTTTTATCTTTTTCTATTTAGATTTTTTCCCCAAAATATTTCTATTGTAAAAAGTAATTAAATTAAATTACAGAGTGGAGTGTAACCCCCCCCCTCCAAAAAACAACAACAAAAAAACCAAAACAATAAAAACAGTGAACTTCTATTTAGATTTTTACAAATTTAATGTTTCTGCCATACAATTATCAAGTATCTATTACTTGTCATGTCATGTTTCTGACAGGCTTGTGTCACTCTTATGTAGACACCTTCAAAATAAAGTGTTACCATATCTTGCTTAAGTCACAAAGGCATGTTCAAAAAATTGCCTAAGTCACATTTTATTTTGAAAATCATATGATCTGATCAATTGAGGATGTAGGTGATTTAGGTTTAGGTTTAGGCAAAAAAAGATCTTAGCACGCTCATTACTATGCCAATATCCATCCTTTGTTACATCCTTTTTGAGTGAAATGATAAATGTCATATGTTACACTTTTGGTTAAGTTTTTTGTGTTTCCTGCAAAACTTGAAAAAATTAGATAGGCGATTATTTTAACAGGGTGACGATATACATGAATGTACACCTGAAAGTAAAAAAAGGAATTCAAGGTTCAAGGTTTTTTATTTGCCGTTTGTGAAAAGACCACAGTCCGAACACAGAGGAATTTTTGTGCAGGGCTCTCTCGTGGTCAACAAAGAAACTTAAATAAGGAGAATAAATATAAAAATTATAATGAAATTTCCTAGGAGGAGTTCGAAAAAGTAGGTTTGCGACAAATACGATTTTTGAATGTGCGATAAAGTATATGGGAGTTATTAGCCAAAACGCACTTTCCTTTATTATAGCGCCACCTAGTGGTGGAAAGTCAGGATGACAATAGATTATAAAATTTTCGCCATGTGTGACTCATATTTAAAGTTTCATGAGTTCTTGGGTTCATTCAGGCAGTGAAAAATGCGATCATTTGGCAAGAAGAATAATAAAAATAAAAATAAAAAATAATTTGAAATACAATAGGGACCTCGCAGGTTGTTGCCTGCTTGGGCCCTAAAAGTATAACATAAAATACAAGGGTATCAGCTCAAAATATGGACATTATTTATACAACATTATGGAATAAGGTAGTCTAATAATAAGAAACATAGACGTATATAAAATATGGATGCACTGTACAGAGAGTTTGCTATGTGCACACTCATATATTATTATTAAATACACTGGTTCTGGGGTTGGGGGGCAGAGAGAGATAATAATAGTTGAATATTGCATATATATATTCAGTAGTTTTGTTTTGCCATCAGTGTGACTGTGGCAGGCAGAATATAGTGGCTCCTTCTTCAGATGAGATGACTAAACACACTATTTCCATCTCCATTTCCTTGTGATTTCCATTCTAAACAGTCTCCACTCCAATTAACCACGTCTGGAAAGTTCAGCCTCCTCTCGCTGTTATTGATTGAACAGTCAGTTAACTAGACAGACGAGGGAGGAACAAAGGGAGGTGAGGGTCTCTCCTTCTCTCTTTTTCTCTAAGTATCTTAGAAGGAAGTTAGTAAGTGAATGCAGCACTCATTAGCAGCGCCGGCTAAGAATAAACCTATACAGTTGCCTCCATTTCATCTTAAACAACAACCTCTCTAAGTGAGTGCATCTGGTTGTTTTTTCTCTCAACTAAAAGCGAAAAGACGAATAATCACACTAAGTGGTCACAGAGAAAACTAAATGACTAACCAACCCTGGGAACTAAACTGAACTCAAAAGGATGTGTTGTACGTTTAACTGCGAAAAAACATGTGAAATTTAAAGTGGATTTTATTTATCTGTATGTGAAGAAAGATAATAGGCCTCATGCAAGAACCACTGAGTGATTTAGGAGAAGTTTTTATACATTTAAAATTTTCCCTTAGGCACAGAAAACAATTATGAGTCCAGCCCTTTTGTACCTGTCTTGTAAATTTTTTCCACTAATGGATTGTACATATTCCATCAACTCGAAGCAATTTTAAGTTTGAAAAGCCTTTAGAAAGTAAAAAAAAAATGAAAGAAGTATGTGAAACTTTTCTTGCGAGGCTCCATTTTAGTTAAATGCACAATATGTACTTTTCTGCCGATTGTGTCTCTCAATCGAAAACAATAACAAAAGGCTGTTTGGAGACGTTGTTTATTAGTGTTGGATGGTGAGTTTTTGTCCCCTCCTCTCCAAAGAAAACACAGCATGCTGATGTTTTACTGGTTAATATCAGTAAAAACACTGAATAAAGAAGTTCTATGTTGAAAATCAGTGTTTTTCTGAAACAGGAGGCAGCAAAATGGGACTCACGTTTACGTTTTTCAACTGTCCTCCGCTGCCTTCATGCTGACGTAGTAGAAGTGATCGATGGAGTTTAAATGGCGGACATCACACTTGGGGTGGGAGGGAACAAATAGTGGACCTTCACCAGGAGAACGGGGTTTGTGTCCCATGTGAAAAACAAAAGTAAACAACTTTTAATGTAACTTCCGTTGTAAGCCATTCTCAACCTTGAGGTCCCGACCCGGGGTCGCAAAATGATTTCTGGGGGTTGCCAAATCATTTTGGAAAAAATATAAATGACATAAATGAATATTAAATGACATAAATTCAAACAGGGAGATGTTTGAGTTGTTGTCTGCTTCATTGTTTGTCCAAAATTCATCGTATCAACTGTTCAGTGAGCGCAGTGAAAAAAAAAAAAAAACTGGCACGTTGTTGCTTTATTGCAGCTGCAGTTTGCTAGCAGCTAGCTATAACTGATGCTGGGAAAATGTAGCGATGGCTGCAAAGAAAAGCTCCAGACTGGGTCAGCAGCAGCAGCAGGGGCCCCAAGGTCTACCACCATAAAGCCTAAAGCCTGATTTCCACCGGGCGCGTTACTGCAGCATCACGTCAGCGCCGCGTACGCCGTTGCAAATAGGTAACACTCTAATCAATGAGAGCATTTCCGTAACGTTATTATTCCGCATTGCGTAACGTTACAGCAGCGTCACGTCAGCGTCTCTACGCGAGCATTAGGTAGGACTTCTATTTCTCCGCGAGACTGGGGATTTCCGCCGGACGCGTTACAGCAGCAGCACGTCAGTTTAGCGAGCCGGCCGTATACACGCGAGATAACGAGATCACGCGATAATCCTGACCATACGGGAGACCGCAAGATCCCGTGATAAACTTTAAACTCTATTTATACAGTCTATGGATAAACTGTGTGTATAAAGTAAACAACAACAACAAAAACCAACTTACTTTGCTTCTCTGAGGTGAAAGATATGTTGATCTGACCATCTATCTTTATAAAAACAATATGTTATGTCATAAATGATTGTATGATGTTCCACTTCAACAATCAGTCTCTTGTTGTCCGTGTCTCCGATCCTCTGAGACCCTTTGATTGATTGATTGATTGATTGATTGATTGCCGATCTGGTGCCCCGGTCATAACATAATGTTGATGTAAAGTAGTTTAAGGCTGCATGAACTGCGTATTGTGTTTTATTTTGAAAGGGGCGGAAGTGTTTTACGCTGATTCCGAGTCGGACTTCCTGTCTGGTGCGATCTGCTCTGTTGAGATTCACGCGATTTGGCAGCGTCTCGCGGAGAAATAGAAGTCCTACCTAATGCTCGCGTAGAGACGATGACGCGACGCCGCAGTAACGTTACGCAGCGCGCCCGGTGGAAATGCTCTCATTGATTAGAGTGTTACCTATTTGCAACGTCATACGCGACGCTGACGTTACGCTGCAGTAACGCGCCCGGTGGAAATCAGGCTAGACGCTGCCAAATCGCATGAATCTCAACAGAGCAGATCGCACCAGACAGGAAGTCCGACTCAGAATCAGTGTAAAACACTTCCGCCCCTTTCAAAATAAAACACAATATGCAGTTCATGCAGCCTAAAACTACTTCACATCAACATTATGTTATGACCGGGGCACCAGATCGGCAATCAATCAATCAATCAATCAATCAATCAAAGGGTCTCAGAGGATCGGCGACACGACGACAAGAGACTGATTGTTGAAGTGGAACATCATACAATCATTTATGACATAACATATTGTTTTTATAAGGATAGATGGTCAGATCAACAGATCTTTCACGTCAGAGAAGCAAAGTAAGCTGTTGGTTGTTGTTGTTGTTGTTGTTGTTGTTTACTTTATACACACAGTTTATCCATAGACTGTATAAATAGAGTTTAAAGTTTATCACGGGATCTTGCGGTCTCCCGTATGGTCAGGATTATCGCGTGATCTCGTTATCTCGCGTGTATACGACCGGCTCGCTAAGCTGACGTGGCGCTGCTGTAACGCGCCCGGTGTGAATTGACGCCGGGCAGAAGACGCAGCAAAACCGTGGTGGAGCCGTGCTGCCTCTGTAACACGCCCGGTGGAAATCCCCAGTAACAGGACCACCAGCCGAGAAACGGAGGGCAGTGGGGCTGACACCAGCTAGGCTCCCTAAATATCATACCCACCTCTTCAAGTATGGTTTTTTATGCATGACAAACAACAACACAGTCGTGGGCAACATGCATGTTAAATTGGGGGTCGCGACTCATAAAGGTTGAGAACCACTGGTGTACATAACTATCTGTGGCTCACGTCACCCACGCTTGTTCTTCACTTTCTGCATTACGTCAATTAGATCACGTTTAAAGCTTGTTTAGTTGATGATTGCAAGAAAAATTGTTACTATAAATTGGATGAAGACTGACCCCCCCATGATCACTCACTGGTTACAGAAAGTAAAACATGTCTACATGACATGAAAATGATATATGACTGCCTAATTACAGCTAAAAGTACCTGTTTTGATGAGAAGGTGGACCCCAGTTACCAAATGACCAAATAAAACAGGTTACAGATTTCTCAAGGTTTGAAAATGTTCAAACCAGTTTTGATCAGTCATTTCAGATATACAAAAAGAAATAAAGACTTAAAACCAGTCTAAAGGCAGCATAGTTGTGAAGCTATACTGAAAGCTTTGTTTTGTTGTTACGATTTACAGGATTTCTACACAATAAAAGCTAAACATGCTGCTCGTATAGATCCGGACACTTAATATAAAGCATTTCTAAACCCTCCAATTTAAAAAAGTTCACTGAAAATTGCCACTAAATCTGGAAAGCATATTATGTTCCTCTCTACTTTGCACCTGAAAGAGGCATTTTTCTGTTTTTACAAATAGGAACAGGCTGTTCTGTTTTACCTGTGGCTGCAAATTGAATTTCCCAAGAGGATACAGGAATTAATTACAATCTGCATTAAGCTCAGCCACATCATGACACTGTGTGTGTGTGTGTGTGTGTGCAATTATAATAGCAAAAGAAGAACAATACCTTCCCGGAGTCATATTTTTTTGGGTTGTACCGCGAGAAATCTAAACAAAGCCATTCATTAAATGTAATTGCTTTATCTTTCTACTCGACTAATTCCGCAGACATTAAATGCACAGCGGTGCTGCAATATTATTTGCAGGATGACGCCTCTCTATCACTCTCTTACAACAATATGTGCTGAGTCAGGACGCTCGTCTGCAGGACGTCAGCTAACAGGTTCAGTCTGAGCAACAAGCATTTAATCTCCCAGCTAAATGTTACTGCATGTTATGTTTGAAGTGGCTTAAAGCCAACAAGATGCAATGACAGAAGCTTCCTGGAGAACCTGCCTACCTCTGATCAACAGTTTAACACACTTGCATCAGTCAGAAGCACTCGCCAGGCAACAAAAAGAAGATTTGACTCGGCAGCATGCTTTCTCTCTAAGGGACGCCTTTTCCTGCAGCAGTGCAACAAAGCAGCGTGCAGAGAGCTGAGGAAATGAACCTGGATGTAAAGACCCTCCAGCATGCATACAACTGAGCTGATCTTAATGCAGGTGGAGGCTGGAGGGTGGAGAGCAGCTTTGGAAGTGTCTGTGTAGCAAGTACAAGTAAGCATAAGGATTGAATATGAGCAGGAAGGTCTTTAACCCTTTGATGCACAACATATAAACACCTTCTAATGCACAGCATGGGTCCAAAATGACCTGCATTCATTTCCCATGTTATTTAATGCTGGCTCGGTGTTTGAATATTTTTATTTTATTTATTACAACAGATCATTATATCCATTTTTCCTTTCATACTTTATGAAGAAAAATAGTTTTTGTATTATTACTAGGGCCGGGACTCAATTAAAAAAACACATGGATTTTTAGTATACCATTGAATAATGACTGAATACATAAGCTTAAGCAACAAAAATATTGTTTATTTTTGTTCAAGTCCAACAGACCAGTGCAATTTTTGCCATTAAGTGTAGCAATAGTATATTTAGAAATATAGTACTTTTCATAAATCCAGGTAGACTATAGGTAGGTAGACCTTCTGTAAACTAGAATACTTTGGTTTTTTAAGTAAAACACAATCCACGCTAGCTACCACACTAGCCGCTAGCTGCTATATGTTTAGCATTGAGGTGATACTTGAGGCTGGATGTGCTGCGGTGATATGTGAATTCCTTGTTGCATAGCAACACAACCATGCTCTTATCCACGCTTCCATCCGTTGGTTTTTAGTAACTAAATGTCCCATCATCCACGGGGCCAAACAAAGGTCTCATCAGCTTCTTCCTTCATGTTCACTGTGGTTTGTTGTTGTCTGAACTCATGAACGCTAGTTGGTGCTCCAGTATAATCGGTCCTCCTGAAACTCATCCAGTGAGAAACGTTCCGCGGTGCAAAAATAAGTGCGATTGAAATGCGTCAATTTTTTAAACGCGTTCATTTTTGTGTAATTAATTCATCTTAATTAACGCGTTAAAGTCCCTAATTATTACATCAAGTTTATACACATGGGTTAAAAATTACCTTGTGCATTAGAAGCGTAGTGATACAAAAAAGGGTTTTATTCAAAAAGTAAGAAATTAAAACAAAAAATTAGGACGTATGACGATCAAAAACAAGTTAATTGAGGAAAACCTGGAATATTGAATGATGAAATTAATTTATTGCATATATATATATAATATAATAACTTAGTCGAGTCACTTTAGAGCCATGTTGTGCATCAAAGGGTTAAAATCAGAAGAGTGAGGTGGATCCTGCCAGAACTCATTTTTTAGTAAAGCACACTCATGTCAGATAAAACACCTCCACAGTTATTAACTTTAAAAAAGCAACACACACGCCGGATTCTCCCACAGAAAGCCAACATGCTGTTTCTCTTGAACAAAAACTGTTGATGTATTTTTAATAATGCAGGGAGAGATGCCACAGAGATGCTGGCACCGCTCCCCGCTAACCTTGTTCTACACTGTTTTGTTTACACGTCCCTTTTTTGGAGTGTTTGTATTAGTTATTCTTCTATTCATGTTGGCTGCTGGGAAGCTATTTCTCTCCCACTAAAATATCATTAAAAGGGATAAGGGTGGTGATTTTCTTATTGTCATCAAATCCTATAAAGGGACCAAAGCGGATACCTTATGTGCCATAGAGATTCATTGTCGCCAAAAAACTATTAAAAACACATCAAGGAGCCAAAATGTTGCACTGGGTGACATTTCCTTTTGTTATAATGAACACACACACTGTGGATTATTTTAAGTCAATCACACACACACACACACACACACACACACACACACGCACGCACACACACACACAATCACACACACACACACACACACAAAGACACATACGCACACACACGCTATGAGGGGTATTTTATGCCAGCACACTATACTTAAACGCCTAGAATGCGTCGCCTGTGCCAGCATAAAGTCTGATTAATAGGCGTGCTTACAGACACGCGTATTGCGAGTACACCAGATGACATGGGTGACGGGTGAAAAGTGCCACGAGCGAACGTAGTGGACGCCTGTGTGTGTGTGTAACGCGTGTACGTTAACAGTGTGTTACTCTGTGTAACAGTTCAGCTGTTACACAGAGTCTCAGCTTCATATGGTATTGTTTATAAGAAAGCACAACTTACAGATGAACTCCAAGCCCCCACAGAGCTGTCAGGATATTTCTATTATTTTCAGGCCAGTTTTTATTTTCTTGTTAATGAAATCTCTCTCTCTCTCTCTCTCTCTCTCTCTCTCTCTCTCTCTCTCTCTCTCTCTAGGTTTGAATGATATCGAATTGATATTTAATGATAGCAAGGGTGAAAGGGATAATTAAAATAATTTCAGCTACTTAAAAATAGTAGGCTAATAGTGCAACGCTCACAGCCAGTTCCCAGCTTCGCGCGCGGACACACAGTTCATTACGCACCAGCTGTAATTAGGTAGGTTTACCTGCCTGCAGAAGCCGTAATCGCTGTCACCCCTGAATATTAAGTAGCCATGCGGACCTATCTAATGAATATTCAGTAGCCATGTGGACAGCAGTCCGTTCACAATATGATTCCATCGGACCTTATATCTACACTGTTTAACCCAATTCGGCACTTATGCACAGTCCCATTATGTTTTACAGACATTCGTAGTTAACTAATGAGGTAAAACATTTTGTTTAAGCTGCATTTTGCTTACTTTCACTCCTAAAACAGGCTAATTAAGCCTCCGGTTTTGGCCGGAAAAACGTTAAGTTTATCTGGTACGTACGAGATAGTCTTTCTCTTCATCTATAAGTTGTGCTTTCTTATAAACAATACCATATGAAGCTGAGACTCTGTGTAACAGCTGAACTGTTATAGGCTTACACGCGTTACACACACACACAGGCGTCCACTACGTTCGCTAGTGGCACTTTTCACCCGTCACCCATGTTATCTGGTGTACTCGCAATACGCGTGTCTGTACGCCTATGTAGAATTGTACTTAACAGTCACGCGGGTCTTCATGTCACGTATTTGAGGCGTAGTTCACCCGTCACGCAGCCGTCACGTAGGCGTATGTGCAACAACGCGTGTACAGCGTCTGCGTGACGCCTACGTGACGCCTGTCTGTCCATTGAAAGTGAATGGAATTTACACGCGCACGTTAGACGTTTGATGTCATCGCATAGGCGCTGTACACGCGTTTTAGTATAGTGTGCTGGCATAAAATGCCCCTCATACACACGCACATGCACACACACACACAAGCACACACATGCACACACACGCACACACACACACATTTGCACGCACGCACACACACACACACACACGCACGCACATGCACACACACACACAAGCACACACATGCACACACACGCACACACACACACATTTGCACGCACACACACACACACACACATTTGCACACACATGCACACGCACACACATACACGCACGCACGCACACACACACACACACACACACACACACACACACACACACACACACTAACTATCCTGCAGCCACAAATACTCACAAGAGCACCAAATGTGGAATAATCTGCCAACCAATTTATAATTTTATCCCCTTTACATTAATGTTTGCAGACTAAAACTAAAGTGACAAAACCCAGCCAGGAACTTATTCGCTTACGAAAAATGAAAATATTTGTGTCCTGTTATTAGTTTACAGATTTAATAAACAAACAGAGAGCATTATACTTTAAGTTTATTTGTAGTTTGCTATTGGTAACAAAAATAAATAAAAAATACATATCTATCCACACATGCTCATACATAAGTTGTTTGCCAGTGACTCCCAATTAAGTCCTGACGGCTCATTTTTAAAAACACAGTTTCTGAATATGGGCTGTGTGCATGGCTTAAGCATTTAGATACTTGCACCTACAACTGCTTTATAATTAAGATGTTGTGATCTGTTGCTGTTTTAAACATGTGATTGTTCAGTTTAATATAGTGTAGCGGTCAAAGTTTTAAACACTTGGTTACCATTGTGAAACTGCTTGGTTAGGTTTAGGATAAGATCACGTTTTGGGTTAAAATAAGTAAGTAATGTTACGTATGCAACTTAACTATGTTATGCAGGTTGACTTGGGCTCCTGCGTTTGTTTGGCCCACCCGACTACCCAGCCTCCTCCCAGACACGGAGGTTAACCCTCTTAATGCTAATTCACCTGGCTTCCTCCTGTTCTCCCATCATAATTAAGGCTAATAACAGAATGATGTCATTCTGTTCTTGCAGCCCTGGGGGACAGAACAAATTTCTGTTCTTGCCACATCATCTGGGCAGAACTTTTTTCTTGTGTGGTGTCCAAGAACTATTGTTTGATTGGTCAGACTTTTGACATGTGCTGCAGTAGGAGGGCCCTGTGACGACTTCCCAGGAGTTCTGCAGTGGAGTTTCTCGTGAAGTATGAAATGACCTGGCCAGAACTACAATTCTACAATTCTACAATGTCATTTAGCAGACGCTTTTATCCAAAGTAATGTACATTTGAGGGTTAGTACAACACAAGCAAAGATGAAGTCAAGAAACAACACAAGAGTAAGTGCTGTGGGTTCAGTTTGAGTCCATTAGGACGTAAGTGCTTTTAGGTCGCGGGACCGGTCAGTGCTAACAGCTTGTTTTTATTTTATTTTATTTTATTTATTTATCATTCTCATCTGTGTAGATCAAGTGTGAAGGTGTTCAGTAAAGAGTTGGGTCTTCAGTCTCTTCTTAAAGATTGATAAGGCAACCCCAATGTATTAGGTGTCAAAGTGAAGAGGGAACACTATCCCACTTATTCTTGTCATGTCATAAGCTGCAACCATTCTGGGGCTCCTTGTTTGAGTTCTTCACTAAGGCCCTCAATCATCCATGTAACCCAGAGCCATCCACTGTGTTGTTCGGAGTGGCTAATCCAGATAGTGTGAAAAGTAGTTATGAAGCTAAGGCTATCTCCCTTTAAACATTGTTAGCCAGAAAGCTAATTTTACAGTCTTTGAAATCTGAAAGGGCTCCTACATTTTAAATGTGGTTGGGAGAGCTGGGAAATGTATTACACTTGGAGAAAATCAGGTACATCATATCTGCTAAAGAGGATATCTTTTTTTTAAATCTGGCAACCTTTTCTTGATTTAATGTCTAAAAATTGAATTAGTGCTATTCTGTTGCTGTGCTGTTTATTTTATACCCATGTTTTGTTTGTCTCATGTCAAAAACACTGTCAAAAAACATGTATGGTTCTGTGTAGCTCCACCAACTATCTCTATAATTTGTATATATTTTTTTGTTATGAAAACAATGTTTTTTCAATTAATGTGGTTTGACCTGAAGTTGAGGCCGAACAAAAAACAGAAATATGGGTTTGAATTAGTTTCTTGCACAGGTGACATCATACTTTAGTCATTACATTTTGTCATTTGTGGCAAAACATATGTAGTAAAAAGAAGATATTGGAGATCAAAAATGGAATGGATTACTTTCAAGATTGATAAAACTTTCACTATATGTAAAACTATGGAGTTGTCAGTATGTTTCTGCTCTTTATGGATGCTTTCTACTGAGGTAACAAAGACCCAGCAGCATGAAAAACACTGCAAAAAGCATCACAAATGATACATGAGGACAAAATACAACTTAAACTTCCTCCAGAACAAAGCTTGTGACACACACTACTAATCTGTACAAACTAAAATCAACCTCAGTTTCCCTTGTTCAATTTGCACACCAATTAGTAAGTAAAACAACATTGCATCAATTTAAAAGCTACAAATCTAACCTTGACAGTTCAAATGTCCCAAATCCCTGTGAATTTAAATGTGTTACATTTCACGGTGTTGCAAACTAGAAATTAGATATCTCCACATTAGTATTGAAGGTGCAGTATTTATGCACCGTGTTATTCCTCCCAGTTTTGAAACTAAGAGTCCTTGAATATTCAACAGCAGCTCCAATGCAGAAAACCCCTCATTTTGCACTCCAAGATATGGACACAACTAGTAATTTGGCAGCATTAATTAGACATGGAGAGGAAGAGGGAACTGTGTGTGTGCATGCATGTACGTGTTTGTTAAAGAGAAAAGAGAAAAATTGGGAGGATAGCAGCTGCAGAGGCTGAAGGTTCAGTATGAGTCATAGATTAGTCTGGCTTTAATTAATGATCGTGGCCCGGAGCTGTCAGACACATCAAACGGCCAAAGAAGAAGTAAAACACACTGAAAATTAGCCAAAGTACAGAGGAGACTCATACGAATCAAGGAAGCAAGACATCTTTTAACCTCTATCTTCTTTTTCATCAGGCCAAAGACTTTAAAATCTTGTTTAACATCACAGAATGAAGACAAATTGAGTTTAAAAGCGAATAACATGTATCTTCTCTGCATTTTAATATCTAAAAACGACAAGATTTATGTTAGATATTTTTGTTTGGTACTTAGATCATCCCAGATGTTTCAAACTATATTCAAACTTTCTCTTTCAAAATCAGTAACTTTAATCAGGGACAGGCGTTGTTGTTATAAATCAACTTTTTATCCAATTTTACGTCATATATTTACGATACACTTTTTTTCTTTTAAAAGTTTGTCTTTTAACCAGATGAAGCATTTTTAGACATTGGACATCTTCAGATCCAGATGTTTAGTCAGAGAAAAAAGCTGATCAAACGTTAGCGGCAGCTCGTCTTCCAGTGTGCCAGACAGCATCGTAGAAACACTGATTTTTAAACAGCAAACTGCTTTATTCAGTGATTTTTAATAGTTTGAATCACCAGGTGCATTTGTTTTGGAGAGGGAGAGATCTCTTTGGATAATTGGCTCCAGGTAAAAACCTCCTGAATGCCTGGATGGTAAGTTATCCGAGAACCAAGCTAAAAAATTAAATCACCGTAGTAGACACATTGAGTTACGGTAAATCATGAAGCAGTACAAAACCTTTATATAATAATAATAATAATAATAATAACAATAATAATAATAATAATAATAATAAACTTTATAATGAAAAATAAAATATAGAAAAACCCTTTTTTGTGAATTTTATTCATGCAATTTTTTTGGTATATATATACATATAAAAAAATAAAAAAATAAATATATATATATACACATATATATATATATAGTACAAGAAAGACAAGAAACCAAACAGACAAAAAACAGACAGATAGTCAGCACTTTTTCATTGTAGTTAACACATTTTTATTGTAAAAATATAACATTTTAATGGAAAATTACACAAGCACACAACTACGCTAAAATAACAAGATAATTCTGACTAAATGACGGATTTTGCTGATGTCCACATTTAAATTTACAGTAGAAAACCTCAACCATAACATCTGATGTATTGTCACTGTAATTTTCATGGTGAAGTTCTGGCGACCACAGCTAACTTTATTGTACCATAATTTTTCTTTTACAGTGTGCAGTGCATAAATATTACATAACAAACACAAATAAGTGCATTGGAGGCTTCTTGCATGTGAATCAGACGTTTAATCTATTCCAAAGTTGGAAAACGTTCGCAAACTGATGCATCTAAATACGTTCCCATCCTCCTTCCCCTCTTCTAATCCTCCATCTCCATCTCCTGCATCTCTGAATGTAATTGAAGTCGGGCTTTAAGACGGGTTTATTCCTCCACCCACATCCAATCGACCGCAACACAAATTCCTCCCTCAAACCCCTTTTGTAAAGGAGGGAAGACGGGTCGCAAATGAATCACTCAGCATGTCAAGAACTACACACACACGCTCTCTCTCTGCCTCTATCCGATTCAGATTACACATTCTTCAGTTTCTCTCTGATTGGCATGCAGCACAATATCAGTAATTACTGCTGGATAGATGGAGGAATGTCAGCGAGACAGAAAGAAAGAGAGAAATAGAGGCTTCAAGGCAGCAATCCTTCTCGACAAAAGAGAAATAAGTTTAGAGGGAGAACAGATGGAGGGAGACGTGTATCGATGTAGCACGCACAGATACTTTTGTTAGTTTATTTCCATATTTATAATATGCAGTAAATGTCAAACGCTTTTCAATTTCGTGTTAACTAGGGATGGGCGTTGGAAGAAACCTGCCAACTCGATTATCTATAACGTTAACGATTCATTAATCAATGAATCGCATGCATACATGGGTAAAATAAAAGATATATATATACAGTACTATGCAAGACTGTTTTCACAGTAATCTTCATATTTAAGTGTGTTTTGTGTTGAAATAAGTTTTGGATAAAATTAAACTCAAAACTTGCTAGCATGACACAGTAATTCATGCTAGCAAGGTTTGATCTGGCGGCAACCTCCAGGTCTGAGCAGGGAGGCAAACCAGGAAGTGCCTTAAGCTGCATTCTACCGGAAATTCCAGCAGGGGGCGCTAAATTTGGCTGCAGAAAGATTTCTGTCCATTCATTTCAATGCAAAATGAGAAAACTTCTCGCTTGATTTATTACCTCAGAATTTTTTTAAGACAACACTATGGTCTCAATCGCTAGTAAAAAATCTTCTTTAAGACAACTTCATGTTAATAGTTCAAATAATGGCCCCATTTAGAAGAAAATAGAAGATAAAGAATCGTATGATTTGGGGCGTGGCTACCTTTGATTGACAAGTCACTAACAAGGCGAGCCGTCATCAGGAGAGAAGCAGAACGATGCGTATCGACGGCAGCGTGTCAATAAAGTTAAAAATAATGTTATATAGATGTAAAAAAGGACGTTTAGCGGTTTGGCCTCATAACTTTGACCCTTTCACTGTATTTTCACTTAATGACAGTTTATTTCAACAAATTGTTTATTAAAAGTGTCTTGTTCAGTGTTTGGTTGGACTGAAATGAACATCCCAGTTAATGCTCCAGTTAATGCTAACATGAATTAGCAGCAGCTTCTCTCAGTCAGGTTGAGGTGTAGAGAGGCTGTAGTCAGTGATCAGATCCCTCTCCTCCTCCACAGTCCAAATATGGTCTGCTTCCTGTATCGGAAACAAGATGGCGCCGAGTGTAACGATGAACTCGATGCTTCCAACGGGCCACAAACCAACGTGCGACGTCACGGTGACTACGTCCATTATTTATATACAGTCCATGGCTTTGATACAGTAAGCTACTTTGGCTCAAATTAGTACTTCATTAGTATTTCTGTGTGTTTTATAATTGTTATTGCAAACTGTAGCTTTAGCCAATTTAATTCTCAGTTCATTGGCTCATTGACTTACGGGACGTACAGATCGATTAAAAATTCCACGTGATTGACCAAATTCTTAACGACCATTAATCGATCATGGATTAATTATTCCCATTCCTAATACCAACATCTTCTCAGATGGATCCCTCTGACAATGACTCATTTTAGGCTTAAGGTGTAATTTTGAGGGCGGGAAGACGTCACCGTCCTTGATGTCTGAATTCAGGCTCACATCCAGATATTCTGAGTCAATTTCCATGTTTTCTTTAAGCCAACCTGCTGACTTTTAAACAGGGTTTTATCCCTCTACAACAACATCATGTCCCAGCCAGAAATTATGCTGAATCACAGATGAATCATGAATCAAGATATCATCAAAATGTCATTGAGTTACCTTGTTTTTTTCCAGTAAAAAGAGTCACAGAAACGAAGGACAAAACTAGATACATTTACCATTTTGATCAAAGCCCGACCTGATGTTCAGACTGCTTCAAATGTAATCAATCTTCTTTCAATTGTGAAAAATAACAATGAGGCAATATCATTTAGATGACACTGGAGTTATGTGGCATTTTGGATTAGTTTCAGGAATAAAGAGTTTTTCTATTAAGGTCCAGATAAAGGGAATGGAACAAAATTAGATTTGCAAATGGCTTCATCCATTTCGGGAGAAGATATAAATTACCTGACTCTCCATATCTCAGAGCTGAGTCATGACTGATTTCTAATTTCAGCACAGACGAAAAGTAGCCAAGTTGATGGTGGATTGTAGTTCAGAGCAGTTACCAAATATATCAAGCATTACTTTTCACCAGTGGTGGAATGTAACTAAGTACATTTACTCAAGTACTCTACTTAAGTACAACTTTGAGGTACCTGTACTTTACTTGAACATTTCCATTTTATTTTTGAGGTAAATATTGTACTTTTTACTCAACTAGATTTAGCTGACAGCTTTAGTTTCTTTCCAGGTCAAAATTTAACATAAATTTAAAGTGCTTAGGCTTTTTTTTGTTTATTAAACCTGATAACATTATAATAAATAGTTATTTTGAGAAAATTAGAATGCTCCTTTCATGAATGTATCAATAATAATAATAATTAAATAATATATTTAGAATAATAAAAAACAGCCTGCTGCCCCCGCGACCCGGCCTCGGATAAGCGGACAAGAATGGATGGATGGATTATAAAACAATTTGAGTGGGTCCATTCTGCAGAACGAATACTTAAATTGTTGATACTTTAAGTACATTTTGATGCTGATACTTTTGTACTTTTACTTCAAGTTTTGAATGCAGGACTTTTTCTTGTAGTTGAGTCATTTCATTATGTTATTAGTAATTTTACTGAAGTAAGGGATCTGAATACTTCTTCCACCACTGTTCTTAACTCAGTTATTAAGAGACACCTACAATAAAACGATGGTTAAACAATAATACACCGTTATACTGTTACTTTCTGACAGTTTTTATGTACTAAAGTAAAACTATCCAGGCTGTTCTCACTGTTCATAGTTCTACTTATGAAAAGTAATGCACCAATAACAACATTTCCTTCAAAATCAACTTTGTTATTTCAAGTTAACCTGTAAATGAACGTCTGTATGTAGATATTTCACACTCCATATCATAGTGACGCTTCAGTTTTTGTAATATAACAGAGATTATTCATGAGGATGTGTTGAACTATCTGACATGAAGAGTAAGTAAGAAAAAAAGCTTTTTCATGATTCAGGATCAACATGATGAACACGCAGTTGCCTTTTTTTTTTAACGTACACTTGGTTAAAACTGATGCAATCTAATACAACAGCTGTGCAATAAAGCACTTCATGAAGAAGTTTAATGTTCAGGTTTGGTTGAAAATGTTTTCTGAAAGGCTGTTTCCAAGGTCAAGATCATCATCTATATAAAACAACCTTAAAATACGTTACATTTAGTAGATTTTCAGGAGTGTTTAATCATAATTACATTATCAGTAATGGTCTTTAAACCTTAGCTGTTGAGCAAATATGGACAGAAAAACTTTTCTCAGAACTTTTTCCAACTCCATCTGCTGATGAAGTTCATATAATATGTTTAGCTTAGTTATTTAATGTCAGCAAGATGGCGGCGGACGCATTAGAGTGGACTGTGAAATTCGTAAATATCGCTCGTTTTTCACTGCCTGTACACTCGACCTACATTGAAGTTTTTGACGGGAGAAGAAGCTGGTTGTTATGAGTGGTATTGACAAACGACTTATTCTGTCGTTTAGCTTGTAGATGTTGTTGTATAATTCATGCTATATATACTGCCCTACAAAAACTAACTGCAGTAACTGGTTGAAATTGAGTTATAACTTAAAATGAACTCATTTATGTCTGTTTTTATCTTGTGACAAAGTTTTAGATTTCAATGTTGCTTTATTTCAGAGAAATAATAATGTAAAAATTGCAGTAACTACAAAATCCATTGTGATACAGTGTAGCCTTGTATTTATCCACTGTGTTGAATAGTGAAGACAAGAATAATAGAAACTGTAAGTTTATTTGATAGGGAAATTAATATCTAGATAATGGTTAAGTAAAAAAAGTGGGATAAAATTATATAAAGACTAAAATATAACATCACTTTATAATATTAGGCCAAAAAAAAAACACAAATCTTTGAATACACTGAAAAAAATGGAGTGATATTTACTTAAAAAAAGCTAGGCAAGTTTTTCCACACATAAAGTGTTTGTAGTCGTTACTCAGGCTGTTTCTAGGTAATATTTATTTAATAGAACCACTTATTTTTTTCATGAAAATACACAAGTAAATTGCAGATTGACTGATGTCCCTCAATTACCTTTTACTTGGAAATATCAACTAATTAAGCCATTGAACTGGTTTAGTGAATATTACTTGGGACAAATGATTCAATTTACATACAAAACTAAGGACACATAATAACAAACAATCACTAAGTAATGCACTACATGAAAAACTGCTGTTTCAAAGTAAAAGCACTGAATTCGTATTTTACTGTATAATCTATATAGATGATTGAAATAATAATTACAGGGCCAAAAAAAAAAAAAATGTCAGTGACACTTTTGAAACAATATTGTTGTTTTCTCAGTTTTACCCTTTACATAGTTACTGCAGTTCGGCTTTGTTAGGCAGTGCAGCAACAGATGGTTTAAGAGAATTAATATGTTTGTTCCAACTCCATTCTTTGTCCCTGCAACCGGCATCATAAACGCCCTTTTACCGACCCTCCTAATAGGCCTTTTTATATTTTTATATTTATATTTTCATATGCAGAAGACAGATTTAAGTGTCACAGTAGCAAAGCACTGGTGTAAATAATAAAATTAATGATGGCTGAACTCCATTTAGCCGCTTCAGTTTCAGGGTCCTGGTGCTGTGCGTGCTGGCTCACTGTCAAGGCTCTTCAATACAACACAGCCATTGTTAGAGCTATTACCAACATCTGTGCTTTTACTACGATGAACTCAGATCAGATATTGGCTGGCGGGTCCATACAGTAAAACTCTTATTATCACCGTCTAATTGTTAGCATCTGAAATGTCCAAGCATCTGTGTTATCCCTCCTCTCCTCTCATATCAACCCTTTACAAAGTGTTTCCTTACCAGACATAATGTGACATACACTAAAGGCCAAAAGTTTGGAAGCAGCAATTTTCTGTTCACAACCTTTATTGAATTGAACCATTTTCCTCCATTGACCCTTAGGTATACATTGATGTTACTAGACCATTGCTGAATAAATGTTAAGAAAGGAAAAGAAGGGCTTAGTACGGAAGCGCATTGCATTCACTGGATAAAAAAAAAAAATAGACACCTTATCTCATAATTACGAGATCTTTTCTCGCAGACGAACAGTGTCTGCTAAGAAGCACCAATCCTAACAGGTAGCATATCAAAATGACGGGGAGAAACTCCATTACCAAGCATTGCCACCCAAACGGAACATAGTTCAATCCCGACGAAATTATATGGGCATGTAACAAAAACACGAAAACGGGGCATGTTAACTTTAGGACTTCTGCTACTTTCACCACTTCAACCAAACCACACAAAGAAAGAGAGCGACATCCAGCACGTCAGACTGGGCTTTCCGCATGAACAGTCCGAACGACTTGAGATGCCTGCGCAGTGTTGACATACTAATATTAATACCATCCTCATTTTTAAGAAACATCAGTATTTCCCAGTGTCTCCAACCGAGAAGGTAGTAGTAGCAGATTAACTGCGATAGCGCCAACATTGCCACTGAGAGAGGATTTACAGACGTTTCCTTTTTCTTTATCTTACGAGGATCTCATAATTACGAGAAAAGATCTCGTAATTACCAAAAAAGGTGTCTATTTTTTTTTAATCCAGTGAATGCAATGCGCTTCCGTAGCTTAGTTTTAGGGTTGAGAAGATTTAAAAGAGTCACAACTTCAGTGCAAAAGTAAAAAACAAATCACAGTTTGCATTATTCGCTTTAGCTCTTTGGCTTTTGAGAGTTTGGATACAAAAATCCCAATAAATCTCAACTGTGTTCATATCTCTGACAAACCACCACAGAAATGGCTCAAATTGAAGCAGCTGAGTAAAGAAACAAGAGTACAGATTTATACATTAAGGAAAGAAGGAAACACAAAGTCTAAGCAATAAAAACCCTGATAATTATCATCAAAATGTGTTCTAATAAGTGACTCTTTATACTATAATAATCACATTTATTTTGTTGCAAAGTATAGCAATGAAACTATGATTTTTTTTTGTACAAATTTGATCTTGCTTCCAAACTTTTGGCCTGTAGTGTACACAAATATCAACGCTGAGACTTTCTTTCTACTCATATTCAGTTAAGTGACGGTCCGTGTCACACTCACGTTGTATCTATTTATCCCCCTGTTTTCTCATTTATATCCTGATAGCTGGAAATGATGTCTCCGTTACATATTTTTCATTTCTGCTACAGGGAACAGAGCCTCCACAGTCATCTGTTTTTGCACAGATGCAGACAAACTCCCACAGAGTTTTATTAGAGGGCTCAGCGGAGCATCTCCATTACAGACATTTGTCCAAGTGACAGTAATGCACCAATAAAAGAAGACAGGAAGAGGGCACAGAGCACCAGATGACCACTACACACGCACAAACAAACACACAAGAATATAATCAACTTACGTTTGCTGAATTCCAGGAAAGATCTTGTGACGGAGTGTCGTAATAAACTGCTTTGCTAAACTTCCTGTTACCTCTGATTCAGTTATTTCTGACGTTTCCTGGAATGATTTTGTCACCCGGAGAGAAAAGTTATGAATCACAACTTGCCATATAATTAAAGAAGTGTCTGTACACTGTAAAAAATGTTTGTAGAAATTACACTAAAACACTGTCAATTTGCATCAGAAATAGGGCCTGAAATTAAAAATTTTATGTCACCATTGTAAACACTTTTTATGACGGTAAATCAAAGAATAGCACAAAACTTTAACTGTCATAAACAGTTGAAAACACACAGTTTTGCTGTAGAAAAAAATGAATAAATAAAAAACAAATTAATGGAGAAATACCATGATGTCACAATGACACAATTACCCTAAAATAATGGGATTACTCAGACTAAATTACAGTTTTTGCTGATATTTACATTTTTCATTTTACATTAGAAAACAGACTCACTGTACTTTTTTTACAGTGAAGTTCTGGCAACCACAGCTGCCAGTAGTTTCCCATAAATTAAACAGATTTTTTACAGTGTAGACATGATAACAACAACACCAGCAGGCTTCTTGCTGCAGATTCTTATATAATGTATAATTTTTTAGGATGTTTAGCATCTAAGTTAAGCTTGTTAGCAGGCAAATATTTGCTTGTAGCTTGATGAGGTGCAGCTAAGACTGGTGGGAATAAAGGTTGAGTCCTTGTAAAATGTCAAAACCAGTCTGATATTAACCCATTTAGGCCAGATGTAATGTTTGCGTGTGTACATTTAGGACCAGGTGCGACACCTGCATGCTTTGGATGATCTTGTCCTTTTTAAGACACATAACCGATTAAATGCAATGAGATTTGCTGAAATTCGCTGAAGTATGGAAGGCAAAAAGGGAAAAAAATAATAATCGAAAAAAACTATTTTATGTGATACAGAGGCTGAGAAATATGATGATTCTTCATTATGATGTTTATAGATTTCTTTAAAGCAGGTTTCTCAAACTCAAATTACCTGGGGGCCGCTGGAGGTAGTATCAAAATGACTAAAGAAAGACATAAAATGACCAAGAAAAGACACAAAATGACCCAAAAAATACACAAAATTACAAAAAGGACACACAATTACAAAAAAAGACACAAAATTGCCAAAAAAGACACAAAATTATTTTAAAAAAGACATAAAATTACCAAAAAATACACAAAATGACTGAAAAACACTAAATTACTTTTAAGAAAAAGACACAAAATGACAAAAAAAGACACAAAATTATTTTAAAAAAAAGACACAAAATTACTAAAAAAAGACACAAAATTATTTAAAAAAAAAGACACAAAATTATTTTTAAAAAAAGACACAAAATAATAAAAAAAAAGACACATAATTACATTACATAACATTTCCAATTCTTCTGTTAACAACAACACGGCAGATAATAAACGGTCCGGTAGCAGCTGCCTTTCTTTTTGTTAACGTCGTCATAGAAACAAGTGAAACAAAGCTCCAGCTGGAGCAATAAAGGGACCTTCTACACACAACACGGTAAAGTGCCATTCATATAAAACTTATCCTTTCATAAACTTAACCTTTCATATCAAGGTGAGGGCCACAAAATATCGTCACGAGGGCCGCAACTGGCCCGCGGGCCGCAGGTTTAAGACCCATGCTTTAAAGGGTTAGGGCAAAGGCAGTTAAAGACAGGAGTTTAAGCTTTCAGATGAGTTTTATTTCATGTCTCTATCAGCTCCAGAGTCAGAGAAATAGATTATTTAGCATTCTGTGCAGTTTTTCCCAAAAACTTTTGGGAGGTGGTTCAGAAACAATGCTTAGAATTTAGAGGGTGTTTTTCTAAGTTGACTTTGGCTTAACCTGAACACTGGCCTGGAGCAGCATGTCAAGGTGTCCCTCTTGACTCACTGGTCAAGCTGCTCCTGAGTGGAACAAAATGAGAGCATAGAGTCCAATCCTCTTGGTCATGTTCCTCTGAGCCATGAATTTGGACTTTTTTGCCTTTGTGTTGTTTACACTTTGCCTCATCAATTTATTTTCTGGCTCACCTGCTTCGTGGGCTTCAAATCCAAAATGTTGCCATATTGGTGCAGTTTTAGTTTTCTTTGTGACTAAATCTGCCATCTCATCTCATCTCATCTCATCTCATCTCATCACTGAACTGTCCAATAAACAGACACAATGTGAACACCTTCCCCCCTATCACCTCTACTGAAATGTCAGATAAAATAAGATTCTCCTTTATTAGTCTCACAACCGGGAAATGCCTTGTATTACAGCAGTAAAGTAGATAGATAGATAGAGAGGAGCTTCAATTGATTGTTTGTTTGATTGATTGATTGATTGAGAATTTATTTGAACACAAAATAAAATAAAAAACAATTAAAAACAAACGAACAACAAATACAAGACAACAACAGAAAATGAAACTACAAAAAAACTCAACACTTATTTGTGTTCAAAAGGAGTCAAAGCTTATTAAATACCTTCTCCCTATGTTGATTTACTATATTCAGTTATATAACAACAATAATATTTATATATATGTATGTATGTATGACACATAGTAATGTAGTATATAAACATATTATATTGTTATTAACTTACACACACATAAGTACACATACACCCATGAAGTCACAACGAGACAACAATGAAAAAAACAAAAAAACAACAACAACACACAAAAAAGAAAAATAGTAATAATACATTTAAAGAATAAAACGTCAACAATAACTTTAGGTTATTTACATAACCCCGGTTCTCTGAGTAATATGAGTGAGATGTCTCACTATGGGATGCACGCCCCCGCTGCAGACCTCAGAAGCATTAATCTCAATACGCCAATCCTGATTGGCTGGTAAACGTGTCCGTCCGTCCGCCCGCGGTAGTCCCACCTCCTATAAGTACCGCCTGCGGACGGGAACACGTCATTCAAGATAAGCACCTCTTCTCACCCGCCCAAGCAAGAAGGGTTGTCTGGTGAGACATCTCACTCATATTACTCAGAGAACCGGGGTTATGTAAATAACCTAAAGTTCTCTTTCATAATATTTCGTTCGATGTCTCACTATGGGATATGGTTGCTCCCGTATTGCCAGACAAGCTTATCCAGCGTCCACCAACCCTCAGGGAAACCAATCTGTTCCAATCAGGACATCAACACCGCGCTTGCCACGCAAGGAGCGGAGACGTCCAACATATAAAAGCGGACAAAAGTGAGAGGCGAGGACCAACTCGCCGCCGCACAAATGTCCTGAACAGACACTCCCCTGAACAAGGCCCAGGATGTAGCCACGCCCCGAGTCGAGTGCGCTCGCAGACCCACAGGTGGCTGCAAACCCTGACCCGCATAGGCCAAAGCAATCGCCTCCACCACCCAGTGGGACAGGCGCTGCTTCGTAATAGGCTTCCCTCTATGAGGACTAGCCCAGGAGACAAACAGCTGATCGCTCCTCCTGAACCCCCCAGTCCTATCCACATAGGTGCGCACAGCACGGACTGGACATAACGCATGCGACCGCAGCTCACCAGATGAGGCAGCAAAGGCCACAAGGTCAATAGGAGAACATGAGCCCACCACCTTAGGCACAAAAGCCGGGTTGGGCCTCAAGGTCATCCTCACATCCCCCGGGAAGAACTGAGTGCACGACGGGTGCACCGAGAGCGCATGAATGTCACTAACCCGCTTCGCCGAAGCCAGAGCCAGTAACAACACCGCCTTGAGAGACACGTGTTTCAAGTCGGCCCCCTCCAGTGGTTCAAACGGAGGGCCCTTGAGCCCCTCCAAAACCACAGCCAGGTCCCAAGGCGGCACCAGCGGCCTGGACACGGGGAGAAGCCTGCGCGCCCCCTTCATAAAACGGCAAACGAGTGGGTGCTGGCCCACCGTCAGCCTCCCAAACCCCACGTGGCACGCGGCAATAGCCGCCAAGTACACCTTAACCGTGGAGAAAGCCTTCCGATTGTCAATCAGGTCCTGCAAGAATGACAAAATCACCCCCACCGGACACTGAAGAGGAACGTGGCCGTTACTGTGGCACCACTCCTCAAACACCCTCCACTTGCAGTCATACAGAGACCTAGTGGAGGCGGCTCGAGCACTCTGAATAGTGGAAATCACTCGCTGTGAGAGACCCCCAGCTGACAGATTGAGCCACTCAGGGGCCAAGCCCAGAGCGCCAGGCGCTCCGGGTGCGGATGGAAGACCATCCCCCCCCCTTGCGACAGCAGGTCCCTGCGCAGCGGGAGCTGCCAGGGTTGGGTGCACAGCAACCGATATATCTCCGCCAGCCAATGCATCGCAGGCCAATGCGGAGCCACCAGAATCAGCGCGTGGCCGTGCTCCCTCACTCTGGACAGAGTGGGGGGTATCAAGGCCAGGGGAGGGAACGCATAAAGAAGCTCGCGCGGCCAGGCGTGCGCTAACGCGTCTATGCCGAGGGGAGCATCCACGCCGCGCAGAGAGTAAAACAGCGCGCACTGCGCGTTCTCTCGCGACGCGAACAGATCCACCGCGGCCCGACCGTAACGGGACCACAACTGCTCCACAACCTCCGGGTGCAGAGTCCATTCCCCGTACACTGGCGCGCCCCTGGACAACAGGTCCGCGCCCGTGTTCAGGACTCCCGGAACATGCGTCGCTCTCAGAGAGAGGAGACGACCGCAGCTCCACAGGATCAGTCTGCGTGCCAACATGTGCAGCTGACGGGAGCGTAAACCCCCCTGACGGTTGATATACGCCACCGTCGTCGTATTGTCCGTCCTCACCAGGACATGATGACCCCTGAGAGACGGAAGAAAATGTTTCAGGGAGAGGAACACCGCTGAAAGCTCCAGAAAATTTATGTGAGACCGCTGGAGGCCCACACTCCAGACGCCCCTCACAGACCGGCCCTCGTGAATCCCGCCCCATCCCGCCAGGCTGGCGTCCGTAGTGACCACCTTCCTGGACAGAACGGAGCCCATGGGTACCCCGCGGGTCAGAAAGGACGGGACTCGCCAGTGGCGCAGCGACCTGGCGCACCCCGGCGTGACCGGCACCATCCGTGCGCCATGACGCACGGGGTCCAGCCCACATGAGGCCACCCACAGCTGGAATTCCCTCATGTGGAGGCGACCGAGACGGACTACGAGAATGGCAGACGCCATCAACCCGAGTAACCGAAGACACAACCTGAATCGAACAGATTTCCCCGGACGAAAAAGCGCGAGACATGTCCTGAAGACCCTCACACGCTCCGCCGAGAGGCGCGCCGTGAAAGACACCGAGTCCAGGGATAATCCCAGAAAGATTATCTCCTGCGCCGGGGACAGCACGCTCTTTTCCGCGTTTATCACGAAACCCAGATCCACCAGGTGTCGCATGAGAATACGCGTGTGCGCTCTGGCCTCCTGCTCCGACTGTGCCAGCAGCAGCCAGTCGTCCAGATATGTGGCCAGGCGAATGCCCTGCCGTCTCAGCGGGGCTATCGCCGCTTCCGTGCACCGCACAAACACCCTCGGGCTTAAAGACAGGCCGAAGGGAAGTACGCGATACTCGTAGCAGATCCCCTGGAAAGCGAACCTCAGATACTTTCTGTGGGGAGGATAGATCGGGATGTGGAAATACGCGTCTTTCAGATCGACAGAAGTGAACCAATCGTTCTGCCGCACAAGGCGCAACAGGGATGCGTGTGTAAGCATCCTGAATTTGTATTTCCTGAGAAATTTGTTCAGAGCACGTAAATCCAGGATAGGGCGAATACCGGTCCCCCCCCGTTTGGGAACCAGAAAATACCTGGAGTAAAAACCGCTCTGACACTGTGCGGGGGGAACGACACAAATTGCTCTTTTGTTTAACAGCGAGAGGATTTCCTCCTGCAAAACACGAGCTGACTCCCCCCGAGCCTGAGAGTGTATTATACCGGCGAAACGCGGAGGAACGGCGGCGAACTGCAGCCTGTAACCCCGCGAAATCGTCCTCAACACCCAAGGCGGAGCCGCGAGTGCGGCCCATCTCTCCCACCTGAGGGAGAGAGTGGTCTCGCACCGCAGCCCCTCCACCACGAGAGGCCCCAGCCGCGGTGCGGTGGCGGCCTCCCGTGGTGGAACAGTGGCACGGCACCCGGACGGCACAGTGGACGGCCGTCCGGGTGGGCAGCGCGGCGGCCCCGCCGTCCCCGCCTCGGCTTTTACCCGAGGGGGAACAGCGAGCGTTGCCACCGCGCTGCTCATTGTGATTCTTTTGGCTTTTATTAGCTGCGCCCTCGGCACTCGGCCTGGATGCGGCAGCGGGACACATTTTATTTTCTTTGAGAAAATGTGTGTGTGTGTGCGTGCTTGTGGACGTAAGACAGGGGCAACCGCTGAACTCTCCGCCGTCAAACGTCCATCTCTCCCGGCTCGCTCTGGCGCAGGCCGTGGCGGCTGGGAGGCGGGGGCGTGGGGGGCCCCCGGGCACACGCTGAAAAGCCGAACAGGTGGGGCTGGAGAACGGGGAACGTCCAGCTGCATCACCGGTGGAGAGAGGGGCGGTCAGGCCGCTCTCTTCTTTTTCCTGGCCTGGCCGGTAGCTTGCGCGGGCGGGGCCGGCGGAGCCGCGGCCGGGACCGAGGGTTTTCTGGGCCAGCTGGGCCGACCTGGCTGGGAAGGCGGCGCAGGCTGGGGTCTTGGCTGCTTAGGCACTTTAAACCGTGAAACCTGGGAAGCAGCCTGTGCGAAGGTTTTACGCTGCGCAGGTGGAGAGGGCGCAGGGGGCTTACGGGGGAGGCAGAGCTGGAGAGCCTCATCCTCCTTCTTTTTGGCTTCACACCGCCGTTGCATTGAAGCCAACGCGGAGCCAAAAATCCCCTCCGGGACAATGGGCATGTCCAGGACGTCGTCCTTCTCCCTGTCCGACAGGTTGGCGAGGTTGAGCCACCGCGCCCGTTCCTGCAGGACCATGGTCCCCATCGCTTTCCCCGTGGCCTGGACCGCGCAGCGTTGGACACGGAGACACAGGTCGGTAATGACCGGGATCTCCTCCCACGCAGCCGGGTCCTGAGTTTGCACAAAATCCTCACACAACTCAGCCTGGTAGGCCGTGAGCAGGGAGAGGACATTGAGCGCTCTGGCCGAAAGCGCAGCTGCCTTGTAGGCCTTTTCAGTCAGGGCTGACTGAAAACGGTCCGACTTAGACGGCAGGCTGGGGCTCCGGGAGGACACCGCTGACAGCCGCGGGTGGAGGTGCGCCGCGACGAGTGCCTCCATCGGAGGCATACGGAGCAGGCCCAGGCTCTCCATCGCTTCACAGTCGAGGGACGAGGCACCGGGGACCGGGCTCCTGCTGCTGTAGGGGCGGTCTTTCCACGAGCGCGCCACCTCATCCAGCAGTTCTGGGAAGACGGGGAGAAGTTGCCTTGTCGCGCTCCTGGCCAGGGGCAATTTCTTCCCCTCGTAGCGGGACCTGGTGGTCTCAGCTACGACAGCAGGCCAGGGGATGGCCAGCCGGGCAGCAGCGCGTTTGCACACGTCGAGCATGTCCGAGCTGGGGAGGGGAGAGGCTGGTAAGCTACTCTCATCTCCATCCCGAAAGGCAACGGAGACCGCGGGCTTTGCAGCCCCGGCCGGAGTGATGAAGACGTCGTCCTCTTCTTCATCCTCTGATATGAGGAGTTCAGAGGCGCAGTCATCATCGTCCCCATAGTCCAATTCCAGGACGTCTTCCTCCTGCGTGGAGACCGTGGCGAGGTCAGCCTGGGAGCCCCAGCTGGCACAAGCCTCCGGTACCGCCACCGCAGCGACCCCCGTCTCCTCTCCGTCTCCGGCGGCGCCGTCGGATGGGAGATAGGGGTCGAAGCCAGACAAGCTAGCCTGGCGGGCTAGCCGTCGGCGGAGACTCTTGACCGTGAACACCGCGCAGTGTTGACACGAGCCGGGGACGTCGATAGCTAGCCGGGCGTGTTCCAGCCCTAGGCAGCCCGAGCAGACCTGGTGTGGATCCCTGCTCGCAATCTTGTTCCCACAGCGGCACGAGCGGGCCGCTGAGTCTCCGTGCCCTCTGGTGTGAGGGGTATTCACCTCCATTCCGTGCGAGCTGGTGTGCAGGCAGGGAATCGAGGATGGTTAGCTGGTGTGCTAACGCTAATTGCACCGAGGGACCGGCTGGTGTGCCGACACTCGGTACTCGAGCTGCCTGGTGTGGCGCCGAGGACAGTGCTGACCAAACCGTGGTGGGGCTAGGAAGCACTGAAATCGATCTGGTATGATCGACGAAGCAAATAAAATGTCCAAAAAACTAGCTAGCGCCCGGCGACAGAAGCTAAATAAGATCCGTCTGCAGACAGTTAAGCTAGCCAGCCTTGGACGCAAGATATGCTCCGGGTGAGAAGAGGTGTTTGAATGACGTGTTCCCGTCCGCAGGCGGTACTTATAGGAGGTGGGACTACCGCGGGCGGACGGACGGACACGTTTACCAGCCAATCAGGATTGGCGTATTGAGATTAATGCTTCTGAGGTCTGCAGCGGGGGCGTGCATCCCATAGTGAGACATCGAACGAAATATTATGAAAGAGAACCACACACTGTCATTTCACTCAGTAAAAATAACAATAAATAATAAACAAGCAGTATAAACTAGAAATATAAGAAATGTATTAACAATTTAACAAGTAAAACATTTCAAAAAGTGTTAACAATTTACAATTTAAACAAGTAGAAAAAAAATATTAAATTATTACTATTACATTTAAAAAGTAACCTTCATGTGGCTTTCCTCGGCTTGCCAGTAAATTGTTCCTAAAACAGAGCCTTTCAGACACTAGTGGCTCTGTTAGTAAGTTTAAAAACTAACTTTTAGAGTGGCTATGATGCTGTTTGCAACAAAAAATGCTGGTATAAAAATCTCAACAGTGCTGTCGACAATAGAGAAAGGCCTGGCTGCACCAACTGTCATTCTGGGAAAATGTGAGAAACTCTCCAGCTTGATTGTATTGTTTTAAACTAATCACAATCATGTTGTGCTCCGGATGCAGTGATGGTGCTGCATAATACTGCAGATAGAAGTGGAGGGACAGTTCTGTCTGAAATAGGCAGCCAACGGCAGCATTAACCCAGCAGTCTAAAGGTCCAGAGAGACAGAGCAGCATGAAATCAAACCAGTCTGAGCTTGTAAACAACCAGTTCGCCAAAAAACAAGAAATCAACCTAAATCTAATGGGAATATCAGTAGTTGGGAGGTACATGAATTTCCTCATGATTTCACAAGTGTCTGCAGACATGTGAGGTTGTACCTACTGTGGCGGCACTAGGGGTGATTTACTAAGTTATCTCTCAAATGATTTTTTTCTCCTATATTACCGACAACGCCACCTTGGGTTAGGGCCCAAGGACCCGTAGGAAAGGTCAATTATCAACTATTGTAAAAGGACACAGGTTCGTTCAAGACAGGGAGGTTAGGAGACGGAGTTCAAAATGTCATACAAAACTTTATTGTTAAAAAAACTAATCACAAGGTCTGGGACAATGAAAGAAATAAATATGAAGCGAGCCCAACTGTAGAAGGGGATGCGAGCTGAGGCTTACCGGCTGGAGGAGGGGTCAACAAAAGGGAAGTGACGTCCAAAAAAGAGGGGAACACCCCATTCACACAGCAAACGTGAAGTGCACACAAAATAATCTTGAATGGGAATCACACGCACACAGGGGACCACCACCACCCAGGAGGAACCACCACCACCATCACCGTCGGCCTCCAACTCTAGGAAAATAATAAAAACACAGTTAACAGGGGGGCACCATCAAAGAAACAAACAATATCCCAAAACATAAATGGGCTAACGAATGATCAAATAAGAAGCTAAAGAATAGTAAATTTAATTGATCAGAAATCAACCACACTAATGAAAAAGAAAATTAAGGAGTCTCCGGCCAGAGATAAACTCAACAGTTAATCTTAAATCAATTAATCCATTTATAAAGCAAATTTCCCTCCCAAAAGAAAATTAAATAATTTCAACAAACTCCCCAAAATAAACAGGTTATTCAAACAAAACAATAAACAACTGAGATAATAAGAAATCATCAAAATAGGTTAACCAGAGAAATAAACAGAATTACACCACACCTTGATTAATTACATTAAAACACACAAACATCCACGCACACACACAGTCCGATCAGGTGGCTGAGTCTCCGAACGGGACTCTTAATGTCCAGTGCAAGCGGAGCCACACACCCAAAACCCACACTGCGTTGCGTGCAGCAGCAGCAGCAGGAAACAGGGCCCGCCGAGAGACACAGGTCGGCCGGGAACGGCCGCCAGGACCCCCACACCAAGCCGGCGAAGTAGCAGCAAAGTAGCAGTAGCAGCAAGTAGCAGGCAGCAGCAAAGTAGCAGGCAGCAGCAAAGTAGCAGTTAGCCGCGGCTAAATAGCCGAGATCACTCTATACTGTTCTTACTTGGCCGTGACGGTCAAGATACCGGTTTCCAGTCCGGTCGGTTTGCGTCCCCACCAAAGAGGGAGAGGGGTGAAGAGGGTCGGCGCAGCGGGGGAGGACTGCCACCACACACCATGCGACCAGCAGCTGTTAGAGGGAGAGGAGCGGAGATGGCTTAGCACCTGGCTACAAACAATTAGCAACGGTGGCTCACAGCAACTCACCTATGCTCCGGTCAACCTAGGCAACGGCCCAAATGCATCACCACGGCCGCCTCAGTAATGCCGATCTACGACAAGATTATGTTTTAGTTAAATAATACTTTTATAAGTGAAAAACCGGCGAGCTAAAGGTGTGCCTACCTGTGCTATGCGGTGCGCAGCAGAGACAACGACCCGGAAGGGGGCGGGCCGAAGAGGCAGGAAGCGAAAGGGCAGAGGGGGGGGACCTGTCCTACTTTTATCCTCTCGGTGTAAACAGTGATTGGCTGAGGAGCCAAGTAGGGCAGGGTGAAACCAAAAATATAACAGTGCCTCATACCACTACAATCCATCCCCCCCATTTTCATCGTCGACCCGACGATGCACTTGAAATACCCTGACTCTAAGACCATGGTCTAAAGAAAGCAGACACAGAATTTGACAGAGCAGCTGAGGGCCCAGCCTGAGCCACCTCACTGGCAGGCCTGGGTAAATGATGGAGATTTGAGTGTTGGCCAGCGGTAGGTCGGGCTGTCTGTCGCCTAACAACTTCATCACTCCCTGAAGGGGTGAGTAAGGGAACGGTACAGATAGGTGGCTGCACTGTCGGGTGGACAGGGAGTGCAGA
Organism: Centropristis striata; assembly: GCF_030273125.1. Taxonomy (NCBI): domain Eukaryota; kingdom Metazoa; phylum Chordata; class Actinopteri; order Perciformes; family Serranidae; genus Centropristis; species Centropristis striata. The sequence goes on along the minus strand of NC_081534.1, from coordinate 27,704,785 downwards.
GGGTAACGGAACTGTCGAGGCAACATGTATCACCGGCGCAGAGGTAAGTTGGACTTCTCCAGCCGGATGACCCGCTGGCAGGAGAGGGGTGTCCCTTACCACAGCCATCAAGTCCTCATCATCAGATGAGCTCTCAGACGCTGCGGGTTGGTCAAGGGGGACAGAAAGAGTTACAGGGTGGTCACCTGAAGCAGCCATCCCGACTATGGCTTTAAGCAGTGTGCGATGAACCCGTTTGACCTTAGCAAGGTCATCCTCTGGTGCAACTGTATACACCGCACCATTGCCGTGGGGAGCTTTAACCACCCGATACACCACTGGATTCCACCTGTCCTGGATCTTATGACGTCCCTTCCAGCCAAACTCCTTTAGCCAAACTGGCTGACCCACCATGAGCGGCTCTGACCGGACAGACTGATCATGGTTTTCCTTCCGACGTTGGGCTGCCTCCCTCAACCTGTCCTGGACGCCTTCAAAAGCCAAGTGTAGCCGGGTCTGATGCTCCCGGACCCAGTCACTTATCGTCCCATCAACAGGATCCTGCACCCTTCCCAGCAGGAAGTCAACGGGAAGCCTTGCCTCACGACCAAACATGAGAAAGAATGGAGATTCCCCAGTGGATTGATGCGGTGTAGTATTGTAAGCATACAATATCTGAGGTAGGCAAGAGTGCCATTCGCGCTTTCGAGAGGGAGGCAAAGTGCGCAGCAAATCATGCAGAGTGCGATTGAAACGCTCACACTGACCGTTACCTGCAGGATGGTACGGTGTGGTGCGGGATTTTTCAATGTTGTAGAGGCCACACAGCTGCCGAATGAGTGCACTTTCGAAATTGCGACCCTGATCAGAATGAATGCGTGTAGGGACACCAAACTTCGAAAACCACTCCGTGACGAGCACCTGTGCCACTGTAGAGGCACGCTGGTCACGAGTGGGAATGGCAAGCGTGTATTTACTGAAAATGTCTGTCATCACAAGGACGTTCTCAAGCCCATTATGGGTTGGTTCAAGCAGGGTGAAATCCATCGCCAGGATTTCGTTAGGCTCTGAGGCAAGTAAATGCCCCATAAAGGCACGAACTGGTGGCCCGGAATCCTTAGCCACTTGGCACCGCTCACAAGTCTGACACCAACGTCTCACGTCTGATGACATCCCCGGCCAATAGCACCGCTGCCTGAGCAATTCCAAAGTCCGGCCCACCCCCTGGTGGCCGTGATTTTGATGGACCTCCGTGAGGACTTTGTCCTTTAAAGCAGCTGGCACAAGCACCTGGAGCACCGCTTCTCCCCCATCGGAGCGGGAGACTTGCCGGTACACCACTCCAGCCTGCTCGATCAAACGCCCCCACTGCTTGAGGAGCACCAGAGCTGGTGGAGACAACCGCCTGCGCTCCTCCTGGCTCGGGTACCGTTTCTGTTGCCAAAACACAAGGACTTCCAGAATCACAGGGTCGGCTCGCTGAAGTTCTCCCATGTCTACAGGCAGGTACTGAGGCAAAGCCTGGACAGCAGCCTGATAGGCTGCAGGCTCTCGGGCCTGGAGAGCTTGTTTTAAAGGCGGTGGGAGCTGTGTACCAGAGATGAGTATTTCTTGATCCACGGCTCTGGGTGGATGCAAACGAGACAGAGCGTCCGCATTAGTGTTACTCTTGCCAGAGCGATAACGGATCTCAAAATCGAATGACGCAAGTTGGGCTGCCCAACGCTGCTCGAGGGCTCCAAGCTTAGCCGAGGACAAGTGGCTAAGTGGATTATTGTCTGTGAAGACAATACATTTATGACCCAGTAAGTACTCACGAAATTTATCTGACATGGCCCATTTCAGCGCCAGAAACTCGAGCTTCATGGAGCTATAATTGGCTGGGTTGCGTTCAGTTGGCCTCAGACTCCGGCTGGCAAAGGCTATGGGCCGAACTTTTCCTCCCTGCTCTTGCGAGAGCACAGCGCCTAAGCCTCCATGGCTTGCGTCAACCTCCACGATGAAGGGAAGGGAGAAGTCAGCGTAAGCCAGGACGGGTGCAGAGGTAAGCTTGGATTTTAAAGCCTCAAAACTCTGCCGATGTTCGCTCGTCCATTTTTCGACAACTTGCCGCTCAGGCCGTCTAGACTTGGACGCCACCAACTCGGCCACAAGGCGGTGTAAAGGGGCAGCTAACTTGGCGAAGCCCTCCACAAAGCGCCGATAATAGCTTGCGAATCCAAGAAAGGAACGCAGCTCCAAGATGGTAGTGGGAGGCTTCCAGTCAGCTACCGCTTCGATCTTACTGTGGTCGGTGGAAACGCCTTCGGCCGAGATGATGTGGCCCAAATAACGCACCTCTGGCTGAAAGAACTAGCACTTGGACAGCTTTGCCTTCAGACCCTCATGCCTTAACCGCTGCAGCACCACTTCCAGCCTCTCAAGGTGTTGTTGAAAGGTGGAGGAAAAGACCACGATGTCATCTAAATACAAAAGCAGCGACTGACATTGCTGGTCCCCAAAGACCCGTTGCATGAGTCGCTGGAACGTGCTTGGTGCATTACACAACCCGAAAGGCATGCGGTTCCATTCGAAAAGTCCAAAAGGAGTGCAAAAGGCAGTCTTAGGTCGGTCGGCCTCCGCCACCGGGACCTGATTGTACCCGCTGGCTAAGTCCATTGTGGAAAACCAGCGGGCTCCAGTGAGTGCATCGAGCGACTCCTCAATCCGAGGGAGAGGGAACGCGTCTTTTCGGGTCCTGCTGTTCAGCTGCCGGTAGTCTACGCACAAGCGCAGACTTCCGTCCTTCTTTTTAACTAGCACAATCGGGGAAGCAAAAGGGCTGCAACTCTCCCGGATGACCTGCGCACCCAACAACTGATTGATATGCTCTTTGACCACTTCGTATTCCGAAGGTGGAATACGCCGGTAGCGCTGACGGATGGGAGTGTCGTCAAGCAGCGGGATCTCATGCGTAATCAGGTTGGTGCAACCCAGGTCACTGTCGTGCGAAGAGAAAACAGAGGCATGTTTCCAAAGAAGAAGCCGAGCTTCCTTCTGCTCTTCGGCTGACAAAGCAGACAGGTTAACGGCGTCTATTTGGTCTGGTAGCGTAGGAGTCACGGCCTGTGATGCAACACTGGCCAGGTAAGGTGGCACCTCCTGAACCCCAGAAGGTAAGCTCACCACACAAACCTCGCGCAGAGCACCAATCTCTGTGCGGGGGTAAAGCAGCACATCAGACGTGCCCACATTGACCACAGGTATATACACAGTACCTCCCTCGACTCGAACCAATGCTGGGGATGCCAGCAGACCGGCAGGGAGGCCCTGATCTGAGGGCTCAAAGAGTACACCAGCCCCAGATGGCTGGTTGGAACAGGTGGCTGGAACTAGCTGCATGGTGCCACCAAAGATACGGCAAGCTTTCTTGCCTCGCAGCTTGACCTTGCCAATGACATCTGAAGGGGAAGTCAGAGATGCTTGATGGCATCTCTGCAATGCCTGCACCACAGATTTTGGTGCTTCGGCGACAGTGGGCAGATCGAACAGTGCAGAGCCATGTTGCCCAAACAAGGTGCTATAGCATCTCCGCAAGATGTTCATCCCCAAAACACCCGGGACAGGAGGAGATGAATCAGCTGGAGGGTCCTTGACGACCAGTAGCCCACACCCTGGCAAAATCCTACCACAGAGCTCGACATCCAACTCCAAGTAGCCCAGGTATGGGATGGGCAAGCCATTGGCCGCTTGAAGCCGAAGCCAATGGCAAGACTTAAGTCTCTCTGAGTCCCAAGTCTCAAAGTGCTGATGGAAGAAGCTTTCTCTGACAGTGGACACCATGGACCCAGTGTCCACTAAACAAGGAACTGTTACTCCCCCCATAACCACATCCATGTGTGGACAAGCACTGATTAATTTACCGGTCTCCTCCCCATCCCTAAATATAGCTGGTGAGCCAGTGACGGCTCCCCTCGAACTTTGGCTCTGCAGTTCGACGGGCGCTAGTTTCCCGAATGCGGAGCTGGGTCCCGCCGAGAGGCTGCCCCCATAGAAGCAGACACTGAAGATGGAGGAGGGGCACGCTCCCCTCTGCACTCCCTAGCAAAATGGCCAGGCTGCTGACACCGTCTGCAGATTACTGGACCACGATAAGAAGGAAGGTTACGCTGTGGATTGATCTGCAGCCGAGCAAGAGTTTCTGTGAGACTGTTAAGCTGTTCCTGTTGGAGCTTCAGCATGTGTTTCACCTCCTGCAATTCTGAAGTCTGGGGTGGACTAACAACAGAAAGAGCACTCTTAACACCACACTGCAAACCCATCACTGTAGGAACTGAGTGGCTTCGGCCCCGCACACCTCCTGGCAATCCCTCTCGCTCCCACCTAATTGCCTCTGCCCTAGCATCCAGCAAAGAGACGGTAGGCTGCCTGCGTGTGAGTTGTTTTAGTTCGCGGCGGAGAGAACCATCGATAACATTTTCAATAAACTGATCACGCAACAAAACATCCGCATTTGGCATCTCACTGGGAGCACTTTGTTTCACAGCAGACATCAAATTCATTAATGCGAGGGAGAACTCTTGAAGAGACTCTCCATCTTGCTGTCGCCGTGAAAAGAACGCCTCCTGTAGAGCAACATACGAATCAGAGCAGCCATATAGTTCTCGCAAAACCGCAATAATTTTAGCTGGATCACTTCTATCGGTGGCCGGGCGATATTTTATTTCTTCACGTGCCTCTCCCTCTAAATGGTCAAACAGAAAGAACGATTGATCGAAAGTGGACAGGTGGCGAGCCCTCATGCAGGCTTGAGCCTCCTCAATCCACTCCTCTAGACCTATGCCTAACTTACCCCTAAACACTGGGCACTTCCTATCTCGGGGTATGAGGACCAGACGCTCTGTTACACGAGCGGTAGAAGTGGACGGTGCTGGGAGAGGTTCTGCAGGAATGGAGGATGCAACACTAGGACCAGGCACGGCTGTAGCCTGCTCCTGCTGCAACCTGTCATTCTCTGCCCTCAACTGTGCCACCAAATCCCTCAACTCTTGTAGCTCTCCCTCCATATTTTTTATTTTTTATTTTTTTTTTATTTTTTTATTTTTTTAAGTTACAACTTAGCTGTGAATACTGATGCTACGGCTACAAAAATACAATAAATTCACTGCTGGTTCGCTTTAAACTGCTGTACATTCACACTCACACTAACAATCTGAAAACAAAATAACAGAAAAGGAACAGAACACACGTCTCCACCTCCACTGATTTGATCCTGCCGACCAACGCCAAGTTTGTGGCGGCACTAGGGGTGATTTACTAAGTTATCTCTCAAATGATTTTTTTCTCCTATATTACCGACAACGCCACCTTGGGTTAGGGCCCAAGGACCCGTAGGAAAGGTCAATTATCAACTATTGTAAAAGGACACAGGTTCGTTCAAGACAGGGAGGTTAGGAGACGGAGTTCAAAATGTCATACAAAACTTTATTGTTAAAAAAACTAATCACAAGGTCTGGGACAATGAAAGAAATAAATATGAAGCGAGCCCAACTGTAGAAGGGGATGCGAGCTGAGGCTTACCGGCTGGAGGAGGGGTCAACAAAAGGGAAGTGACGTCCAAAAAAGAGGGGAACACCCCATTCACACAGCAAACGTGAAGTGCACACAAAATAATCTTGAATGGGAATCACACGCACACAGGGGACCACCACCACCCAGGAGGAACCACCACCACCATCACCGTCGGCCTCCAACTCTAGGAAAATAATAAAAACACAGTTAACAGGGGGGCACCATCAAAGAAACAAACAATATCCCAAAACATAAATGGGCTAACGAATGATCAAATAAGAAGCTAAAGAATAGTAAATTTAATTGATCAGAAATCAACCACACTAATGAAAAAGAAAATTAAGGAGTCTCCGGCCAGAGATAAACTCAACAGTTAATCTTAAATCAATTAATCCATTTATAAAGCAAATTTCCCTCCCAAAAGAAAATTAAATAATTTCAACAAACTCCCCAAAATAAACAGGTTATTCAAACAAAACAATAAACAACTGAGATAATAAGAAATCATCAAAATAGGTTAACCAGAGAAATAAACAGAATTACACCACACCTTGATTAATTACATTAAAACACACAAACATCCACGCACACACACAGTCCGATCAGGTGGCTGAGTCTCCGAACGGGACTCTTAATGTCCAGTGCAAGCGGAGCCACACACCCAAAACCCACACTGCGTTGCGTGCAGCAGCAGCAGCAGGAAACAGGGCCCGCCGAGAGACACAGGTCGGCCGGGAACGGCCGCCAGGACCCCCACACCAAGCCGGCGAAGTAGCAGCAAAGTAGCAGTAGCAGCAAGTAGCAGGCAGCAGCAAAGTAGCAGGCAGCAGCAAAGTAGCAGTTAGCCGCGGCTAAATAGCCGAGATCACTCTATACTGTTCTTACTTGGCCGTGACGGTCAAGATACCGGTTTCCAGTCCGGTCGGTTTGCGTCCCCACCAAAGAGGGAGAGGGGTGAAGAGGGTCGGCGCAGCGGGGGAGGACTGCCACCACACACCATGCGACCAGCAGCTGTTAGAGGGAGAGGAGCGGAGATGGCTTAGCACCTGGCTACAAACAATTAGCAACGGTGGCTCACAGCAACTCACCTATGCTCCGGTCAACCTAGGCAACGGCCCAAATGCATCACCACGGCCGCCTCAGTAATGCCGATCTACGACAAGATTATGTTTTAGTTAAATAATACTTTTATAAGTGAAAAACCGGCGAGCTAAAGGTGTGCCTACCTGTGCTATGCGGTGCGCAGCAGAGACAACGACCCGGAAGGGGGCGGGCCGAAGAGGCAGGAAGCGAAAGGGCAGAGGGGGGGGACCTGTCCTACTTTTATCCTCTCGGTGTAAACAGTGATTGGCTGAGGAGCCAAGTAGGGCAGGGTGAAACCAAAAATATAACAGTGCCTCATACCACTACACTACATTAGAAATTTCACCTGATTGTGAGGATGCATTTGTTTGAAGTTCTGCACAGCATGTATTCATAGACGCAGCGTAAAGTTGATACTTATGCTGCGTTCGATTGCACTCGGAACTCGGAAAGATCTGAGTTGGAAATTCCGACTTCCGAGGTAGATTTGTTTCATTGCTCAACCTCAGAAAACATTGCCGGCCACGGCAAATTGATGTTTGTTTGGATGTCTTTCGAGCATTTGAAAATTATTCTTGGGAAGTACATCGGCTACCTGGTACAACATACAGTTAAATTATTATTATATTATTATTATATTACGTTGTGTCCTCTCTGGGTCCACATATAGGGTGGAATTGTGGTCTGCAAATACTTAAGAGACAAAAATATAATTAAATCTTATCAATTTACTGGATATAATGAAAAGAAGTGCAGTATTACACCTTATAGACTAATGTAGTTTAAATATGGGGAAAACTATAATATTTTTTACACTTTTACTGTGCTTTTTTGTCCCTTCTACGCTCACACAAACTCTTTAACTAACAGAGTGGGAGTGCAAATACCACTACAAAGTAATCCGACACTTTTAGTAACACAAATGCTAAATGAAACGACACATAACAGACTAAATGTTGAAGATAAAGTGACTGTTTACCTCTCACGGTGTGTGGAGCCATTTTGCTTTGACGTTTTCCACGTATTTCCGACCTACTTGGGCTGCTTGGATCCTACCCTAATTCCCGAGTCAGAATCCCGAGTTCAAAGGCTGTTCTACTGCACTCTTTCCAAGTTCCGAGTGCAATCGAACGCAGCATTAGGTATGCTTGTTGACAAGGATGTTGACAGGCTGACCACACATGAACTAATATACAGTCATGAAAAAAAGTATTAATATAATGGTTATTAGACCACCATTCAGTTTCTTGTTCATTTTAATGCCTGGTACAACTAAAGCTGAATTTGTTTGTACAAATATAATGATAACAACAAAAATAGCTGATAAGAGTTTCATTTAAGAGCTGATATCTAGACATTTTCCATGTTTTTCTTGGTAATAACCAAAATCTTTATCAAGAATGTCTAGATATCAGATCTTAAATTAAAATCTTATGCGCTATTTTTGTTGTTGTCATTATATTTGTCCAAACAAAATATACCTTAAGTTGTACCAGGCATTAAATTAAACAAGATGTTAGAGAGAACAAGGGTGGTCTGATAATTTTTTTCCATGACTAAATGTTACATCTGTGTTTACAACTTTGCCATGCAAGCTCAAAAGTTAACTGATGAGTATATCAGACGTTTCAGTAACCTTTTCATTCATTCTGAAGCCAGAACTGAATCCAACATCATGAGGATCAAATGTGCATTAAACGACCATATCTCTTCTTGTTCTCCTCAGTCATCAAACAACAACAAAACTGCATCCTATCACCTGATGTTGACCCGGTTAAAGGTTAAAAGATCACTATTACAATTCATTCATTCACAGGAACATGAATGTCTGCACCAAATATCTACACACAATAACTGTTCAGACATTTCACTCAAAATCACAAATGTCAGCCTCGTGGCAGCACTGGAGGAATCAGGGGATCACTAAATCCATCCTCTGGTGGCCATGAACACAGAATTTCATCCATATTTCTACTGTGAATGTCCAATTATGAGTCATTTCAGAATGTCAGCTGAAGGTAAATGCTGTTACTGTGGGTTTATTGTTTGTTGGGTCTCAGAAGAGTCGTTCATGCACCATGCAACACTTTGTTTAAGCAACGCTGACAGAAATACACCTTTTACTTTATGCAAAATGTCTCTCTGTTCTATCTCTGTTTCAGGCCTGACTGTCTTGATTTTTTTTTTTATGGTAGTTTATTGATGGAAAGCAAAGTGATAGAAATGAAGAGACAGAAATCGGGCAAAATATCCAGATTTAGTTTTGGTTTTGGAAGGGATACAAACTGATGTAATTAAAAACAAATGTGAAGTGATTTGAATCATTAAGAAGCAGAATGTTGAATCCATGTATCATTTGTTCTTTCCATTTTCAATTGGCAATCAAAAATCAAATAATGAAAAATTGACTGGTTATTTTGTTATTTGTTTTCTATTATCAAACAAAAAATGAAAAAAATGCTTTTTTTTTCATATTTCAATATTAGGCTCAGATAAAAAATACGAAATGGAAAAACGGGCACCAGGACTGAATTAGTTTATACTGTACAGTAAATATTCAAGTGCATTTTAAACTGATATTCCACAGTGAAAAGTCCTGTAAGTTTGTGAGAAGATACCTGAGGTCCTCTGAAATTTACCTGAAGTGGAATTAGTTACTGGAAACAGACAGTTTAATTTTAATATTTTTTTTAATATAATGTAGTATTTTACTGTACAGTCTACATCCAATGGTGTTTTATAAAAAAAAAAAATACACAGTGAACAGTTCTGTGAATATCATGCAATTAATCTTCTTTCCATATTTATCTGGTATTTGGGCCTGGTTGTGTAACACTTTATTCTGAAAACTGAAAACCGCACGTTGACACAACAAATACATTTTCGGCGGAACGCAATTTGATTATTTCTAGTGGTTAATACTTCATCTCCTCTCTGCGGTGTAAAAAAAAAAGTGATAAAAAAAAGATTCATGTCAGCTCGCTCTGAGCAGTCTCAATGAATTTACCGTAAATATCACAATACGGTGCATTACATTATATATTATTATTATTATATAGTGATGGCTGGTTTGACTACGGAGAAGCTAATGACAGCTCACTGGACCTCAGTCAAACTTGCTGGTCACGTAAACCTGACCAATTAAATATTCAAATCAAATTCATTCCTGGTGCCCGTTTTTCCATTTTAAATTTTTGATCTGAGCCTAAGATTGAAATATGAAAAAAAACAAGCATTTTGTTAATTTTTTGTGTTATAATAAAAAACAAATAACAAAATAACCAGACGATTTTTCATTATTTGACTTTTGATTGCCAATTGATACACGGATTATGTTGCAACTCAGGCTGACTTTTTTGATTTGGAATATGTTTTAAAATTCAATTTAGTTTTTTTTTTTTGTTTGTTTGTTTTTATCTGAGGAATCTTTTCCACTCAATTTATCCTCCATTTCATTTTTGTTAAAAAAATGTTAAAAATCATTTTCATGACAACTCTAATTTAACACCTATGGAATGGATAATCCCTCGCTAATTGTATAACAACTTTAAACGATGACGTATACGTTTTTGCCTTGCTGATGATAACTGGAAACGATCAACACGTTGTTCATGTGACACAGACAGAGAAAGAGTATCGCACTGGGAGAAACGACAGAGTTACTGGTCAAGTGTTAAGTGCTAAATGAAAATAGCTGCAGTTTGATAGATGATAAGGTTTCTACTGCAACTGCCATCACAGCTTCATCTGTCTTGTTAAACTGGTGTGCTCTGGTAGGGTTCATTACTTACTATAAGACACACACACACACACACACACTAAAGAAATGCTTGAAAGCTTCAGAAATGCTCAGCACTCTGGAGAGCAGACAACAGGCCGTCTTATGACTTAATGGCATGAAACACTTTATTCTGAAAGATTGAACAAGCTGGAGTGATACTTTTATGTGCTGTGTGTGTGTGTTCATGCCATGTGTTCCCTCCACCATCACCTCCACAACCTCACACACACACACACACACACACACAGCCATGCATGCACGCACCTCCCTTCAACATTTCTTTCCACTTGCTCATCCAAGAAGATGAGATTCTGACAACCCAGAGTGCATAGCTAAAACAAACGTCAAGCGTCAGCAGCCAGCAGTAACAGCCACAGCATCACTGTGTGTGTGTGTGTAGGACCATGTATAGATGGGTGTGTGTGATGCAGCCTGTCTGTCGCTTGCACGGCCCAGCAGCTTGTTGTTATGTTGGTTTTTCTCTCTCATGACATGACAGTTTGTAACAAGCAGGAGACAGGCAGGATGAAGCTGCTCTGACAACGTGACGTGCAGAAATACACACATCAACCAGCCGACTGTCACAAACACAACTCGCACAAGAAACGAGAAAAAGTGTGCAAGTTTATGAACTTGATTAATAAACTTTGCACGAGTTTTATTGATCATCGTGGAGCAAATTCACTTCATAGATAAATCGTGTTATTTAGTGATCAAAGAAGACATAAACTCATTCATATTCTTGATGTGTCACAATGTCGAAGTGCCTCTGATGTTCGTCCGATTTAGATTAATGAACACTGTCAACTAATTCAACCCCGTCTCCTACAAATTAAATTAATATGCAAATATTCTGCAGAGCATATATACATTCTGTGTCAAAGATCAGTGGTGTGAAGTTCGGCTGTATAAAGGTCTTTGGATGGGTTCATGAAGTCATTTATACTGTTGTTGTGCCAAGGATGAAAAGTGAATCTCATATGAAAATTGCTTTTGTCACAATAATTAAAAAACTAAAGTATATTCTTGACGTTTGAAGCAGCAGCTGTCAGAACAATCGTACACAGTTCATTCGTAGCTGACCCTGACACTTTTGATTGGCTTAAATAAACAAAGGAAAGAAAATGCAATGGTGCGAAAATGGGCACAAAATTAAACATTTTAAGATCAGAATTACAGATATATATTGTATGCTTTTTATTTGATGGTCTGAATAAGACACTAAATTTGTTATTGTTTGGTCTGGAAAGTTAATAAAACGAGCAAGAAAGTCACTAATTTGGCAAAAAACAAAACAAAATTCAGGGGCTTTTGCTGAAAAATCTAGCCACATATAGTATGAAAAAATGGGTTTTGATACAATTTAAATTTTATAAATGCTATAAAAATACTATAAACTGTATAAAATACTAATTAGCTTTAATAAATAAACAAATATTTTTACCACTGCCCTCAGGGAAACTCTTGCATAGCTGTTCTACTTGTTATTTTGGTTTAGTTTTTTAAATTGCTGCTGCAAATGAAGGAACAATAAGTGTGTTTTTCCTTCATGTGTTTGACTATATATTCACCTACATTTTTAACTGAAACTCTAATAAGCTGTTATGTCTGTAAACGATCACATTGTATGGCACAGCTTAGGAACGATGCTCATATTTTGTATATTTGAGCAGTGAATCATATGTTGCTTATTTGTGCAGGGAATCATATTTTGGATATTTGTGCAGGGAATCATATTGTGTATTTTTGTGCAGGGAATCATATTTGATAAATTTGTGCAGGGAATCATATTTTGTATTTTTGTGCAGGGAATCATATTTGATAAATGTGTGCAGGGAATCCTACTTCGTAAATTTTTGCAGGGAATCATATTTTGCATTTTTGTGCAGGGAATCATATTTTGCATATTTGTGCAGAGAATCATATTTTGTATTTTTGTGAAGGGAATCATATTTCGTAAATTTGTGCAGGGAATAATTTTTTGCATATTTGGGCAAGGACTCAATCATTTGAATATTTGTGTAGGGAATCTTATTTTGCAATGACCCAGACTCACATTTTTCTTATTTAACCCATGTTTTCATGACCTAAACGGGTGGTTTTTGCATTCCTTATTCATACCATTATTCTACCTTAAGTGTACGTTAGTTGCCGTGCATGGATTTGAAGGTCTATATAACCAAACATTAAGCTGTCAACTCATTGCATGGCAGCCATATTTCAGATGTCCTCTGTGATGCGTGGGATTACTCTGCTCTTTTAAAGAACAACCCCCCTGCCATCACTACTTAACACTCCAGCTGTGAAAGCAAAGTGTAGAAATGCCAAATGCAAATGAAAGTGTCCTACAAGATTATGAAGGACACGATGTGGAAATATCAGAGAGCGGGCTAATGATGTAAGATTCTGTAATCTTATCTTCTAGAAACACTATAACTCTAGGGTGCTTTCCAGTGTTATTTATTCAGTTGTTATCCCCGCTCCAGTCGCTGTATTTGAGCTGCTTTTCAAATAGTATTTACTAAAAATGTTCAAGTATAAAAGAATCCTCCTGAGGGTAAAAACACAAGGATGAAGGTGGTTGGATCCACTGGGAGGAGCTTTGTTTGAAGCTTTCTTCATATCCTTCGTGTGTCGTCCGGTTATTGTTTCTCAATGAACTATTCGGTAAAGGTGGAATCGTTTTTTTTTAACATTTTGACCATTGGCGTCTTCTCAATTATTTTAAATTTCCTCCTTTTCCTGACCTCTAATCCATTCAAATCAACGTGCTTCTAACCGCTCCCCGTCCTGCCTCTTCTCAACATTTTGTTAGGGTGTCACAACCCCGTTAATAACTTTTACGAGTCAACATAATATTGGAGAAATCTCAATCTTGTTTTTTAGAGCTCCTTAGAGCACAGAGGCTGCTCTCCTCAAGAGAGACTTATATGACCTTCTTTTTTAGCAGCAAGAAAGTCCCATTTAAATCTCACAGCAGCCTTGAATATTGTACACCAAATAATATTTTTATTGCACTGCTTAAAGGCCTTTAATTCAGTTTGTACTCTCAGAAAGTCACCCTGTGACTGCATGTCTTTATAGAGCTTAATCAAGGATGGAAAGACGGCTAAAGTTGGACACTGCCAGTTGTTTATTGATTTGAAAGGAAAATATTTTGGCTGATTTGGGAGGCAAAGATTTCCTTATCGCACTGATGTGTCAAAGGAAAATTGGTTAATTGATTTGATTTTGATTTTATATTTTAATACATCCATATATACTGTTATGTGTTTCACACATCTACTTATAAGTCCATTGAAGTTTAGGTTGTATTGCACAAACCATAGGGGTGGAATGGTACATGTAGTTATATCGAAACGGCATGGTACGGATGTCATGGTTTGGTGCATGAATTTAAACAGATAATATACTGTATAAAAAATAAATAAAGCTTGTGTGTGAAAATTAAAGATAATTTAATTATGCATTAAATAAAACACACAGGAAGCCTTATTATCCTTAACAATGATTCCCTATATGTTTACAATCATGAAGGCTATCTCATTATTTTGAGACCAATCATTAAGATCAGTGTATATGATGGAATAACAGCATTAGAATGTGCAAGTGGCCACCAAATTTGGACGTTTTACAGCAAAAGTTTTGATGCACAATAAATAAATAAAAATGTATAATGCATTTTTTGTCTTGCTTTTCCCTCCATTATACCAAACTCAAACTGAACCTGGATGTCTGGACCGAGGTATGAACCAGACTGTGAATTCTGTGTACTTATAGACGAGGTAGTCTGTAGAGTAGTTCTTAGTGTTTTTGGGTTATGACTCCTTTAAATGTTTTTTTTGTGAGTCTTATTATAATGTTACAATAACTTCCATATAATTAAATCAAAGAGTGATTGTTCTGCTAACCTTCTTTTATTGACATTGTTTTTCGGCACCTCAAGAAAATGTTGCCAAAACATAAATAAATAAAAAGTTGAGTTATATAAAAAAAACCCTCGTAAGCAAATAATCTCACCATAAATACACCCCACCAATCATCTTCTACCTCTATATATATTGTTTATTCAATCACTATTTGCATATGTACATTTCTGATTACTGTTTATTTGTGCACTTTCTCTTTAACTTATTGCTCAGTTTATTCTGTATTTACCGTTTGTCTTTTCCTATTAAACTACCTCAGAGGATTGAAAAACCAGAGTCAAATTCCTTCCATGTTACACACATACTTGGCCAATAAAGCCGATTCTGAAACAATCGGCATAATTCTGTGTCGCACACATATTGTTTGTTATCTCTTTTATCCTCTAGCCACTCTATACATCTTTCTAGGGACCCCTCTGCAGGGTTCTGACCCTGAAGATGAAAACCATTGATGTGGAATATTGCTTTTGTTTCTTTTCTGATTTTATACGTTAAGAGCAAAATAGGAATGGCAGGTTCTGTAGAGTGACATAGATATGTTTTGACAGTTGTCGGGGGCAGATCTTCTCGTACATGAACCTTCATGTCTGATACACCTGTACATTTCACTGTAAATGTGTCTGGAAGTTTCTGTGTTATGACTCATTTGTTGCTTTCATTGCTACGCATCACACGCCTTAACTAGCTTCAAATCTGACTTGTGTAGAAATGACAGACATCCTGAGGAGCATGCACAACTGATCCATGATCGGTGGAGGCGGACATCCTGTCTGAACGGCTGCATTACAATACTTTTCCCTTTCAAAGTCTTTCCCATGGGGTTTATAAGGCCCGAATCTGTGCTCCCTCTCCCTCCTCCTCCTCCTTATCTTATAAAATGAAATATAAATCCAAGACGGGGCCGGGTCCTATGAATGCTGATTCTCCCAATGGCAGGTGAGGGGAATAAGTACAGCTCACGTTTGAATGCAAATGCATGCAACAAGCGTATACGTGCACGGCCATTCATTCTCACCACATGCAATTTTGAGCTGTTGCTAGGAGCAACAAGTGCACTCATATTTTCCCTGGGCAGGTGTGATTATGAAGCATTTGTCATGGGCCCCCTGTCATCAAAGAGAGGACAGTGCCTGCAGAAGAAAGTGCTCCTGATGAACTCTTTTTATTGAAATGGAAATTTGCACTGATAATGGTTTGCAATAGATTTCCCATCACGTCTCGGTAAGGGCCGCGCCGATCTGCTGCAGTCTGTCACACTAGACTGTTCATCTGTGCGCTCGTGCTCCCACCCACTCACACACTTCATGCTTGATCAGAGTGGTAGTTCCTGCAGACTGAAAACTCTCAGAGCACACTGACTGAATGAAGAACTGAGTGGGTTATAAAAAGGGACGGTATCTTTTTCAGCTTTCAAAAGAAGCTGCATTAAAGGAAGCGTATAAGGGCTGCTGCTATCAAAATGATGCTTGGCATTTAAATACAGATTTTAATCTTTCTTTTCCAAAATAAAATCAGGCTCAGACAGGCAAGTTCGACATTACAGTATGAATTATTTAAACTGTTGAAAAATTGGAACCGAATGTTCTGGAGCTCAAAAGGAAGTCTTTAAAGTGCTCCATATGTTGAAGAAATTATCTTTACTGTCACAAAAGATGATAAAAAGCAGCACATCATCCTGTCCTTCCTGAAGTTATTCTCCTCAAACACAACCACACTTTTTGCAAATGAGAAATGTACTGCATGAGCACACAGAAAGACTAATTTAAAAGGTGTTGCTGCTGCTGTTGAAGCAAGCAGCAGGATCTAGGAGCTAATAAGAGACTGAACCACAGGTGTGCTGCACTGGGAACACACTAAGGCCACCAGGTAGACAGGCAAGGAGTGTCTGGATCCAGAGAAGGAAGAAGCATCTTATATAATGAGAAAAATAACAGGATAAATAAAGGAGTTTAAATCCCTAACCGTGAGGTAGTATTTTATCAACAGCTGAGCAGAAACTTGTTTGTGGAAATTCTGGAGTCAAACTAATATAAAAATGTTGAAACGCACACTGCAAAATTTGAAAAATCTCTGCAAAAAAAGTAAAATCACGTTAAACTTGGTCAAGGTGTTTTTTTTTTACCTTTGCTGAAAAAGAGTTGAAGCACTAAATTGGACATGGAAACTTCTGGAAAAGCCAAAACTTTAGAGAAAAGCTGACAGCAGGGCTTAATGCTGCTTTGTTTTTACCTCATGAAGAAGTCGTGCTGCGGCGCTTTCGTGGACTCCAGAGGGTTAACATCCTAGTTAAAGTTACAGTTAATGCTAACATGAATTAGCAGCGACTTCGCTCAGTCAGGTTGAGGTGTAGATGGAGTGTAGTGTCGTGTCTTTGGTCGTCAGTCAGACCAACCTTTGGCTCCTCCTCAGTCCAAATATGGTCTGCTTCCTGTGTCTGAAACCAGGATGGCGACAAGAATAGAAAGATGTCCACAAACCAACGGGTGACGTCACAGTGACTACGTCCATTATTTATATACAGTCTGAGCTTCTACTACATTCCTTTACTTCCCCCTTTGCTTTCACACTCCAATACACAAACAAACAATGCATGTTAATATAGCAGTCCATCCAATGAGTTGATAATTACCTGCTGTACCTACTAGAAAGTAAAGTAGGCCCCTACTCGGCCATACTCGTGGGAATGATTAGCGCTCTTAAACGCCTCTTCAATAGTCTGACAACGATCAAATTAGCCGATAAATGAGTCATTCATCACAGACTTTATAAAGATCTTGTTAACTCAAGTTTGAAACTGGTAATTAGGATTGCTACAATAGGACTTGAATGCAGTATTAGCTTGTGTCCATGTCTTGTTTCTTCTGCAAACAACACACAGCTCTGCAGATTCAATCCCCCTGTTTTCACCACCAGCTGGGCGATGTTTTGTAAATGCTGCTGTGTCCCTGTCGAGCAGCCCGCTCCTCTGAAGACCAAAAGCTCAGAGCGCTTTTTCGACACTCTATCAACAACTCTGGGAGGAAGAAGTGTCTTGATCTTTGTTGAAGAAAGTTCTCTCCCTCTTTTTATTTTTTTTATTCTGAGCTTCAATCCATTGAGTCAGTATCCCTCCGGTCGTCTGCATAGCCCCGGGCGATGGTAGGAGGACGGGGCTTGAAAAGCATCAGATGGCAGCCCTGTGGAATTAATCAATGTGAGGGAGCGAGAGAGAGAGAGGCCGTGCCGGGGAGAGGAAGAAAGAGAGGGACGGAGAGATCAGACGAAATAGTGTCAGAGAACAGATGAGAGGGAACGAAAGAGGAACCGGGTGTCTGGCATTGTGGCAGATTATATGTGTTTGCACTAGAAATGTGGTCAGTTATTGTTAAGGGACTGAGGCCTCTCTCTGATATGACGTAGTTTATTCCAATACCTTTATAATATTGATTAATGTCAGCTGCATATCTTTGGAAAGCTTTTACCCCAAATTGACTCCAATAAACCATGTGCAGAGGAATAATAGGAATTTCTCCAGTGAAAGGCCAGTAATGATGAGAGCATTTCATTTGACCATAACAAAACCATAACCAAAACTATAACCATAACAAAAACCATCACCATAACCAAAGCCAAAACCATAACCATAACCCAGTAGTTCTCAAACTTTTTCTGTCGGGCCCCCCTTCGGAGGAAAAACATTTTTATGGAAGTCTGACTTTTATTGAAAGAAACATCAATATTATGAACATTTTTTTTCGCTTTTCTTTGAATAATTTTCTTGTGGAAATTAAAAATGAGTTCAATTTTTGCTTGATAAATACAAGTAAACTCATCAAGATCGCTCCCTGAGACAATACTTTTCCAAATAAAAATATGAATACATGTTTTTTTAAGAAAGTTTCCTCTTGAAAACCTTGAGTGGTTTACTGATGTGATTGGAGTGTATGTTGTCTAAGAATCTCTTCAATTTGTTAGGTTTCATATTGTCTTGGATTTTGGTGGTGAATCGTCGTTCACATGGGCCGACATTGTCTTGGTGTTGTGTTCGTTGCACGTTTTTCTTTTCAACCCAGTAAGAAACTTCTCCATTCTTAAAACCTTGGCATCATGGCAGTGTTTTTTTGTTGTACGTCCCTAAAATGAGTTCAGGGTGCTCCGATGCCAAAATATTAGTTCTGCCTGCTTCATGTTCATCATCTTGATGTCAACTGTGAAGACGATTGGATAAACAATCAAGAAAATCAAAGGACAGACAAACCTACAGACAAAAAGAGACTCTTTTGAGTTGCTCAATTTTTTATTGACTAATTGATAGGGTTGCAAAGGGGCGACAAATTTCCGTCAAATTTCCAGAAACTTTCGATAGGAAAGTAAGCTGGGGAACTTTTGGAAATATAAAAAAAAAAAACATGACATTTCAAGCAGATATTCAAGTGTTCATGCAAGAAATCTGTTTTTTTTAGTCAAGATTATGCTAAAATATATTTCCCCCAACTATATTTAGGTTCCCTGTCAAGGGCCAACCTTCAATCTAGTAAATTCCTGGTTAATAACTGTTTTTCCTATGGAAAGTTTCCAACTTTGAAAATTCCCAGAATTTTTCAACTCTAATGCTAGCTATCTGGGACCATCGCTGATGCCAACTGTGAAGACGATTGGATAAACAATCAAGATAACAGAAGACGGACAGACCTATAGACAAAAAGAGACTACATCCATTTTAAGTTGATCAATTTCTGATTGACTAACTGATAAATAGTTCCAACTTTAAGGTAGCACGCATAGTGTTGTCCACCACAATCTTAAAGACAATGGTAAAATGTAATTCGACAGAAAGGAGCATTCGGGAATATCAACAATCCTGGTCTCCAAAGCATCATGGAGCATGTCGAGACTCAATTCCGACTTATTTCTTTCCCGAATCGGTTGTTTTATAATGACTCACTCATAAAATACAGTCATACCCGACTCTTATTCGCATTCCCAACACCCCTCGTCTATAGGATGGGGTAATTATTGGGCTGATACTGTGTGGTCTGATCCTGGCATAACAACCAATCTAGTCTGGTGTATACTGAAGAACCTAAACATAACAGAATAGAATTAATGTGCAGAGAGCATACAGGATTTGTATGCAGTGATGTGATTGTCTACCTTTGTTGGTGGAAATGAGAAACAGCCAACTATCTTCAGGTTCTACACGATTCTTAATCAAATCTTATTCATGAGGCGGATGGAAGAGGAGCGTAGTTAAAAGACGAGGCGAGGGAGGAGAGCCCGACCGGCCTGTGAACTACACACAGGGGGGAGACGGCTGTGGGGGAGGACGGGAGCTTTATGGGACATGAAGGCTGCAGGGGCTGTTGATTTACTTCTGCAGTGCACTTTTGGAACTATCTGCACACACAGATACAGATAAACTCACCGTGTGCAGGGGGAGGAAATACAGAATAAAAAAACATACATTTACTGCTGTTATTGTTAGCTGAAGAAGAATCTGCAGCTTGTTGAATGGCCGTACACCCACAAAGCGCCTGCACAGCAGTTACAGCCTCCTGGCTCACTATATTTGTCCAACAATGGGTGTCAGCAGTAGTAAAAGGCCAAGTCATAGAAATGATTATCCACCATTGAGCTCACAGCATGTAGGAAACAAGGGGAGAGGAGCTTGTTTTGATCCTTTTTACTTCCTGTTGGGATACATACAAGAAGAGAGAAAGCATGAAGAGATAAAGCATTATTGCTTACTCTCTCTGTGCCCAGGTTTTATTATGTGATATGTCTTTTCACAGCCTTCCAAGGCCTTTCTTACTGCCGTATATGGTTACTGTATTGTCCTTTGTACACACCAATAAACTATGCTTTTTATTGGTTCAATGATTAGATACATAAACAAGTCCCACGCAGACACACAGGAAGATAACTTCTAAGAAAGTCTGGAAAAATTGGTCTGTTTTCATTTCATATATGGAAGCATGATACGGGGTCGGTAATAAAGCTGTGCTGTGTTTGACCAACAGAACATCATTATATTGCTAAACTTATCTCATGTGCAGAGTCACCTATGTGTCCCAGGGGGTTCTGGGGATGTTTTTGTAGAAAGCAGAAAGCTGAAATAACATCCAACCAGGCTACAGAAAAGACTTGCCAGTGGACTGATGCTGTATTAAACCATATATAACACATAAGGCATTAATTAGCTTATTCTTTTGTGACATATATTCAATTTAAAAATATAAAAAACATATACTTAATTTTTATACTGGTAAAAGGGGAAACTTGGAAGGCTCTGTTTTTCACAAGCAAGGATTGGATAAGGTTGGCCATTTTTTGAAAAACAGTGTGGGCAAATAACTGTTTGACAATGTTTCTCAACACACAATTGCAAGAAATGTATGGATTTCCCCATCGACAAAGATTCAGAGAATCCGGACAAATCTCTGCACATAAGTGGCAAGGCCAAATAAACAACACTAGATGCAGGCGGCATTGCATTAAAAACGAACAGAGTTTGAAGGACATTAGTACATGGGCTCAGGAACATTTTGGATCACAGTTTGTTGCTTCATGGTCGAATGCAACTTGTCATGTAACTCGTCATGCAACTTGTCATGGTCAAATGCAAGACTCTACCAAGCAAAGAGAAAACCATGTATCAACAACTTCCAAAAAGGTCACTTTAGAAAAAGCCAAGACAAGGAGTATGTGTTTGGGGGCTCATTGGTAGGTCGCTTACCATTAACGGGTGGCTGTGGCTCAGTTGGTAGAGCGGATCACCCACTGATGGAGGGTTGGTGGTTCGATCCCCGACCATGGAAGCCTACATGTCAAAGTATCCTTGAGCAAGATACTGAACCCCAAATTGCTCCCGATGCTGCGTTCATCGGTGTGAGAATGAATTCCCAATGGTGGCAGGTGGCACCATTTAGGGTAGCCTCTGCCACCAGTATGAATGTGTGTGTGAACGGGTGAATGAGCGCAGTCTATAGTGTAAAGTGCTTTGAGTGGTCGCAAAGTGACTAGAAAAAGCACTATATAAGTGCAGGTCAATTCCATTTAACAAGTCTTAGTCCTTGCAATGACCCGGGTTCCAATCTGGCTCGGAGCCATTTCCTGTAATTCTCACCTCTGGCCCCTGCTTTTAACTCTGCATCTCTACCAGATTGGATTGTCTGGTTCCAGACAAACTCTTGTGCCCAGCCACACCATCTCTAAGGCTGAACCCAGCCACCATACGAAGGAAATTAATTTCAGCTGTTCGTATCTGTGATCTCATTCTTTCGGTCATCATCCAAAGTTGGATGGCCTTCCGGCTTAGCTCCTTCTTCATCATGACGGTCCAGTTCTACTCTCACTTGTAAACAAAACCAAGAGATACTTTAACTCCTTCTCTTGCAGCCACAACTCACCCCTAACCCAGAGGGGTAGTCCACTGATATCTGGCAGAAAACTACTCCTTCATTTATTAAATGATATGCAAAAAAATACTCACAATGCTCTTTAAAAGTGGCCGCCCAAAAGACCCTTGTTCACAGACAGCCATAAGCCTCGATTTCACTATGAAATTCAGCCACCAGGCACGATCTTAGGAAAATAAACTGCACTTCTGACACTAAGACACTTTACATTTGACACCATTTGCACTATTCAGCCTGTATATTTTTGCCTTTTATATGTTTAGTCCGCATGTTTTCTAGCTTATTTTATTTTTATTCTGTATACAGCTTGTGTATGTGTATATTTGTTTTAAATGAGGGTTCTGAGAGAAAAGTAATTTCAGTTCTCTGTATGTGTACACGCGTAGCAGAACTGACAATAAATCGACTTTTGACTTTTTTTAACTTTTTTGATAAAAGCCTTCTAGCTGATGTTGGCAGGCAGAAACAAACATCAATGATCGATTATCTGTCTGATAATCTAGACACAGAACATGGCTATATTCTGTTATGGTGCTAGCTGGTTGAAAAGTTGTCTACTTTACTACGTTTTGTTCTTGTCACATCTTCCAGGCTGGAATCACCAGCAACCCTTCATGTCAGCACTCAACTCGTCAAAAACATCATTATCTCATTTCTAAGTGGCGAGCTGCGACCACTGTGAACGTGTCCTGCCACGTTCTCTTCTCAACATTGTGACCAATTTTAAAGACACTGCCTCTTCTATAATGTCTGTACTTGTAAATAGTGTAAGTAAAGCATTTACAGCGCACATGCCTTTAAGTTTTGTTCTCAAAGGTCCTTGAAGTGGAAAAGAACTAAAAAAGTAGCTCAATCTCGGTTGAAGAAAAAGAAAACAAAAAGAGAAAGACGATAACCTCAAGTTCATGTGCTGATTAAAATGTTCCCACCACCTCTGAAATGAAAACCGCATCCTTGCTTCATTAGAGCTATTATCTGCTACAACAATTATTAATGTGGGGAGAGAGAGAGAGAGAGAGAGAGAGAGAGAGCTATGCTGAGAAATCCAGCTCTGAATCGAAGACTATTCTCCTGGGTTTACTTTAACAAGGACGGAAACAGTTTGTGGTTCAGAGACAGCAAGAAGCACGAGAGGAGGCAACAAAGTCAAAACAAAGTCAGAAACAGAAATAACTCATTATAAAGTGTCACACATGCATGAATTAAATACGACATACGCTCATTTTCAGGTTCATACTTGTATTTTGGGCTTCTACCAGAAGATGTTTACATGCTTTGACATGTTAATTTTTATTTTCCTTCTATTTGTCTTTCTAAATATATCTGTCTTCAGCTTTTAGTGCCTGTCTCTTTAAGTCCTCCTCCCATAAAAAGGCCAGTCTGCTCTGATTGATCAGTATTTCTGGTGCTTTAACATCAGCAAATATTTCCATAACAAATATTTAGAGCCAATAAAGACAATTTGGCCACTTAAAAATGGGAAAGTCAATAGTATTTTGTCGTAGGAATTGAGATAATACAAAAAAGTGAATTAGATTAAAAATTTGAGAGAGAAAAAAGCAAAATGGACACACGCTCTTAAACTGACGCACTTTAGTTTGACCGTGGCAGTCAGCAACCATGACTAGACATTCCTCTTCCCGGCAACATTTTCTAGCTCCTCATGAACCCTGAGGCGTTCAGGCAAGATATGTAATCTCTCCAGTGTGCTGTTGGTTTTTCTGGGCCTCGTACCAAATGGATGTGCCTGGAAAACCTCTAAAGGGAGGAACCTGAACCACCTCAACTAGCTTCTTTCAGCATGAAAAAGAGGTGGAGCAGCTCTCCTCTGAGCTCCCTCTGGATGTCTGAGCTCCTCACCCTATCTCTGAGGCTGAGCCCAGACGCCTGACAGAGGAAACTCATTTCAGCTGCTTGTATCTCATTCTTTCAGTCACTACCTAAAACTCATGACCACAGGTGAGGGTTGAAACATAGATGGACTGGTAAATTGAGAGATTTGCTTTCTGGCCCTACTCCTTTTTTCACCACAACGGTCCTATACAATACTTCAATCCAATCGAATCCAATCCACTTTATTTGTATAGCACATTTAACAACAAAAACGTCTCCAAAGTGCTGTACATAGAATCAACAATAAAACAAACATTTCCATATACCAATCAGCAATAAATAATAAGTGTATAAATCTAAAATTATGCTATAAATAAAACAATACAATCAAACAGATAAACATAGTAAAATAAATAAAAGACGTAGTTAAAAGTAGTAAAATAAATAAAAGACACAGAGGACCACAGGGCCCACCACAGAGAAAGCCCTGTCCCCCCTGGTTTTAAGTCTCGCTCTAGGCACCACGAGCTGGAGCTGGCCCTCGGACCTCAATTTGCGCGCTGGAGTATAGATTTGGATGAGGTCATTGATGTACTGTGGGGCCAGTCCATTCAAAGCTTTAAAAACAAACAATAAAATCTTAAAATCAATACAAAAATTGACAGGGAGCCAGTGCAAAGACCCAAGGATCGGGGTAATGTGTTCCCGCTTTTTGGCCCCTGTTAAAAGTCATGCTGCGGCATTCTGGACTAACTGCGGACGAGAGAGGGCTTTGTGGCTGACAATACTTGCATCACTGCTGATGCTGCACCAAACCGCCTGTCCAGCTCACGTCCACTCTACCCTCAAACAAAACCCAAAAATCTTTCGCTTGGGGCGGAAACTCACTCCCAACCCAGAGGGGGCAGTCTCACAATACTCACAATTGTCAGTAAAGTGGCTGCCCAAAAAAAAACACAGTTCACAGACAGCCACTAATCAATCAGTGATCAATAGCTGTAAAGTTATATCACATCCATTATAAGGTTAATGGAGGCAATCTACTGGCTTTCTGTGTCTAAAGGACAACTATTTAAAAAGTTGTTTCCCTGAAGTGTCTGCAGGAGACAAACCTCTGGTCTGGGTTCTAGTCTCAGTAGGTTGTTTCAGTAAATCCCCGGGCTTACCGTGCTGCTGTTGACCTTTTACATGATTTCAAGTTGATGGCTCCTTTGGATACTTCTGAGACAACAAAAGCCACAGTTCTTTTATTGATGGGGCAAACAGCTTGATCACCCCGCTGAGAGAAGCCTGTTAATTGGTAGAAAATACAGCCTATTATACGAGGTGGGCGAGA
Source organism: Centropristis striata (assembly GCF_030273125.1). Taxonomy (NCBI): domain Eukaryota; kingdom Metazoa; phylum Chordata; class Actinopteri; order Perciformes; family Serranidae; genus Centropristis; species Centropristis striata. The sequence continues at coordinate 27,679,897 of NC_081534.1, read as the reverse complement.
GGGGCCAAGGGGGAGCTTGTTGTGTATGCAGGTCCAGTAGTGTCTAATGTGTGCTCTCTCCATTTAAATTCAGTGTTTTACATTTGGCTTGGCGAATGGAGTCCCACATCGCTGATTAATTACAGCAAACATGGACCAACACTCTAAACTTGTGTGTCTGTGTATTTATGTGTGTGCGTATAAATGCATTTAGAGAATCTGACAAAATAATGTGCAACGCTGCAACATCTCCGAGCTAATTAGTGGTGGGATTTCGATTGGAAATGCTGACCGCAGCAGCATGCAAACACTTGTTTATGAGACCTACTTTCTTACTGTAAATGCTGAGCAATGCTACCCGTATCCCTACGCAGCATGTACAAGCTTTGATCCTGATTATACACCACATCAGCTTGAATGCTTTGATAAAACTGAAGGCAGAATCCAGTGCCTTTTTGTCAGTAGCTCAGGGGTAAAACTGCCAGGGTAAAATAAAATATACTTTTTCTTTTTCAGCCACGCCAGCGGCTCTGGGCGGCTCAATGTAAGAACTGCTGTCAGTCCAACACTTTGCACCAGACTGAAAAATCTCAACAACTATTGGATGAATTGCTCTTTCATTTGGTGCATTTGGACATTTGGTCCTCAGGCAGTAAAAACTTTGGTGAGTTTTCATCCAGTACTGCCAGCAAGTCCACAGTTCTAGCAACTTTATATCTCCAGATATGTGTTCAGACTGAACATGAAGTGAATTTTAGCCTTTAACTACTAATAAAACTGGACTTTTATACATATAACTCAATGTTTTTTGCTCCAGACTCCCAAACTGCAAAGAAGCCAACATAGCAGCTGTGTGTATGTGGAGTGCTCAGACACAAAAAAAAGCAGGAATTTATTTAAGTCGTATTCCTCCTTTTTCTTCTTTTACTGTCTCTTTGCAATGATTGTCTCATCAGGAAGCATCAAGATGATGCTGATTTGACATCGCCAAAAGGTGGAATTACAATTTCCGGGTGCGTCACCAGATGCCATTGGTCCCAGAAACACTTTTCCCATTGACTGTTGTTAGATTATGAACTTTTATGTTGTTGTTAATTAGGAAAATGTGGAGAACTTTTATTTTGAAGGAGAGAACTGAGAATGTTGGAATTTGCATTTGTAAGAGGTAACTTCCTGTTTTTATATTTTATTTTTTACAAAGGACTCTGATGATAATTTGTGGCGAAATTATTTTCTGTATCATTTTATATCTTGTATCAAGCAGAGGGAATTACATATAAGTGTTATATAAGTATTTTGCCCTTGTAAAAAGTTGAAGAAATGGATTCTCCCGTTGTGGACAGAAGTTATTTTCCCCGCTCTTTGTTTTGGACTATGAGAGCGAAGGTTTTTCTGTTCCACTATTTTATTTATTTTACTTTACTTTAATACTGTGTTTAAAGTATTTGTTCTTTACCATCGTCAGTATTGAGAGTAGTGATGTTAAATGATGTCTTGTGTTGCAATTTTCACATATTCTGTCATTTATTTTCATGCCATACCCTGTAAATAACTCAGTCAGACACACTAAAGTAGAGTGAAGGTGCATTGCTAAAAAAAAAAAACCTTTGGAAAGTCTAGAAAGACCCTGAGATTAAACTATTTTATTTACATTCAAGTCAGCAGAGCACTGCAGCAGAAGCAGCCTGGAGTAGTCTTTAGTGTGCGAGTCCTGTGGACCCAAGAGATGCAGGAAAGCAGCAGAAGATCCGGGTACTTTTAATGCACGGAAGTCAAAGGTTTTTGGCATCATGCTCCACTAAGCAACTATCATAGAGAATAAGCAGAGCGGCAGGTCCAATACAATCCAGTTCTCTTTTTGCATTAATTGGTGTCATAAGTGCTGGGATATGTGAAAATGTGGGGAGTGTATCTATGTTCTATTGTTTATTCTGTTAACACACATTAACACTCCTATTGAGTTTGATTAAAATTTCACCTATTTCAACTTATACTTATATTTTCCAGTTAACCCTAATTAAACCCACTTTCTTGCAAGATTTGTATTTCTTGCTAGATTTTATAACATTTATAATAGACCAGAAAGAAAGAAAGGAAGAAAGAAAGAAAGAAAGAAAGAAAGAAAGAAAGAAGATAGATAGATAGATAGATAGATAGATAGATAGATAGATAGATAGATAGATAGATAGATAGATAGATAGATAGATAGATAGATAGATAGAAATTTAACATTTGCAGAAAATTAAATAATGTACATGAAAATTAAACATGTACAGAGGAATTAAAATATTTGTAGAGAAATGTGACATTTGCATAGAAATTAAAGATGTGGAGAGAGGTTAAACATTTGTTGAGATCTCTAGAAAAAAGTGCTAAATAGACAATGACATTTAGCAAAGTTAGAAATATATTATACTGAATTTAATTCCCATTGATGCTGCTCTGACAAATTGCTGTACACAGCCTTTCTTCTCTCCCTCTCCTCTTGTGCAGTCAGCCGACAAAACCACTAAGCTTCATGCAAATGATGTGTGATGACATCACAATATATAAATGAGCACACAAAGTGGGCAGCAAACCAAAGACCTACTCCACCAGCTTCTATACTGTAACTAAACAGGCCTTCTAAGAGGGTTTGGTATAAATGAGTTCCTTTTTTTCCCTGTATAAATAATGAGCTAAATTTAAATCTACCACTTCACTGGGCGGTACAGTTTGAACAGCTTTCTCAGCATTCAGCTGCACCACATATAAAACAGATAATCATTGTTTTGTTCACATCCAACACGCTCCCTTGAGGATTTAACTGACTTTGAATGGATGGAATATGATGGAAAATGTACTTATTCATGGCTATCAGAGCTTTAACACAGGCTTTTACGTCATGGTGAAAGACAGAGAAATACTAGTAATGACCTCAATAAATAAAAGCACAATAAACAGTTCATTCATACAGACAGAAAGGACAATTTGTCTGTCACCTCTTACATTTACGACTTGAAATGCAAGTCCCTGACTTATAAATGCCCACAGCTTTGTGCCATACAAGCCATGAAATCGATGTGCATGTTTGTAAAGAGAAGATGTGCCCTGCTAACACTTCAAATATCTTTATTACAAAGGAGTTACCTAAGTCCTGAACTGAAACTGAAGAGTTTCAGTAGAGTGTGAATTCAGCCGAGCAATGCATCTCAATTCTAAATGGGAGTGACACTGTGACATGAGAATTATTACGCTGCATGAGTCTGCATGTGCTCCCAAAAGGATTATCTATAACTACTACTGTAGCTCATACTACAGCTTCCAGGGACAGCGGGGGAGAAAGGGTGTGTGTGTGTGTGTGTGTGTGTGTGTGTGTGTGTCACCCACACATCTCTGAATAAGAAGCTTTTTCATGCATCATGGTTCTAATCTGGAAAATTCATGGTTGTTTCTATAAAAACAACAAAAAAGGGAGAAACATACGTGAGAAAAGAGAGAGAAACAGATCAACTCCCCCTCAGTTAAATCTTTTAATCTTCCTCAGATCTAACATTTTGATTCCACATATTTCCTATTAACAAAGATAATTAATAATACAGTGTTTATTGACAGGGTTGATAATCCAAAAACTACTGTTTGTGTGTTTCTGATGACTGACTCTTTAAAGATATTGCACTAACAACTTTATTTGTACATTTGTTAGTTGTACATTGTTTGTAGATAGTTTGTTTCCTATATTTTGACATACTTTTCCATATGTTGTATGGTGTGCTTGGTGTTTTAATATTTGCTGCTGCTGTAATTGAGTAATTCCCCAGTTTGGGATCAAGGTAGTCCGTCCGTGAATATACATATACATATACATATATCATGTTGTTTTTCATGTTATAGCAATATATTTTTCATGCTATTGTACCATGTATTACCCTCATTGAAACACAGCAGCTTATGCAGTTTTTACAAGACACTTTTCTTGCTTTAGAAACAAATCACATTCATTTATTATATTATTAACAGCCTTTCTCAGTGCATGTTAAATAGCTATGTTGTTGATTTGTGTAGGAGCAAAATAAAAAGTTATATTAAATACAAAATAAAGTCAATGTTTAAACAGGAAAAGTTTCAGAATAATTTGGTAATAATGAAAAAATAAAATAACAAATCTAATTCTAATTGAAATGACTAACCTTCATGTAATAAAAAACGAGAATTCTAATTCAAAATTTGAATACATTCCCTTAAGAGGTTCCTGAGCTTTTCTCTCACTTGAAAACTGAACATAAACTCTATTTGTCATCATGGTTGCAGCAACACGTTGTTATAACTGAACTTTCTCTTACATCTAGACATAAAACGTAAGGTCACGAGATGTAAAATCTTCTTCGAGAGGTTCAATAAAACGGAGTGTCGTCTGCATATTAATGCCGCTATTTTTGCGCTATTTAACACGACCTTTCAAGTATCAGCCAGGCTCCCGTTCATCACTGTGATATTATGAGAAAGTTTTGTTGCTTGCATATATTTGCGCATATAGTCTTCCATTTTTAACTGAACCGTGAAGCGAGGGAAGAACGAGAGAAAAATCCTATTGACATTCATGCCGTGTCCTTGACTTTTGAGATGATTCACTCTGTAGACTTTTCAGTCTCCAGAAAAATTGGCTCCACATTGAAGTCCTTATCAGAAAGGACACGGAGACCTACACCTGCCAATCACTGTGTCTGTCTGTGCATGTGCGTATGTGTGTGTCTCTCATTCTCCTGCTGGCTGATACATTGAGACAAACTTCTGAACTCTTCTTTCATGCTCTGTGTTAATCATCGCAGCACAAATGATACAAAAAGTGCAGCTGAAGGATCACAGAAAAAGGCCTTTTGTCAGTTGTGTCTGTGTTTATGTTTGAGTGTGAATAAAAAGGAGAAATGCCAGCTTAAAGATCATAAGCAAAGATCCAATTTTTATATAAACTATAACCTTTACTCTGCTGTCTGCAGCTCATAACTTGTCTTGGGTTTGCTCTCATGGACGCATAAAGAGAACTGGATACAGAGTTGGAGGTGGGCCTCCATTCATTCCTATGAAAGTTGCTCAGTGGCATATTTAAACCAAATAAGTTATACTTCCGTGCATGAAAATACCCAGATCTAGTTGTCTTCTGCATAACTTTAACACTACAGACAGCGCTCATTCACCCATTCACACACACATTAAATTAATTCACACACACACTGATGAACACAGCATCAGGAGCTTGGGGTTCAGTAGGGGGTAACACTTTGTTTGAAGGGTATGCATAAGATTGACAGACAATGTCATAACCATGACATGACATCTGTCCTTAAAATGAGGGAGGCTTTATGCATGCTTATAAATTATGTCATTAAGTGTTATTTGGTCAACTATGTCACCTTCAATGCAAAGTTGGCATTGATTGAGATGGCTGAAACTACCACTGAAAAGAAAAAAAGTGGAAAACTCCCAATAATGTAGAAGTAAACTTAAGTTGTTGACGAAATTTATAAATAAGTATCAAAATCTGTTTAACTAATTCCTTACTTCCTGTTTTTCCTTTTTTTTTTTTAAGAACAAGTGATCCTCTTTTATTTTTATTTTTATTTTTCCAAATGTACATGAATATCATGGGGCCACTGTTTGAGGAAATAATCCTGTGGTCTTGTCAAAAATATCCCAAACATTGTCTACTTTTTCATTGAAGGTGACATAATTGACAGGATGACACTTAATGACAACATTCATAAGCATGCAAAAAGTTTCCTTCATCTTATTGACAGATGTCATGTTGTGGTTATGACAGTGTCATGTCAGTCTTATGCATGCCTCTTCAAATAAAGTGTTACCCAGTCGGCTTCAGTATCTTTCCCGAGGATACTTCGACATGTCCTCCATGGTCAGGAAACGAACCACCGACCTTCCGGTCAGTGAGAAACCGCTCTATCAGCTGAGCCACAGACGCCCTTTAGCCCCGCCCACACCGGAGGAGAAAACAATCCATCTCTCTCCATTGACTTTGTATTGAAAGAAGGAGCCTCCTTGACAATTCTGTCTGCTGACAAACAAGGGAAAATGTATAAAAGCTGCTGTGTGGTGAAATGCACAACTGACAGAGTAAAGAACCCAGAACCAAGAAAATGAAAACTTTTACCTGGACAAAAGTGGATAGAGATGTATACAGAGTTAAACATCAGCACTTAGAATGGGAAAAATCCTGAAACTCAGTAGGCTATATTTAACAAACATTAATTTAAGTGTAAATTAAGTGCCTTAGCTTGCAAATACATAGCTAACATTGGCTTGTTAAAAGCCAAATTGTCCTTTCTGGTAGACATAGAGTGCTAAAATATTCATAGGATATGCATTAATCGAATAGTTTTAGCCAGAAACAGCATTTGTTAGCGTTTTTAAGGCAATGGTTGTGTTCATTAAGGCACCAATAGTCTCCACACCCCCTTTTGAGCTCTTTGTATGTATGTTTATTTCATTTCACATTAATAAGAGAATGTGAGGTCCCATTATTACACATTAATGATGCTTTTGAGTCAAACTTATCCCAAACAGCCAATTTTGAATGTGATAAACTTCAAAAGTTGGTGTGACATAAGCAGTGACAAGAGGGCAAATTTCGGGCAGGTTTTTTTTAAATAACTTACAAAACATACTTAACAAACACTCAAAGCAACCTTCCTCCTGGCCGGTAATCTTATTGATCAAACTCCTCATCATGTGCCCATTCATATCAACGTCACCATGGCTACAGAGTGAAGAATGTGTGTTTGTGCATTTGTGTCTGTGTGTGTGTCTGGTCCTTCAGACTCATGGGACAATGGACAACAGCTCTATTTTCTAATTGAATAGTGATTCAATCCTCAAACTCAGCGAGCTGAAGTGTAAAGCAATTAGCCGATTGATGGTGACCGGTCCGGGAGGTGTGGAGGAGAGAGAACAGAGTAAATATATAAATGTGTGTGTGTGTGTGTGTGTGTGTGTGTGTGTGTGTGTTCTTCCATCCCCAAGCAGCCACATCAATCCCCATCAATCATCTAATTGGTCTCTCATTACACACACACACACACACACACACACACACACACACACACACACACAGTTAGTGCAGAGGGACCCCTGGTGTGTGTGTTAGTGTGAAATTCCCTTGGCAGCAAATAATTCAGAGTATAGGCATGGAGTTGCAGTGTGAAATCCCAGCAGTGTGTGCTGGATTACCGCTACTCAATTCTCACTGCCCCTTTGAGAGACAAGCAGAGAGCCTGTCAGTCAGCCTGCCTTGTTCAACTTCACGTAATTGTGACACACACACACACACACACATATACACACTCGCACTTTGTAGCACAAAGCGTGAAGAAGAAACACATGAGAGCATAAAAGAAACCAAATCAAAAGGACGACGAACAGAAATGTGAGCAGAGATTGGCGTGGAGAAGCTGATTATCACAGAATTTAGTTACATTATGACAGCCTTCTCCAGATGTAATTACATTACATGTAGAAAGACTGAAATTATATATATGTGTATATTTAGTAATCTAGTATTGTATTGGTGAACTTGAACTGCTGCAGAATTTTAATACGAGCCGACTGGTTTGCTTCAGATTTCGTCACTCGTTAAAATAAACCTACAAGAGAATGAACACAACGAACAGAGTGATCCAGTAATCCATGACTGTATGGACTGGACACATGTACATGCCAACAGACACGTGAACACATCTGTGCATGCAGAAAACCAATGCAGTATGAAGAAGGACTGCTGAATTAGGGACGTTTCCATTAACTGGTTTAGAGCAAATAAACAAAGCTGAATTAATGTACTTTGGTCAGCAGATGGCAGTGTAATGTGTTACTGCAGGCTAATCCATCAGTAAACAGTAGAAGCAGTAGAGATTGAAAGAACAACTATAATGAAGTTGCTAATTGGACAACTTTGGCCACCCTCAAATCTTGGTGTTCCCATCAAGCTTTTCTCAGGCAATCTTCAAAATGTGCACAGAAATTTGTCATTGGAAACACAGTTTATGAGTGTGTGTGTGCATGTCTACAGACACCTACTATTAAAGGAACTACCACAGAAGAGGATTACTGTACTTGTCCTTGTGTTTATAAAGCCCCTATCATTGAAAAGGACAGCTGGTATTCCACACTACTGTACATGCAGAGCTGTGTTACACGCCAAGCCAAGGCTTTCTGAAATTACACAGTCACAGGGTTGGGCGTCAATATGCTAGTAAAAATAGTGTCCTATTATTTGCATGTTATAATTTTTATCACAATTTTATGGTTTACACGTTTTATTTATTATCTTTTAACTGCCTTACCTATATTTCTTTTTTTTTAACTTCTTTTTATTTCCTTTTTTCCAGGTGCAGTCATACATTCACAAATTCAATTATATTTCATTTTTAATGTAAATGTTTTAAATTCTAGTTCTCGTATACATGTATTCATACATATATATTATCTTTTATAATATTATTTATTTATATGTTATTACTCACCATGTATTAGTCTCTTAGAATATTTAATAAAAGAAAAAAGTTGTTGTTGTTGTTTTCAATCTGTACAGCACTTTGAATTACACTGGATTATTTTGAAAGCTGCTATTTAAATAAAGAAAAAGTGTAAAAAAACAAAGCCGGCATAACTGTGGATCTTCTTTACAGCATTATTGATTCATCCATCTGTGTGTGTGGAGAAATTTTACCAACGTGATAGCGTCACAACTGTGCAAGATGCAGTCATGACTTCAAGTTTTACTTTACAATTTGAAAAAATAACAGAAGTAAAAACAAAAAAAGGAACAGTAGGATAAAAGTACGTAACATTCAACTGCTGTTTTGGTGGCGTGTGTCACTGCTGTTGTATATTTCATATCATTTTTATAATTTATCAACAACACAGTCAGCTCAGACGCTTACACGTGTACTCCAATTCTTTTTATTGCCCAACTCTTCTTTTTGCTTTTTCTCTTTTGTGAGGTCAATTGAGTTTGAGTTTATTTATTTAAAACAGGGACAATACATATTAATGAACATATACATGTAAATATACAATTCACAGCACCAGTTCATGGTGCAACAGTCATTTTGGTTTTGCCGCTTTTGTCTTTTGCCGAGACATTGAAAAGGATTTAAATCACTCAGTTTTCTGCAAGAATTTATTTCAGATCTGGTCCAATCACCATGTCCTGAGATACATGCAGTGCAATGCAAACCTGACTAACTCTACGTTGCAAAGGATTCCAGTGATTTGAGAGACATTTTTAGCATTTCCACTTATGACGAACACTCACTTATCAACTGGTGACACCGTTATATTTGTCAGTGCTGCTCTGCTCTCTGGCACGCCGTCTCTGTGTCTCCTGCAGAGTGCTTTAGATTCAGTTAACAGAGCTGCAACAAGGAGACAAAAATGCGTGAGATGTAATATACATGTGCTGCAGAAGCTAAGAGATGCCAAAACAAGTGTATTAAACAGACAAGGGAATCAGTGCAAAATGGATCACAAGCGGAAAACTATCCAGAACGGTATTTTCATTATTGATTCCAGTTTTTATCTGAGCACATTAAAGATTTTTTTGTCTGTTTTGATGTGGGGTTAGGAAGGCTTGAATAGCTCATCAGCATCTTACTGGTGTGAGTATCGATCACACAATATGTCGACTAGCACTGAACCATTATTACAATGACCCCTTCAGAAAGAAAGATTGACATTTCTGTCATAGTGGGTGGATATTTCCCTTAACTTGCTGAACTGTAGAGCATTTATTCCGGATTTGAGCTCTTATGCAATGACCTGAAAAGTATTCGCACATATTAAAAAGCATTCTTAACAAAAACAGATCCATTTCAAGACATTATTTATGGTCTCTCTACCTCTAACACACATGTAACATATATATAGCAGCTACCCCTATAGATGCTCATTAAAATTACTTTTCTCTGCACATGTTTGAAAGCTTCTACAAAGAGTATTATCCTGCCTGAATAAAGTGCATGGATGAATGGCTGAATCCTCAAACTCCAGCTTGGATCTTATAATGAAATCTCCTGGGTAGATTCCCTGCAGAATCTTCTGTTTTCCCCCCTTGTAATTTACTCAGAAATAAAAGTTTGGCTTGGGTAAAAGCCAGTCACCTTCTGGAAAAAAAAGTGTCTAACCACTCAAAATACAACAGTACGGAGAGGGGGGAGCGACGGAGGCAACAACAACAACAAAAACGAAGCCGGGATGACAAGGATGGGTCTCGCTTGTCTCAAATAATAAACACGGCAGCTTTCTGAGTGCCCTGCATGAGAATCCATCAATTATGAATGCATGCTGAGGGTGAAGCATATCCATACAATGAAGCTAAAGAGGGAACGGTTGGATTGGAGGCCGAGGGCGGCAGGCAGTCATTAGGATTTCTCACTCATATTGGTAATACTCGGCTCATTTTGCTTGAAGCCACAGAAAGACACAGAGGCTCAAAGGCCGACTTTCAGCTGGGTGGGAACGCCGAAGTTGCTCGGGGAAAAAGAGAGAAGGAAGAGAAGAGATACAGAGGCAACAGAGGGAGGGGAGGGTGAGTGAAAGAGAATGGGACAGGGAAGTTAAAAGCCAGAGAACGGCGGGGGTGAGAGATGGAGTGGATGTGTGTGCAGTGGGAATGAAGTGTGAGAAAAAAAAAGAATGGAAGGCAGCAGAAAAACAGCTTTTATATTACCATCCATGTATTAGCCAGTTGTCCTCATTAATTTAGGTCAAGCTCTTTAATGATTGTGTGAAAGTGCTTTAGTCAAATCCCACGTGGTCCCAGCTGCAAAACGAGGTGGAAAAGAGTTTTGCACGCATGTAATTATATGAGTGCTGAGGCCTCTTGATCCACAAGTGATCTGAATAACAGCAGTTGTGTGTGCATGCATTTACTCGTGAGTCAATGTGAACTGACACAGAGGGACATCAGGGTGAGAGTAAGGGCTTTTCTTAGACAGAAACTGCAGCTTCATGTATGCGGGGCCGTATAGGCCATAATTCATATCTTCCCTCTCACATACACAATTTTACCTCTCACATTCACAATTTTACCTCTCACATTCACAATTTAACTTCTCACATTCACAATTTAACCTCTCACATTCACAATTTTACCTCTCACATTCACAATTTAACCTCTCACATTCACAGTTTAACCTCTCACACACAATTTTACCTCTCACATTCACAAATTTACCTCTCACATTCACAATTTTACCTCTCACATTCACAGTTTAACCTCTCACATTTACAATTTTACCTCTCACATACACAATTTTACCTTTCACATTCACAATTTTACCTCTCACATTCACAAATTTACCTCTCACATACACAATTTTACCTCTCACATTCACAAATTTACCTTTCACATTCACAAAATTTTTTATTTTTGTTCACCAAAAATAGGTATTTTTGTGAATGTGAGATGATTAAAAATTAAAACGGAAGGCCTTTTCGTAAGACTGAAAAAAACCCTCTTTTCTGTGAATGTGAGAGGTAAAATTGTGAATGTGAGAGAGAAGATATGAATTATGGCCTATATGGCCCCTCATATTCATGCAACCTCTCATTTCCATTGCTCCAGTTCCTGTTGATTACAATGACAGCAATTGTCCAATCATGGCATAGAAACTGTGACAAAGCATGAGAGATAAATAAATCGGTCAAATCGATTTACAATTTGCCTCTCAGTCACCCATTTGCAAATACATTTACAGACAAATGGTGGCTGGCTTGCCTATAGGGACATATTTGCTTAAGGGTGTTTCAACATGCAGAGACAAGGAGCCAGTTGAATTAAAACAGAAAGCACAAGTGAGTATGGAGCTCTTTTATAGACAGAGATTTGGACAGTTCCCACAATTCTAACTGACTCTTGTTTCCACTTCGGCTGACATATTTGATGGTTGCCAACTACAAATAAGGAGCCTGTAGTTGTTAACATCTGTACTAAAATCTAAAATCAAGGAACGATGCTTCATGACAGCAAAAACTGATACAAAATATCAGTTCGGTGCAAACATATACAGCATTTTATTGGCAGTCTCCAAATCCCTCCTGCCAGGCTGACCCTAATGTGAACGCTACAAATGTTTACAGTCCCTCCTCGCCCGTTTAGCATGCAACATTGGGATAAACAGACATGTTTTACTAGGCCACCCTTGGGGTTATTTATGAGCCCACAACTTAGCGCCATTGCTCCGCAGCCAAACACGCTGGCTGGTTTATGCTTTGTTGCTTCTAACTCAATACACATTGTAAACAGCGGACACAGCAGGGAGATTCTATCTTGTTCAAATTTGGTGGCGAGGAAGGAGGAGAAGATCTGGAGAGGAGGAAAGAAAGCTGGAGGGAAGTGCTGAGATGTTTTTTTAATTGCAAAGAATGGATTAAATCTTGAATCTATCATAATGTGCTGAATGGTGACGGGGTTGTCATCTTAAAAGTTCTGTTTTGTTCCGCCTCAGCTTTGTTTTAGTTGAGTAATTGATGCAGGCCCGGGGTGGGTAATCGGGAATCGGGAGAAGTTCCCGGTGGGCCGCTTCACTTTTGGGCCGGCCCATAATTTATTTATTTATTTATTTGACATTTTTCACGTTAGTCCATCTTCTCTTAAAGTACGCTAAACACGTTTTGCATTCTGACACCGCAGCCTCAGCATGGGTTGTACCATGCGAGGGAGTTCTCCCCTCCCAAATAAAGTTGGTTGGGTCCATAGCCGTCTTTCCAAAAAAGTTTTCTCAGGGAGGCTACCGATAGCTGGGCCAGCCCTATCTCAACGATACACGTCGGGGAGGATGGATGGGAGGAAGAGGCCAGGAGGGGCTGAAAAAGCCAGGTTGAAGAAAAGAAAGGCATTGGAGGAGGATGCTGCCAAATGTGCCAAGTTTACAGATTTATTTTCGAGAGGACAAACACAAGTGGCAACTGGTAAAGAGAGACATAGGCTTAATGCAACGTAACTGTTCGGCTAACGTTGTAACGTGGTTAATATCGTTGAAGCGTTGTCAACCTATTCGCAAGCAAAATATTGAATTGAATTAAAATATAAGCCTTTTTATATCACCTGATATATGGCGATTCATAGACTTTGCAAATATTATGAAAATATTGATAACAAAACTCAAACTTCATCTGTGTAGGCTATGCAGTGAAATTATTTTTTCTTTGTAGCTTCTGAGCAGCAGATAAGCCAGTCTCCTGCTGAAAATGATGAGCCCGAAATTTGCAATGATTTTGATCTTTATTGAAGAGTGGGATATGTTTCAAATGCTTTATTTATTTTATGCTTTTGTTAATTTATCAACCTACTGTATCCTTGTGGAATAGTGAAATATTTTTTGTTAACTTCTCAGCGTAAGTGGATTATTATTTAACCTTTACATTATCTGTTGAACCATGGTATTAATAAAAAAAAACTACAGGATAGTAAGAGCTGAACTGTTGCTTCCTTTATCCAATTTCCACTACCATGGAAAAAGTGGGCCGGTCTTGGGCCTGAAATTCCCGGGCTGAAAAGTGGCCCCACTCCGGCCCTGAATTGATGCATAAAAACCTACTGTAAAGGAAAAGCATTGCTACTACAGTACAATACCCTACCTCATCATTTCTATGATGTTATTGAAAAAGAAAATGTCAGCAAAAGCATTTTATTTTAAAAGTTAATAGATTCTAGTCAGCTCGCATGTCACAAACTATTCACTTTTATCCTTTAGCTGCTTGCTTTTGCAGCATGTAATCTGCACTGCTGTTCATTGCCGTCTTCTTCCACTTTTTCTTACGTCCTTGGCGGTCTATCTTCGCTATAGACGACACGCTGCAGGAGCAATAAAATGCATCTTAATCTCAAACTGCAGTCACCTGGGTTTGTATATAGCGACTCCTCCATCAGAGTGAGTGAAGGAGGCGTTATCAGAGGGAGTTCACGCAGTGCAAGAACGAATTGCTCCCCAGAAGTGCACAGGTACACAGATAGCGCTGAAATATGTGACGGATATAGTTGATAAATCACAAGGCTATCTGTGGGTTTCAGCATCCATGCACTTAAAGAGAAGTCATCACTGGTGGCTGCAGCTTTATGGGGGGCTTTCAGGAGACAAAATGCTCCTGGAGGTCATCATGTCTTGGCAAACAACATGCTGATGAAAGTAACAGATATAACCAGATGTGTGTTTACAATTCTTGCTGACATGCTGTGTGCCATCCATAACTGATATGTATGTCACTTATGCTCCACCTGCATATTCAAATGCGTCTTAAATCTTGTTCCACTGATACACTTTCACCTGCAGGTACTATGTGAAACATTTTAATAAAGCAGCTATAGTAGTATTAGTAGCAACATGGTCCTGCACAGCCTATAGGTAGCCTGATGGACAACATGAGTGATATATTGTTTATTATTGCCAGTAGAAATGCAACAGCACTATACCTATTACTGTTGTAAAAGGCCACCAAGCCACTAAAACTAACAGCCACTTTCCGATCTTGCAGTCAGGTAAAGTTTCACATTAAAACTAAACCTTCTTTAGCTTTTAAGCTTCAACCAGCAACTCAATAGCTCATTCTTTGGCGGACACAGTTTTCACAACTCTGTTTGTGAATGCATGGATGCATGTGCTTACATGGTTATAGTTGTTGCAAATTCACACCTTCACATGTTTCTTTGCTCATTTGTTCTCACCTTAAAATGACTTTTCTGTCCTTTATTGTTTTGTAAATAAAATAATTATTTTTTAGCATTAAAAACCATAATTTCGATTAAAGACCTTCCAGATACTTGCGTATTTACCATTACAGAAACATAAAAATGACTTTGGTAATTACTAATGCTGCTAATTTAGGACGTTTTTTTTTTTTTAAACAGACTCAGGTCATTTGGTCCGAGTCACAAACCCCAAGTCAAATCACAGGTTGTCCCAAGTCAAGTCATAAAAATGATTATCAAACTAATAACGGCCATTTAATGCAACATTAAAGGGCAAAAAAATGTTAAAACACTCTGTCAGTTGGTCAGTAGGTTGGTTTTTGTTTGTGAATGCATGGATGCATGTGCTTCCATGGTTATAGTTATTGCAAATTTATACCTTCACATGTTTCTTTGCTCATTTGTTCTCATCTTAAAATGAATTCTCTGTCCTATTGATTTGTTTTTTGTGTGTTCCTGCATGCATTGTTTTGCAGTGTACAATGAAAAAGTTTAAAGCAGGAATAAAACTGTAAAACTAAAGCAATTTGTGAAAAACAGAAACCTATCTACAAGTGCAACTCAATAAATTCTATCATAAAAAAAGTTAATTTATGTCAGGAATTCAATTCAAAAAGTGGAAATAAGATGCATTACACACAGAATGAAACATTTCATGTCTTACTGTATTCAATTTAGTCTAATTATAATGATTATGGATTACATTAATGAAGACCTAAAATTCAGTATGTTTGATATGGAAATGTTGGCCTCTGAAAAGTTTGTCCATCTGTATGACTCAATACTTGGTTGGGGCTGTTTGACTTAAACTACTGGAAATTGTCTTTTCCATCATATTCTAATTTATTGAGATGCACCTGAATATTGTCAACTTATTTTACATAAACACTTATACAACAGACATCTCTATCAGTTTTCTCTGTTGGACGCCTTCAGATTTTACTCATTTTTGCATACAGCTGGAGTAATTACTGATGTAACACATGTTCTCCAGTAGGTTTTTTCCCATCTACTTCTCTATCATCTTCTACCATCATTGTATATGTGGGGAGAATGTCAGAGCATTGGAGTGTAATATATTTTTTACACACTATTAACTACAATATAAGGTGTAATGGCATTACCGTCACTCAATGTGATTTCCTTTCCAAGCCTGAAACCACCTTAAATCCATTTCAGCTGGTCTTTCATTTTGAATTTTCAGTGTTTAAAAAGCTTTAAAATTAGATAGAGGTACTCACAAACTCTTAACCGAGTGGAATATTTATTCAAAGCAGAAGAAAAAACAGTGGGTTTAATCTCCTTTAACATTTTATTTCATGCTGCACTTTCCTTATCGGTGCATTGAAAAGCTTTGAGTATTTTTAGCAGATTACATCTAACATTTAAATTCTAAGAGGACTGTTGTTCAGACACTTTCAGAGGAGCTATCTGAGGTGGTTTATGCACCTCGTCTGAATTCCCCGCTGGGAGTTTTCCTTTAGAGGTGAACTGGACAGGACAGACTGGAGGGAGACCTCGGGGCAGACCCAGAATATGTCTGTGGTTAAAAATGTCATAGTTGGACAGGAACTGAGGAAGTCCTGGGGGAAGCTGTCAGGGAAGAGAACGTTTTGTCTGCTCCGGCCAAAAAACAGACTGATGGAGGGATGAAAAAGCTAAACTTTGTGACCTCAGCTTTCACCTCTCCTCAGGATTTTCACCACACTTCTTCCTCTTTCTTTTCTAGTAATTTCAAAGTTTAATCCAGCTCCACATTGACACATCGCTGTCATTTTCATCAGAGTTGTTTATGTTTGTGGCAGATGGCCTGAATGTTTCCAGTCCCCTGTGAAGTCAGAGATGAATGTGACTTGTTTTCCTTTTCCCGTTTCTTTTTTCCCTCCTTACTCCTCGTTCTGTCACAACTCATCTCCTTCAGGTTGCTGATGAGTCTAAGCAGCAGCGCTCGGAGCAATGAGATAATTGTCACTTCTACACCCACATGCAGTGTGTGTAAGTGTGTGTCTCTCTGTGTGTTTGTGCACTGGGGATCTGCAGGCCTTGTGGCAGTCTCCTTTTCATTGTTTTGTCTGCCATAATTAGCAAAACTTCTCTGAAAAATGGTCCAACAAACACACACACACACACACACACATTCTGGCACACAGAACCACAGGAGCTCGAGTCCCTCAACACTCGATGCCTTGTAAAGACTGATATTTTTATGTTGAAATTGTTGTTAAAACCTGAAATGCTGTTATTTTGCACCCCATCCCCCTTTTTCTGACTGCAGGTTGTTAGTTATAGCAGAATCCCGCAGATGGTTGAACATGAAAGGGTCTCTCACGTTGAGCAATTGACTCAATCGCCTCAGATCTCGGAGCAACACGCTGATCAATAAGAAGGTATTGCTTGGCAGGAGAAAACACGGAGGAAGCCCACGGTTTGTATGTGCGTCCGCCCAGCTCGGCGTTTATCTTCTGACACAGCAACACTCGCGAGCCGTTCCTGTAGCGTCTCTTCATTCAATATCCATAAATCATTCTATATAATTTTTTTTTTTTTTTTGCAGAAGGAACGTTCGATTGCTGCTGCTCCCGCTGTGACGCTGAAAGCACCACGGGAATCTTGGGCCCACTATTTCTGCCAATAATATTGATTGTTAATAACAAGTAAATAACATAAATAATACCAATGCAATAATAATAGCAATAAATGAATGATGTCCTGGGTGTCACATATGGTTTTTAATCTGAAAATGTGCACATTCAACTACAAGATATATATATATATATATATATATATATATATATATATATATATATATATATATATATATTAACAAGTTTATTAGACCACTTGTCTAAAAAATGAGAAAACATAAATATTTTAGAAATCTTTCAAAAGCTTGAAGCATTTTGATATTTTCTCCCAAGCTCAAAGATTTAAGAGGCTAAAAACAACATTCAGAGTATTAATATATGCAGTGCTCAACACATTTATTACACCACCTGCCGTAAAAAAAAGAAAACATAAATATTTTAGAAACCTTTCAAAAGCTTGTTTAAAACTAAAAATGTTATTGTTATTTATTTGGCAAATAACAAATTTAATTCACCTTTTTATAGCCAGATTTGAGGCGGGCTTCAACATGACAACAAATTATTGAGTAAATAACTATACTTTGACATCCTAATAAAGAAATAATAATGTGCTTTACTATTTTTTTTAAACAGTCAATTTTACAGTTCATGGATAACAATAATTATTATATTTTAGCATTAAAAAGATCACTTGGGTTAAAGAGCTTCTACATACTGCTGTATTAACCATTACAGAAACATAAAATATGATTTTGGCAATAACTAATGCTATTAATTTAGGACAGCTGTGGCACAAACCGTTGGTCACATAAATTTAGTAAGCACTGTATATTTTCATGGTTTTAAGTCAGATGTTCAGAAGTTCAGCGGGTTGACACAAATGTTCCTCCATTAAGGCTAATGAAGTTTTGTTCTTTTAAACAGACTAACGTCTTTTGGTCCAAGTCACAAGCCCCAAGTCAAATCACAGGTTGAGTCCAGTCACAAAAATAATTATTCAACTAATAACAGCCATTTAATGTAGCATCGAATGACACAAAAATGTTAAAACATGACCAAAAATGAAATGTAACTAAACGTATAGACTGTGTTTCAACATATCCGTGATTTGCAGGGACATTACACTACAAATTCCAACCTTTTAGTCTATTTCTATACTTGAGTCAACTCAAGTCCAAGTCACAGTGACCCTGGTCCACTCCACTCACTCTTTATCTGCTTTTAACCACATGTACTGCTGCATTCACTTACCTGTTCTTGTTTTCTCTCTGACTGAAAGCTTGCTATTTGAAGTAACTTTTGCACAGATTTCATTGTGCAGAAGCTTTTTTCACAAGTCTGAAGAAGGATCAAAATGTCAATCATCATTCCCTGGTCAGACTGGCTTTAATGTCACCAAATGTTACCATGTTCTCCTGGTCCCGCCAGACTACTACTATATGATATAAAGCTTTTATTTAGTTATTTCATAGTTCAAAGGTTGGACAGTCATTGTAACCCTAAAATGTGTCAAAAGAGACACCATACATCTGGTCAGTACTCCAACCCATCATATGAAATGAATAAGATGTTTAATTTCTCAGCATTCTACAAAGTAAGTTATCTAATAAAATCAACTCCCAAAGTGTCATTGTGCTGATGAATATCTTTTCAGCAAAATTCTGTACAAAATCATTTACATTTCCCCCAACATACAGTGCTTAACAAATGTATTAGACCACCAGTTTATGCCACAGCTGTCCTTAATTAACAGCATTAGTTATTACCAAAGTATTTTTTATGTTTCTGCAATGGTTAATGAAGCAGTATGTAGAAGCTCTTTAACCCAAATGATATTTTTTAATGCTAAAATATGATTTTTATTTTTATCCATGAATTTTCAGATTTACTGTTTTATTAAAAAAAAAACCCTGTAAAACTAGTAAAGCATAGTCAAATTTAGTCAAATTATAGTCATTTACTTGTGTTCCTGAACAGAAAAATAAGTTTTAGAGGTTGAATGTTCTACTTGATTAATTTCTTAATCTTAATTAATTTTGCCCAGTGAGCCGGCTCAAATCTGGCTATAAAAGGGTGAATTAAGTTAGTTATTTGCCAAATAAACAACAATAACAGTCTTAGTTTTTAACAAGCTTTAGAAAAAATTATCAAATATTTATGTTTTCTAGTTTTTTAGGTGGTCTAATAAATTTGTTAAGCACTGGTTATTGGGAATAATTTGTGATAGGAAGGTAAGGCAAAGCAACTACTTGTCTGTATTTGTTTATTTAAGAAAAATCATCTGTATTCAAGTCTGTATAGAGTGGATACATTTACACAGACAGTAGTAACATTGCATTTTTTTGGTTGCCCTTTTTCCACCTGTTCTCACCTTGTAGCTTCTTTGACAATATGTGCTACTTTCACCTTTTGGTATTATTGTCAGGGTTGCATTATGTCATAGGCAGTGGTGAATGAAGTATTCAGAACCTTTACTTAAGTAAAACTACTAATGAAACTGTGAAATTACTCTACTACAAGTAAAAGTCCTACATTCAAAACTTACTTAAGTATAAGTGCAAAGTATCAGCATCAAAATGTAATTAAAGTACCAAAAGTAAACGTACTAGTTGTGCAGAATATGACCCACTCAGATTGATTTATATATGATAAATATATAATTGCTATTTAAATATATAACCATATATGTACCATTTATGTAAGCAGCATTTAATTTTGTAAAGATATGGCTCATTTTAACTTCTTTATATATTATTATGAGTTTTAATTAAAAATAAAAGTCTAATCATTTTAAATTGATCATGTTTTTTTATGTTAAATCACTTGAAAAAGAGATGTAATATGAAAATATAGTGGAGTAAAAAGTACAATATTTGCCTCTGAATGCAGTGGAGTAGAAGTATAAAGTTACATAAAATGGAAATACTCAAGTAAAGTACAATTACGTCAAAATTGTACTTAAATACAGTACTTGAGTAAATGGACTTAGTTACATTTCACCACTGGTCATAGGCAAAGCAACAAATAGTGATTTTTATTTTACATTAATAATCAAACCACACAATCTGAACATACAGGCAGCAATACTGATGAAGCTTAAAGCAATTGTTTCTCAACTTTTTATCCCTCACTTCCTAAAGTGGATGTAGCAAAAGTACAACACTATAATACCAAGGGGAGTGTACTTCATAAAAATGAAAATTATGTTTAGAGAAGTTAAACAAGGACAAGCTGAACTAAACTGCAGAGTATTGCCTTCAGTTACATTGTTTAATTTGTTTTAGTTTAATGTAAAACAAATGTAATGTTTCTGAATACACGAGGGGTGGCACAACAGAAATACTTGCTGGGAACATTATTGCTATCAACTGGAAAACCAATCCACTGAATCTATGTTTAAATCAAGTATTGCCTTTGAGGTATTAGTGCATTTTGAAAACTATCGCCTCAGTGATAAACCACGTGTGCATGTTAATCTGAAGGAAATCATACAGCAGAAAAATAAACTAAATGTTCCTTTTTTCTGTACAATAACATCCTTTAGCAATGTATATTTAAATTTGATCCAATTAAGATAATATTATGCAGCAGAGCAAGTGTTTTAACATATTTTGTGTATGTTGCTTTTTGTAAGTCAGCCATACAGCCAGTTTTATGTTGGCCTTGAAAGGGCATTTTACAAAGAAAAGTGCTCTATCCACCTCATTCCTGCAGGTTAACATTACATTGTGCTAATCCCATTTCATAGAGCAACTGGGAAGAGAATGTGAAAACATCAGTTACACCTTGAATGGGATAATATGATCATAGCTTTAGTTTCTACTGCTGAGGGATGGGAGGAAACCTGAGTAAGTGGCCTCAGATAACGTACATTAGCATAATTAGCTACTTTATCGATCCCTTTGCTACAGACCGTATAGAGTAATGGTGGTCGGCACAGCGCCAGTTTAGAGAAGCAGGCAGAATAAAAATGTATTTTAGCCAAGAAAAAAATCTGCATCAGTTTAATTGCTTTTATAGCGGAAAAAATGAAGTTGTTGTATCCATCTATGCTCTCTTCAAAGCCACCAGACTCCATTAAGAAAAGCAGTGATTTAACCTTGCAGAAGACAAGAGTTGAGGGTCTCCTCAATGCAAAGTTGGGTGAACTCAAAGTTTCAAGGCAACAAACTTCGGTAAAATTTTAAGTTGGACGATTAAACTAAATATTTTAAGTTTTGTTTTTGAGTTTGCTCAACTCTGAATTCAGATTTTTTAACTTATAATTTTACATTGTAATAACTTTTAATCATTACTTCTGCTAAATTCTTCAATGTGCTGAATTAGCAAGATTGTAACGCTGCTATGAAATGTCAGATAATGTTGCGACCACAATTTTGAGTTAGCATTGATACGCTGATGGCTACTCTTGTAGCTGTAACAAGCAGGCCCGCTAGCATCAGTTAGCCGCTAGCATCAGTAAGCCGCTAGCATCAGTTAGCCGCTAGCTTTCGCTAATGACCGAATTTCACCGCTTTCCCGCATTTCACAACAAAGAAATAAGAGTTATCAGAACAATTGTCCCTTGTTTTGAACCCCAACTTAAAGCTATAAGTAACAACAACTCACAAACTTGTTTTTGAGCAGACAACTGGCTTCCTTTGTTGTGCTAACTTACATTATTGCCCTAAATGACAATAATTTATATTTCCAAGTTTTACCAACTTAAATCACTGTTTTAGGCCAAATAATACAAGTTGGCTTTTTTGCAGTGCTGCTGCAAAGATTATTTAGCTAGTTTGTTAGTTTTGTGAGTTTAAAACCCCTTTAAAAGACAGAAGTTGCACAATAACACAAACAAACTGAACAATGGAGGCAGCGGTAGACCAGCAACTCCTGTGTTCTGCTATACAAAATCACTGTTTTTGTCAAAGGTGTTTGTTGTGTTTGACCTATTATTTATACATTTTTTTCTGTAATTTATATTCACACCTTTTGCTTCTGTTTTTGCTGCTGTGATGAGTGAATTTCCCTGTTGTGGGATGACATTAATTAATTTATTATATTGGCCTTATTTGTGGTGGCTAAAATATGATAAGGACTTTATACAACCAAGATTTAAAAACGCAAACTATCCCTTTATATATATTTTTTATTTTTATTTTTGATTCACAAATTCATTACTGTAATGCGTCCAGATAAAAATGTCATGGTTTCCCCACACTTATACACAATAAATATTTAATAAACTTTATAAAAATAAATACACATTTGTTTAAAAATGTATAATTTAACAGAATATAATCAAACATAATGGTTTTTAACAAAGTATAAAGAACAAAATCTGAATGAAAATTGATGATAAAAAATGGTTAAATGTTACGGTAAGGATAGAGTCATTAAAATATGTGCATATTTTAATAAAATACATTTTGGTGCTACCAGCTACCCTTGAGCATATTTAAGTGCTTGCCAAAGAAAAAAAAACCTTTCGTTTGTTTTTTGATTTTAAAATGTGTTACGATAATGAATTTTGCTCACAGTGTCTCTAAAAATGTCAGAAAATACCTTAAAGCATTTCAAATAGATTATAAATTCATATAACCAGTGACTTTAGATTGTTTATGTTATAAAGAGTCAAAGAAAATATGTTTTCAATGCTCTTGACATTTTTGCTATGAGCTGAACCATGTTCATGAGAATCACCCAAAAGTTCAGAAATAAGGTGGACTAAGTAATGCACAAGACAGAAACCGGTGAATTATGGTTTGCCTAGCAAATAATTCAAATACTTTATCTTTGTCTGGCCTCCATTGTATCTGAGAAGAAGAAGTTTACTTTGAGATGGACGGTTAACTCTCCCAGCAGCAGCAACATTCATCCTGTCTCCGTGTGTGCTTTGCTTAATGCATGTGCATGTGTGTTATCTTGTTTTATCTCTGTGCGGTCGGCTCCTGAGGCGGCAGGCGGAGCTCAGCAGAGTGGATTTGTGTCCACAGCCATTGATTGATCTGAAGTTTGGTTTGCCGATGGAGGGGGTTCTCCTGACAGAATAATCTCCGCTGCCCGGAAACCTGAAGAACTAAAGCAGCTCCGAGGATTAAAGTGACACTAACTAAGATTTTTTATATACAAATAAAAATGTATTACCGGTCTAAATCACAAAGTGGAGCTGCAACAGTCTGATTCTCCTCAAATTCAATTCTGGTGACGGGTATGGTCACGTTTGCCCACAGGAAGTCGTGAATCACAGGAAATAAAAGATAAATTATCAAGCAAAAGCTGTTCTTTTTCTTCTCTCATCCCTTTAGCAACCACTTCTTTAAATAAAGAATCTCTCACAAGTTTGGGTAACACTTTACAATAACCAACTAAGTGATGTCTAAAGATGATTTATAGACCAATTATTAGCCATATACATATTTAATCCTTAATTGTTTTAAACCAATTTCTTAAAGGTATATGAATCATTTCAAAATCATTAACATACTTAATATGGTGTTAAAAATGTTAAAATGAGTGCAACTGACGCCTGGATTCCACTGGATGCGTAACGACTCAGAAAGGGGTCTGTCCGCAACGGCTGCGTATCTACGCGGTCCGTCAACACCCACCGGATCCGTCTGTGTCGGAGCTGTTGCGGCCAGCAGAGTCCCGAGGACGCACGAGATCTCGCGAATTCACGCCTAATCAATTGATATAACTGGAAGATAATCAACATCTCCTCGTTAATGACTGGAGACAAATCCAGCGACTCCGTCTTAACGAGCGCTAACGAGGTCGGCCGGCTTGTTAACGAGCCGGCCGGTTCGTTAGCGAACCCGAGGTATTTTATTTTGAAAATATACCGGTGTTTTATTTTGTGTCTGTGCAAGACTTCCTGTCCCGAACGATCTGCTCTGTGCTGAATTTATGCGTAGTGCTCCGTCGTCCGACAAAAATAGAAGCTCTGCGCAAGTGTTGCGAGGGCTATCGGATGGCCCTGCGTTGTCGGACTCATTACGCAGCGGATCTGCAGTCGGTGGAATCTCACACATTGATTATAATGGATGCGTAACGGCTCCGACGACGGATCTGCAGCCGTTACGCATCCAGTGGAATCCAGGCGTGAAACTATTGATAAACTATTAATTATAATCTAATTGTTTGTTAATGATAAAGTAACTATAAACTTACATTAATATACCATCTATTTGTAATTTATAAATGATGTAGTTAGTTAAACATTAATAAATTATGTATTTACCATTCTAAAAGGCCTATATACGTTTATAAATGATGATTAAACATTAATAAACTATCTGTTTACCATTTATAAATGAGGGTTCTTGTAAAGTGTTATCCCAAGTCAACACGGTCTCACAGGAATCCGTGAAATAGCCACGGATTCGCTTAACTCAAAATCCGTGGAATAGCAACGGAATCACTCAATTTTCCGTGAAACTGACACGGATTTCGCTACAATGCAAGTTAATGACAGTCATATCCCGTGGCTATTCCAACATACAAAGTGATTATGTACATTCACTGAGTGAATATTTAGAAAATAAAACATATATTTCTCGCTAGAAATGTGATCAAAATCCATTTTTATGCAGAAACTCAAAGTCAAAATATTGATTTTTTTCACTAAAAATGAGAGAATTGTCCGCCATGTTTTTTGTTCTGACCGATGGGACCTTGAAAGTCACGTGACTTGGAACAAACCAATAGGAAAAAATATTAACTTGCATTGTAGCGAAATCCGTGTCAGTTTCACGGAAATTTGAGTTATTCCGTAGCTATTCCACGGATTTTGAGTTAAGCGAATCCGTGGCTATTTCACGGATTTCTGTGAGACCAGGTTCCCCAAGTTTGTAAAGATACAAAACAAGTGCATTTGGAGAGCTTTGGATATTAAAATTCATGTTCTTCCAGTTTCGTCTTGCTGCCATTTTCCAGCCGACAGCATAGAACGCCTCCTGGCAGCTCGAACAATAACATCAGATTCATTCAGACTGCCTCACATGCTGACTCTGCTTCTATTCCTCCACAACTCTCTCTCTTCCTGCATTGTAACCTGCTTTACAGAGACTTTACAGAGCGACTCAGAACTGCCCCTGCTAGAACTTTCCTTTGTTTCAGCCACCGAGAATTTCCCTTTCATTCTTTGTTTTCCCCGCTACGTCTTTCTCCCCCCGCCACGGTGACGAAACAGAAGGCGCCGTGCGGTAATTAGACGAGATAAGATGCAGGCCTCGGACGGTGAATATTCACCGAGCTCGGGACGAGAATCACAGACAAAAGCTTCTGCGGTGGTCAGCAAAAAAAACACACAGAAGAAGAAGAAGGCGTCTTGGATCAAAGACAGGTTGGAGGAATAGAAATGAGAATATAAGGGGATAGACGGGAGACAGGAGAGAGACACAGATGACGAAAGGACGGTTTAGAGATTCTCTGCATCAAAGTAAGGCTGCAGGAGAAGGAGGAAGAAGGTAGAGCATGGGTCTCAAACTCGCGGCCCGCGGGCCAATTGCGGCCCTCGTGACGATATTTTGTGGCCCCCACCTTGATATGAAAGTTTAATGTGAGTTTTATATGAATGGAACTTTACCGTGTTGTGTGTGGAAGGTCCCTTTAATTACTTTTTTTGTGTAATTTTGTGTCTTTATTTGGTAAGTTTGTGTCTCTTTTTTTAGTAATTCTGTGTCTTTTTTGGTCATTTTGTTTCTTTTTTAAGTAATTTTTTGTCTTCTTTGGGTCATTTTGTGTCTTTTTTGGTAATTCTGTGTATTTTTTTGTCATTTTGTGTCTTTTTTGTAATTTTGTGTCTTTTTGGTCATTTTGTGTCACTTTTTGGTCATTTTGATACTGCCTCCAGTGGCCCTCAGGTAATGTGAGTTTGAGACCCCTGAGGTAGAGGGCAGACACATTAAAATCAGCAGTGGCCCTATTGACCAAATGACCCTATTCACCTGTAGTCTCAACTTTTTTGGTTATATTTTATTGTGAAAGGAAGAGATAAACAGCTGTTTGCTGTTTATGTTTATCGATCTCAGCTGAGTATCACTTGATCCCTATTTACCATTTAGATCTATAGGTTTTCCCCGTCTGCCAACGCGGTGCTGAAATGCACTTTAAGGTGGAGAGCTTTCTCTGACATTATCCATTACTTCCTCTAGATCTCTTTAAAGACTCTAACCCTCCCCGCCTGCTTGACTCATTCCTTTCTTGTCCACTTTCTCATACCCTGCTTTTGTCATTACCTCCCTACCCCCTCTCCCATTCTCTCCTCCACTCTCATCAGCCCAAGTGACAAAAAGTATCACTTTGGTGTCGAACATTTCATACAGCGGCAATCAGAGTCATCTCAAAGGAGCCGGCTGTGGCTAATGATTCTCAGAAATACAGCTCAGACCCTCAGGCCATCTCGTACATGAAAGGAAACTCGGGGAGAGGAAAGGTAAGGAGCTAACTCGCTTCACTGTGCTAATTATTCACACATCTTTTAACTGTTTGCCACATTATTTGCTACTGTACGAGCTCTGACAGCGGCCCGCTGGGAAAACGCTTTCAGGCCAGAATGAGGATGTCATGTATCATCCATCTGAAGACATCTGAAATTAGAATTTTCCTTTTTTTTCACATAATAGTGCTACCAAAAAAAGACATAATTATGAGATGGTTGCTTTGTTCTGCAGTGTTGAAAATAAATATTAATCTGTCTCACATTAGCAAAATTGATGGAAAATAATAGGTATAAATGGCTTACTAAAGATGACAGCAGTAAGGCAAGGCAAGTATATTTGTATAGCACAATTCAACACAAGGTAATTCAAAGTGCTTTACATACACATTAAAACAGAAAGACACAATTGAAAACAGTATAACAGTCAATTAAAACAGGGAAATGGAAACAAAAATACAAATAAGATAAAATAAGATACAACAGGATAAGAAGAGAGATAAAATAATAAAGAGCACAAGTTAAACATTGCATAGTTAAAAAGTAAGGGCAGTAGAGTAGAGCAGATAAGTGTTAAAGTTAAGAGTACGCTGCAGTAAACGATAGTGTTTTAAAGGAGCTGACCGTTTGGGCAGAACTCAGATCTCAGTATGAGCTGAGAAGGATTTTGAAGGTAGATTTTGTACAATGAAGGTTATGCATGTACCCTGATAAATAGGTTGTGCTTAAAGTTGGGTTCATCAGGGAGTTCCATTAAATATTAGGTAACTTTCAAAAAAAAAACATCATGTTTAAAGCTGGTTGGCCTGTTACTCCTGTAAGTTCTTGCTTCCAAAACAGTGGTGAAAGTCACCAGGACCACATGCCAGGAGTTGAAATGTTATTAAAACTAAATGATAACTGGTTACTCCAGTAATGCAGGTAAGTAAAGCAAGGAAAGTACAAGAACCTCACAGCTCCTCAAATTCTTCTTAAATTTTGCGGTGCTCACTCCACAGTAGACATACCGACAACTTCACGGTGAGCATTATGGGCGAAACAGCATCACAAATTCATTTTAACAACATATTCTCTGACATGCTGTCATCATCTGTCAGCACATCGGCGAGCCCTTCAACGTTAGACTGCCAGCAGTACATTCACTTCACCTGTTCACCGCTCTTAATCAGTTTGGATAACAGACACTCTGCTGCCCTGCTGTTGTTACAGACATGTGAACTAACCACAGTCACTCTGTGCTGCTGCAGAGCCAAGTAATCCAGTTCTATGGCCCCAAATAACACAGAATAAAACAACTGCCCGCATATTTATTTACTCCTTTTTTTTTAAACCAAAGCTTAAAACAGGCAGAGGAGCATGTTCTGTGGCAGGATACTGTCCCTTTACTGCTCAACAGGCTCTTTAACTTCTCCCAACGGAGCGGTGAATTGGACATCCATCCATCCATCCATCCATCCATCCATCCATCCATTCATCCATCCATCCATTCATCCATCCATCCATCCATCCATCCATCCACACTGTAACAAATTGCTGTAAGAAAACAGCCAAATTGTGACAGTAATATACTGTTTTCCATTAAAAAATGTATTATACTGTAGAAAACAATGCATTCTGGGAAATATTTGTAGGTAGCTTGCCGTTACCCATAATATATATGTATTTATATATATATATGTGATATTTTCTAAGTCTCTTCTTGTACACATTTTTTTAATGGCTGTATTTACTTAACTAACTCAGTCAGTATATGGTATATTAAAATTACTGAGGTTACAGTGAAGACAGCGCTTAATTCATAGTAATTGGCTTTCAGACAGTAATTGTAAAAAATTGTATACTGCAACAATATTGCAACTAGCTTCAGCACTATACTGTGTTTTAGTCTGCTGTTAAAATCAATGAAATGCAAAATTTTACTTTAATTCAGTAAATGGTTTTATCACAGTACCATAGTGTAAAGTAGATAACAGTAGAGGAACTTTTGGGGCAAAGATGCATGTATGAGGCTAACATCTAAAACTTTCTGAACATGTGCTTGTTTTGCATGTGGCTAAAACACAACTGAAACTATGAATAAATAAAATGCCTTTTTTGGTCTAACCCTAACCTGGACACAACCTGATTTGAATAGGTTAATACAGATTTTCAGTGTTAGTATTCCATCTGTTCCTGATCAAACATCTAACGACTTTAACAGCTGACACTGAATGTATTCTAAATCAAGTTCAAGAATATAAAAGGGAGAAGGATGTGAAATAACTTGAGTCTCCAGTTGATAAGATGCAAGAAGCCTTGATCAGACTGCATTGGTTATTACGAGTCAAACTCGGGCCAAAGGTAGAAGCAGAAGGGAAGCATCTGGCTCTGAAACGTGTGAGACAACCTTTTCAACCTTCTCCTCCTCCACCACACACACACCAGGCACCGACGCTTTCATGTTCTTACGATCTGCCACCATCTGGTGACACACTGATGTTGTGAGGACGTGCATTCACTAGTGTCCTGTGGCAGCAGTGGAAATTACCTCCCAATTAGATCTAATAGATAAAATTAGAGTCCACAGCATAAAGTGAGGCTGCGGTTATCTCCTCGGGCGTGGATTGCCCTGGGTTGAGAAAATTAATTAGAGACTGCAGAGAAAAGAGTGTTCATAACAGACAAGATGGCATTTATTCTACTCAGCAGTCTTTCCTCCCTTTTTATCAGTCACAGCGGACAAAAAGAAAGATTTGGAGAGTAATCTTCTGTCACTAAAAGAGACAAAACAAGCCGACTGAGAATTCTTCTTTAATAGTGTAATAATGGAGCCAGATGCTGATCCATCATCCTGCAAGAACGTCTCTGTAAGATTTTTTTTAGGTGAAGTGATTACAACCTGACTTTTTTATCTCGAGTCCTTCGAGCAGAACTGAAAGTAGTGTTTGAAATGAAAGTACTGCTCTCACAGTGGTGTGACTCAATTGTGCTTAAGCCTCAAAGACTGCTAGGTTTCTGTGCAGACTACCCTCGGTTGAATGCAATTACCGAGCTCAGTGCCGATCTGATATCCAGGGTCAATGAGCTCATGGAGTGGTTAGCAGTGTCTTCTTTTCATTTAACATTGAATTTAAAGGCAGATTTCCCACCAGGCTCAAATGAGAAAATGGGTTTTTACACACTGTACGGGCTGGAACAGTTTGTTGTGTCCAGAAGTTACTGAAATGTGGCGAGCATTGACAATGGGAAAGAGCCTTGTTGGAGGCCGCGCCTATCATTACCCAACTTCTCTTCTTCTTAACTACTATTGATTCTTCAGACGAGGGAGTCCAATGCAAGACCGCTGCATGCAGGCTTTTGTAGCAGGAAGCGGGAATGCAGACTATCAGGTCTTGTATTAAAGTATTTTTATAGCTCTAGTTTCAATGTAGCACAGACCTGGGCATTGGGCGGCCCGCGGGCCACATCCGGCCCGTTGGCTGTCCTTGTCCGGCCATGTGAGGTTACCCAGAAATTAGAAATCAATACAACCGCAGTGCTTTTATTTTGAAGGCGATTTACGTATATCTGAGTTACTTTGGTACCTTGTCAAAAACACGTATTGCTTTTTGCATAAAGTTAATAAATTACTGGTTTATTGCATGACATACATGCTCCATATTGTTTTTGTGGTTTGAATGTATGTTAAGTAGCATTCCTGGCTGAATTGTGTTTGTGCTAGAGAGAGAGAGAGGGAACTGATCTAATATTTGTGAACCACCACATTTCAAACCTTTTAGGAAGTTTGTCCACATAGTAAATGTGGCCGCAGTGCAGGGTGGGCCACAGCTGCCAGGACGACTACAGAGCAGGGAAGTGATGATTACAAGCAATAGTGATGCAAAGCACAATGCTATACAGTGGCGGTTCTAGACCAATTTTACTGTGGAGGCCAAGGAGGGGCCAGTGTTTAATCAGAGGGGCACGTTAGCACATGAAAAAATGGCAAAGATGATATTTAAGCATTACGGTCGACTCTTTAACTGATTTCACAAGATCTTTTTAAAATCGTAGCTCCATGAAAATAAAAATAAGACATTCTTTGGTCCCCTTGTGAGTCCACCGTAAGAGCTACGAGGTGGAAAACAATAACAAACATTAGCATTAGCTCTTGAATAAACAAAACTATATAAGACAACAAATATAGCCACTAATATATATGAAAGAAGAAAATAAACTTTAACAAACCTTGTGTCCTGTCAGCCACTATAGAAGCCTTTTGATACATTTATATCAACTTTATATGAATTACGACGTACTCGTTATTATATACCGTTCGTTTTTCATTTAACTGTTCCACCTGTTATTTTCTGCCACCACCTTTCAAAATTAAAGCACCCGTTTCACACTGGACGGCACCTTTTCAAAATAAAAGCATCACAACATTGTAAAACACCTAAACAATTTACAAAAATGAAAAAAAAAAGCTATATAATACAAAAACACTGGTAGGAACCTTGCTAAAGGTCATTTACAGTTGTGTTGATGTAACATAAAAGACAAGATTATTTTGGACGATTCCATTTGAAGTAACAGAGCGAATGAGCACCTTGACTGAAGAGTATGCTTCATGCTTATGAATGTTGTCATTAAGTGTCATTCTGCCAATGATGTCACCTTTCATGCAAAGTTGAAAGGAAGTAAGGATGTAGTTAAACAGATTATGTTAAATGATTAATAAATACCTTAGTCAACAACTTAACTCTACTGGAGGAGTTTTCCACTTTTTTGCTTTGCTGTGATAATTTCAGCCATCTCAAACAATGTCAACTTTGCATTAAAGGTGACATAATTGACCGAATAACACAAAACAAGAGCAGGGAATAAAGTTTAAAAGCTTCATCGATATTGGAAAATGAATGAACAAGAAATTGAAGAAAAGTGGTGGTCTAATATTTTTTTTCCATGATTGTATGTGAATGATTTTAGTAATAGCATGTTACCAAGAGGCCACACGAAGCTGTAAGTGTTGGCTTGTGGCTCTTCTTCAGCGTCTGTACACTCCAGATCCTCCGACAGATCAAAAACATGCCATTTGGATTTAATTGGTGACTCTAAATTGAGTGAGTGTAAGTGGTTGTCTGTCTGGTGGCATGGGCATATTCTCCCTTTCCCTCCCACTTGACATGTCGTCTTCACACACACATGCACACATATCTTTCTGATTTTAAGCATGCAGGCAGAGTAATCTAGAGCCAACACTCCTGGTCCTCTGGCTGCACACCCATCTGTGCCCCCCTCTATTTCGGAGATGATAGGACAAAATACGAAGGCATGAGCCTGGAAATTGCACTTGACATCAAGGCAAAACCTCTCCTATTAGACTATGACTTCTCAGAAGAAAAAAAATGTCTATTGAGTGGCGAGGTGCTGCAAAGAACACCTCAGATGTCAACATTATAGTAATGGACTTCCTGACACAGGCACTACACCAATGGGCCTTGCATTATGTATTATTTGGGGCCATCTGCACAGCTTTCAGCTTTGATGTACGGAGAGAAGCTTCTTATTATGCCGCAGCGGGGATGTGCCTGCTGGACACTTACAACTCTGTGAGTGTGTGTGTTTGTGCTAGAGAGAGAGAGAGAACTGATCTAATATTTGTGAACCACCACATTTCAAACCTTTTAGGAAGTTTGTCCACATAGTAAATGTGGCCGCAGTGCAGGGTGGGCCACGGCTGCCAGGACGACTACAGAGCAGGGAAGTGATGATTACAAGCAATAGTGATGCAAAGCACAATGCTATACAGTGGCGGTTCTAAACCAATTTTACTGTGGGGGCCAAGGAGGGGCCAGTGTTTAATCAGAGGGGCACGTTAACACATGAAAAAATGGCAAAGATGATATTTAAGCATTAAAAATCTTTGAATGTCTTGAAAAAGACAACAAAAAGGTTAGAATTGTTCCATTGTTCATTGTTATAAATTGATCATTTTATTATTAATTTGACACAGGGGCCACAGCAGGGGCCAAAGGCTTCTTCACAGGGGCAGTGGCCCCTGGAGGCCCCTGTGAAGAACTGCCAATGATGCTATATAGTCTAGAGAGGAAGGGAGGGTGCATTTCAATATCACTGACGGACATGTTTAGAAATAAATAGCTTAGAGAAGGCAGCAGGACCCGGGATATTGCCTTTGGTCATGGCATTCTTCCCAGAAAGTCTGTTGACTTTGATAAAGTGTAACTTACTCCCTGCATTGTATGTGCTGAATAAAGGACAGTAGCCCCACCTGTTTGTGAAGAAAAGATCTTGTCACATTTTGTTTTCATCACACACTTGCCTGCAGGATGCTGCCCGGGCATCTTTAGTGTCCTCTCCGGCTCTACAGGAGATTTATTATACTGTCTTTAGAGTCTCTGAAGCAAAAATATGCATGATTGTTTCATTAGTTACCTGGCAGTGCGATTAAGAGAAAGCTCAAGACATGACAGCAACGAGCAAAAACATATTTCAGAATCCAATTTAAAGCCTCTCAGTGATAAGATGATTAAAGACAAATCTAATCTCTGCCATGTTTGTACTGTACCTTGGCAAAAACAGTCAGCAATTTTATAGCATATTGCCTGCTTTATTTATTTTATGTTTATTTATACAGGAGAGGATTCACACCAGCATCATGTTTACTGATGCACTGAGACATTAATAATTTAGCAACACAGATAAAAGAGAGTGTAAACAAACATTACTCACGGTTTCTTTGATATCGGATTAGTGTGAGACAAATGGCTTAACGTTTCTGAAGGTGCTCAGCACGTTTCTACAGAAATTATTTGTTTTAAATCCTCTGCAACATACATTTCTTGAAGATATGGGCTCAAACTACCAGTATCCTATAAATACTATAAGGAAATTTGCTTTCTGACTAAATTAAGGTTGTTTCTCACTGATTCTTCTCTCATTTATAGAGATAAAATCACAGTTTGCCCATGACTGTGCATATTTTTCAGTATGATATAAAACATCTGAAGCAGTTTTTAACCTAAATACCTTGGCAGATACCTTTTTTTGTGATTTTTTGTGTTGGAAAACCTGAATTAAAAAGTTTTTTTTGTTAGACTAGGATGTCAAAATAAAACCAAAGTCGCCCTTTCATTGTGATCCTCACAATCTCAGGAATTTCAGGTATAAGTCAGTAAAAACACATGAATAATGTAAGAAACAAAAAGACAATCAAAGTATGTGATAGATGAGAATATTGTTACAAGGTCGCACCACTCAGCTGCATAAATATTTCAAAAGGTGTTTGCATATTTTCTTTTCTTCTTACCGTATTTGCTTTGGAAAAAAAACAGTTCTGACAAGTACTATACAATGTGATTTATCATTATCAATAGGGAGGTCTGCTCTAACTCCTGCCCTCTCGTCCCATGGAGAAATAAAGCTGCAGGAGAGACGCTGCAGTCTAAATGGGAAGTCCAGTCTTATCCAGTTAAAGCAATAAAAACAGAGCCAGACTGTCTCTGTACAAATTACCAGAGATGGAGAGCATGGGGAAATATACTGAGGCACATCAACAGGGACTTGTTTCTCTCTCTGTGTATGTGTGTGTGTACTGTATATACACAGAGTATATAATTGCATCATACAGTTTGGCTGCAGTGCTCTGTAGCTTAGGTGGTTTTACAGTTATTTCAGCTGCCATTAACTCACGTTGTTACTGTTTTGTTGATTACCCGATTACATGAGGATGTTTCTGGGTAAGAACGACAAAATATTTTATCAGAAGTGCCTTTCGTTTAGACGGTGACGGCGTTTTTGGGGCTTAAAAACACAAAAATCTGAAACCACCCTCCAAAGTGGAAAAGTTGAAAAGTTTACGTCACATACGTGTTTACGTCACATACATGCTCCAGTACAGGGAAATAAACAAACATGTGGGATTATTTCCATTCGTCGGACCTTCAAGCTGCTCTGGCAGCTCTAATAAACTTACAGGAGTCTTTCCACCAAATGTACAGGATATATACAGATAGTATTAGTGAACAGAGAAGGATCTGGAATTACCTCTATCACATTTTGGATGCACCAATTGGTCGGAGGCGAGCCAGGCGGCTTTGGAGGAGACCTGGGAGATCTAGTGGATGGTGGAGAACTTTGTGGAAGGAGTAGCTGATGAAAATGCGTGACGTGAAAACTTCTGCTCATATCTCTTTAAGTGATGCCGCCTGGCTGCATACAATCGAATTTCACACACTTTTGCGCCACCTTATGCACGCTGATTTCCTCCTGAAAACGCTCGTCTAAACGTAGAATAAAAAGTGAAGACGCGATGCCACTTTTGCGTCTTCTGTTCAGACCATCATCATGTAAACGTAGCGTTATAATCCACGAGTATTCCTAATATGACAATCATCTGACCATGAAGCGTGTCATGTTAACAGCATATTCCAGATATTCTGAATCAAGCCTTATTCTAAATGTTGCATTTTCTGATATAATTTGTGTTTTTTAGCAGCCTTCTTTGGAAATGTATACAGTGGGGATTTTTTTGCAACATAAGTCGTGTTTCCATCAACACATTTCTCTGCACATTTAGAAGATTCACATGAGAAAAGCTTGATAGCAACAACAAAATTCTATGAAATTTTTTGAAAATGAACATTAAAGTTTTTAAGCTCGCTTGAGGTGTAATTGTCTTTATCCCCCCAAAAAGTGAATGTGCTAAACGGGAGATAGAAATGCTTTTTTCTGAATTAGTTACACATTACACTGCCATTTTCTGACTAAAGTACATTTGTGCAGCTTTGTTTATTTGCTCTAAACCACTTGATGGAAATGTCCCGAATTTGCATTTTCTTTCAAGCAACATTTCAAAATTCCGCTTCAAAATTAGCTGGAAACATCAACATCCTAAACATCCTCTTGTCTGCCTGTTTACTGTCAGTTCTGTGCATTGCTTTGGTTGTTGTACACAAACCAACTAGCCAAAAGTCTGAAAAGCTCAGGTAGAGATATACGCTCCCAAAAGAAAAGCTCACATTTCAGGTCAAAAGGAGGAAGGTGGCTGAAGAAATGTATGACAGAGGTTGTGTTTTGTAGAAAAGTCCAGTGGAAACCTATTTTTTTAAAATATCATTTTGACGCAAAGATGCATTTAAATGGGAATATACATTGAATATTTTTTTTAATTATCCTTTAAAACGGCTTAGTAGGAATATTTTATTTTTCTGGATAAGGGCAAAAACTGCTATTTTTGTGCATGTCACCTTTGAACTGCTTATGTCTGACCAACCACCATGTAATGGGGAAATAAAGCAGGTTTACTTATTCAATAACTCAAATTAGGAGTATGATAAGTTGAAGCCATATAATAAAGAAACACAATTTAAGAATTTATGGTAAATGTGATTACAATTTTCTGAAATATTTCAAGATTGCTGCAGTTATAAAGTTCTGCATTGTGGGAACAGATGCTCAATTTTAAAACTTGCAATGCCTCATTTTGCAATTACAGTTTTATGTCAATTTTAGTAGCCCTATAAAAAAGATTCAGCTGGAAGGGAATGATTTTTGGATATGTTTTATCTGCTCAGAGAAAGCAAAGGCTGGCTGCGGGTCAAGCCTGAGAGGGCATTAACAGCACATCGTCAAGCTACCCAGCCTCCGCGGACACAAATGAAGAAACTAATGAATTCCATTAGGATTTAGCAAATGGCCTCTGTCAAGGAACAGCGACCAAGGAATCTGAGAGAGTGTGTGTTCATATGTGAGAGTTCATGTGTGTAGGCATTTAATCACTTGGTAACTTTTAATTAAAGGCTGGGAGATTACTTCAAGCAAACAAACTAAGAAATCTGAAACACTTAGACCTTATTTGGTATCAAAGTATGGTTTAATGGGTGCTGGGGTATTCTGTAGCCGTGGAACACAATGAATTAGTCCGCTGCTTTTCAAGCTCGGCTTTAAATCCAGTCACACTCCACTGACGAGAGAACAACAGCCCTTGCAGAACAGAGTCATGCATTTCAATTCAGGGCACTTTGGCCGGTTTAAATTGGCCACCAGTTGTTCTCTCGCTCTCTAGTCCAACCTCTATTAATACTGTAGCACTGTAGGTCCATAATGCTGCCAATACTGCCACCAATATTAAGAAAAAACAGGTCTGGGGCCCTTGTGCAGTGTGCACCTTGTGTTATTAGAGCAAAGTCAGTGAAACAAGTGTTCATGGATAAACTTTAGATATGCCGCACATATACCAAAAATACAATAAAGTTCTGGAGTTCTCAGACGCTCAAAACAGTGTAATGAAGTTATTCTTTAGGCAACACACGTTCAAAAAGAAGGAAGGTCCAAGCCACTCTTAACTCTATGGAGCCTTGGGCTATTTTGTCCGTTTTTGAATCCAAAATGTATTTTTTGTGTCTTTTTTAGTCATTTTGTGTCTTTTTTTAGTCATTTTGTGTCTTATTTTGGTAATTTTGTGTCTTTTTTTGGTCATTTTGTGTCTTTTTTAGTCCTTTAGTCCAACATATAATGTGATTTTGAATCTTTTTTTGATTTTCAAAACACTATCATGCTCACTTAAGACTTTTAAATGTTGCAAATGTGAACAAAGGTTGCAAATATAACATATAAGAGGGTTACATCCAGTTCTATCATTTTATACTAAATATATTTGATGGTATATTATCATTAAACTGAAACTGGCCTCATGGAGTTTACAGCCAGAACTTTAGAGGTAAATTTACAGTAGGGCTCCACGCTGCTTTGTTTTCTAGTCTGGATGTGATGAAGAAGTCATGCTTTGGAGCTTCTGGAGACTTCAGAGGGTTAAAAGCCCTTGATTCTGATGGCTATTTTATGTTAAAATAGAGCTTGTTGCATCCCACGCATAGTGGCACAAATAGCAAATAAAGAATCATTTTTAGGTTTGATGTTCCTATGAAAATTTCATGCATGACTTAATGGTGGGATTTCTTCTGTACGACAGTGAGCCGTGAGGTGTTTGGCACGAGCTTCAAGCAAACAAACTGACCTTGGTTCCTCTCTTTATTCTTATTTATTCTACAACAGACAGAACTCTCCATCTGGTAAGAGAGGAGATCTTAAATTACTGAGGACAAATCGGGCAATGATTCACATGGAGCTGCATCTTTATGGTTGCTTTCCTTACACTGAAATATGAAGCTTCTACTTGTAAAATATGTTTCATGTTTGTTAAACCCTGAGAGAATCTGTGATAGGTTCCTAATACTAACCCTCCACCACACCCACCTTCATCCCACCCATCCCATTATAGACAAAGCACAAACTGAGGAAGCGCCATCTCAACATGGAGCAGTGAGGAAACACCGGAGGCAGGTTATAAATTAATTAGATAAAAAATAAAATAAAATAAAATAAAATGAAATAAAATAAAATAAAAAACCCAAAAGATTAAAAAAAGTAAAAGTAAAAAATAATAATAATAGAAAGGTTTTTTTTAAAAAGCTAGATAAATAAAGATAAAACAATAAATAAATAATTAAGAAATAGAGCATGATATATATATATATATATATATATATATATATATATATATATATATAGCTGCATGAGCAGAAAAATCTCTAAAAAAAGGTTCAGGTAAAAGCCAAATTAAAGTTTGCTCTTAAAAATATGAACAGTCTCTGATGCCCTGGAAGCTTGGTTTCAAAGAAGGAAGAAGGAGCTGATTTTTCACTTGTCAAATGGGAAAAGCTGCAGTTTAAACCTCACAAGAGTGAGGGCAACTTGACAAGTATCATTTAAGAACACAAGAATGGTCAAAATTCAGCAACCTATCAGGCTGCTGCCCCACAAAAGTCACACAGTGCCAACAGCAATGACAGTTTTTGACTTGTTGAGGATCAACCTGTGATGGAGCTTGGCTGATATTAAGTATAAGTGTAATTGATGTTTTCCCAAATGGCAGAATACATCTGAAGCATGCTCAATTATTATTAATTATCAGATATTAGTTGCAAAACAGCACGTCATCCGACCACGAGAAGGGAAACACGACGTTGTGTTGTGTGACAGCTGATATCCCACATGCTCTGTACGACATGAATAAATGAAACAGACTTAAACAGTGTGTGAAAGGCGAATGTCAGGGGAGCGTCTCCAGAAGGTTTCAGGATGAAGAGATAACCGCTGCCACTGACAAGCGTCTATCAATCCGACATCTCCGTGGAGAGGTTTTTGCTTCAGTGTGGTTCGTCTCCGGAGCTTTTTGTGTTTGCAGCCTCGCCTGAATTCACCGGGAATGTTTTCATATGATCTGTTGACTTTAAAGTAAAAACCAACTGTTCTTCCTCATCCCCCTTGTGGAAGCATTTCATAAAATGTAATTGAGTTACAATTCCGAAACAGAATAAAAACAGTCTGTTTTATTCATTAAGCAGGGAGGTACATTTCCATTGCAGCTTGCTGTCTGTATCTCCGTTTCTCCCCTTTTTTAACTGTGCACACGCTGCGATTTGATGCAACTTTCTCTGAACTTGTGTTTTGAGGCATTCCTGCGACAGCAAACTCCCACACAGTGTGGTGCATAAAAAACACTTTCAAGTTCTGGTCTGACCTGCCGAGTAAAGCTCAAGAAAACCCAACTCGACAAAAATCACATTATTTTGAGTGAAATGTACATAACTTTAAGCCCCCGCCCAACTTTTCTTGTTCATTTAAGATTTTTATTCAAAACAGAAATCCCTTTCAATCTAAGGACTAGCTTATATTTATCACATCTCTCGCACTCTCTGGCCCCTGAGAACACTTCAGTAAAATGCAGCTGTTAACATTCATGTATGCAGATTGGGACTTGACTCTATCGCAGGTACTGTGGCACAAAATCAGTCAAAGCTATCCTTCAACCCGAGCAATGTGTTCAGAAAAAAAACACAAAATCACACACACAGACACTTCAAAGATATTCTGCTTTTGTCCTGCTTTACATGCAGGGCCACACATGAAAACAAAGATTAGACGCACACACAAACAAATGCACAAACACACGCAGGAGTGCTTCTCCTGCTTTTCTGCTCAAGACACGGAAAAATTACCACCACAGCCCGGCAATTTATGCATGAAGAGGATGCAGAAAGGGGAAAGATGCATCCATTTTCTCCCATACACACACACACACATAAACATACACACATAAACATACACACACCCAGAGCAATGTCTTGCCCTCAAACTGCATTTGCCGGAAACCATCACGAGTTGAATTACAATGGTGTGATTGAGACGTAGCGCAGGAATGAAATTTAAAATGGAAGGAGAGACCACACAGATGCACACAGGCCAGATAGATTGGCCCACATTTTCAGATTAGTTAGAAGACACCTGGACAATCCAATGAAATTACATACAATACTCAAAATATTTTGTCAGTTCATGTTGGATGTTAACAAAAAAAGTATGCAGCTAACAACGGCAGCAATACCTACAGCTGAAATTTGCGATTCAGGACACAATTTTAGACATTTTTTTTACCAAAGTTCACACGTCCAGGAAAGCTAGAGCCTCAGACATACTTTATTCTATCAGCCTCTGCAGACAGCTACAGACTTGTGCGGTTAATAGGGTTACAAAGGGGTGGAAAACTTCTGGTAAATTTCTAGAAACTTCCCATGGAAATTTGGGAAATATTCAAAATAAAAACCCACCCATTCAAAAATTTAAATAACAATCAACTTCCTGGTGCAGTAGCAAGAATTATTTTTTTCTGCTAATATCATGCCTCTCATGACCAACTGCTGGGTGGCGTTAACGATGGAGAGCTACAAAGCAAGGCAGATGCACAAACACACACACACAAACTTTGCTAGTGCTTAAGACATGTTTATTAGATATTTTTGACCAGAACAACTTCACACACAGTGCTGAGCTGCATCTCAAATTAATATTCAGGTTCACAGCTTTCATATGATGTCCACCACTTCTACAGTCATGGAAAAAATGATGAGACCATTGTTTTCTTCAATTTATTGTTCATTTTAATGCCTGGTACAACTAAAGGTACATTTGTTCGGACAAATATAATGATATCAACAAAAATTGCTCATAAGAATTTAATTTAAGAGCTGATATCTAGACATTTTCCATGGTTTTCTTGATATTAACCAAAATCATTATCAAGAACCTTGAACACTAAGTGGTTAAACTCACCAATACGTTACTCAAATAAGCAGCATGTGTGGTTGCACATGTCGTCCCCATGATTTGGGGTCACATTTCTTTTCAAAATATATATTTTTAACTATGTAACTAACAGTATTAATCAGCCAAAAATGATCATGTCACAGTTCATTAATATCCCTATTTGTGATCACCTCTAAGGATAACTATGATTTTTTGTTCTGCAACAAGTTTAAGCCATGTACTTGATTTATTTGGTATATTTGAGCAAACAATATTATCATAACAGAGTGGATTATACTGCACAGTGGTTTGAGAAGTTACTTTGGACATCTTGTCCTTCAGATTTCACATTTCAAGCCTGCAGCTTGAAAGGCTGCTTTAAAGGGATTTCATGAAGCTTATTGGGTTTAAAAACATTTTACGGCTTCTCCCATTCTTACCATTACTTTTAACTCAACTTCCTTCTTGGTGTTGAGGCCTACAGCCAACTATCATCTACTGAAGGCAATACACTGACTATGAACGTGTACCTCATACAACCCCACCTCAGTAAATCTGAACTATCCGTTTAATCACAGGTTTTTCAGTGGATTAGTCAGTTAAATACACAGTAAAAAAACAACAAAATACAGAAAAATAAAGACATTTTAACTAGATTTGTATTGGTTCTATCATTATGTTTGTGTCCTATTATGATGTACTGTATGATGTTCAAGGCCTTTCCATGATTCTAACAAGACAGGTAGGAGATAACAATACACACAACCTGCTATGAATATATATCCACTTACTCACTGATGCAAAACCACCACGCTTTCTGTGATAGGAGCTGCAGAAAATGCCTTTTCACAGACACTGCTCCTGTTAGACTGGTATTGAATGTAGCTGGGCCCTGGCGAAGGCTCAGTTGGTGGTTGATGGCTTTTACAACAAGAGTAATTAAAGTGAGTGACAGGCAGACTGGGGCAGAGGACACAAGAAGCCAGGCTGTTGGGATAATTATTGAATTCTGTTAAAAGCTTACTATGCCTTCTGCCGGGGGGGTTAATAGGAGTTTAGCGGCAGAGGTGACAAGGACTGTCAGCAACTCTGCTCTCTCCACGCACAACTTCCTCTGGAGAAATGGTATACAGTGTAGTTAACGCTCAACTCATCCTCTGTGACTAAATGTTGTCTCCACCACAGACACGGTGACAGTGATTCTGTGTGCTCTGTGTTAATGCACTTGACAGCGGAGGCCGTGCATCTGTAGAAACGCAAATGGCCGTGACTTCAGAGCTGACACATTCTGCATTTCACGGCCATTGCCAGACATCTTTATTGTTTCTTTCATTTGCACTTTAATAATCGATGATACCGATCCGTGCTGCAGCACAGTCCGATGTGATTCCCCTTTGTGGTTATCAAAGATCAACTCTTTTCTATCTCGCCTCCAGACATCTTTTAATGCTGAACCCAGCCGGCAGAATGCTTTAAACTATGACTCACCCGATGTATGTTTTTGAGAACTGAATCTTCTGGAGTTAAACAGCTACATTTTCAGACATTTCAGGCCTTTAATTGGACCTAAAAAAACACCTTACAGTGCTGCATACTTTAAAGGGGGCCTGTGTTGCCAGTTATAACAATACCAAGAGTGCAACAGTGGCACAAATAGAGTCATAAAGTGATAAAGTCAAGTAAGGCTGTAGCAGGAAAAACCCTGAGTGTGTTACATTGAATAACGGGTGTTTCTTTGCTAATGTATTTAAACTATTATTTGTAAGAGAAATTAAGTTAGATTGTCTAGTTTAAGGACTCTAGAGAGGACTTGGGACTCAACTTGGCTTGGACAGTTGGGAAAATTGATTTTCAGGCTTGGCAACTTCAAAGCAAACACGTTTCAATCTTGTGATTTGACCTGATAAAACAATGAAATGATGAAAAGAAGAACGCAACAGGCAGGCCTTGTAAAGTAATACAATATCAATATTTAATCATGAGGTTGTGTACTGAAAGAAGATGCTATGCAATGGAAAACAACATTATCTGAAAGCCCTACATGCAAAAAGACAATTTTTGCTGCTTGTAGTCTGCATGTCCACTAGAACTTGTTTCATGCTTCTTGTATTCGGTGCAGTGCAAAAGTCATCAAATGTCAATTCTACTCCTTAAAGTATTGTCACTAGCACTTACTGCTGCACTAACACCCGTTATTGCACTATACCTTAATTCATAGGTCTCAAACTCGCAGCCCGCGGGCCAATTGCGGCCCTCGTGAGGATATTTTGTGGCCCCCACCTTGATATGAAAGTTTAATGAATGGCACTTTACCATGTTGTATGTGGAAGGTCCCTTTAATTACTTTTTTTGGTAATTCTGTGTCTTTTTTGGGGGGGTATTTTTGTGTCTTTTGGAAATTATTTTGTGCCTTTTTTAGTAATTTTGTGTCTTTTTTTTGGTCAATTTGTGTCTTTTTTGGGTCATTTTGTGTCTTTTTTAAAATAATTTTGTGTCTTTTTTGGTCATTTTCTTTCTTTTTTTAAGTAATTTAGTTTTTCTGTCTTTCAATAATTTTGTGTCTTTTTTGGTAATTATGTGTATTTTTTTTGTCATTTTGTGTCTTTTTTGGTCATTTTGTGTCTTTTTGTTGGTCATTTTGTGTCTTTTTTTAAGTAATTTCTTTTTTTGTTGTTGTAATTTTGTGTCTTTTTTTGGTCATTTTGATACTGCCTCCAGGTCATTTGAGTTTGAGACCCCTGCCTTAATTGTTTCCATATTTCTGTAAGTCGTTTTGGATAAAAGCGTCTGCTAAATGACTGAATGTAAATGTAAAAGTCAGTATTATGCTATTGCAACCCGTGTGACTGGGTCCACGGAGGGTCGGAGCGAAAAGCTGCACACCTCCAAAATCTTGTAACAATGCGGATGGGGTCCCACAGACCATGTAGCAATGAAAGTGTGGAAATGGTGGGATTACTATATCTGTGTGTCACGTGATGCTATTGGGCCCTGAAACACTTTTCCCATAGACCTACATTGGGAAAGAAACATCTGTAAATCAGCGGATACTCATGTCACTGTAAGAATTTTAACGTTTCAGTCTTGTGTTTTGACCTGAAAAAAACACTAAAATAATGAAAAAGAAGAAAGCACGCAGGCCTTGAGAAGTGATGCATTATGAATAGAAACATCCGTAGAAACATCTGTAAATCAGATGCCACAACCTCCGTGAAATGATTCATGTCACAGTAGGAATTTGATCCATTCAGTCCGATAACATTTGGAAAGTCCAGAAGAACCAGAAAATCAAATCTTCTTATTCACATTCAAGTTGGTGGAGCGTCTTTAGCTCCTAGAGTCTTTACGCTGCTCCATGGGCCAGATAAAAGCGTCAGGGCAGAGGAAGATCTGGGTATATTTTATACATGGAAGTCGATCTTTTTTGGCATCATGTGCCACTGAGCAGCTTTCATAGGGAATAAGGAATAAGCAGACTCACCAAGTCTTCATAATAAGCAGAGCTCTACCTCCAACACTGTATCCAGTCTCCTTACATCCATGGTTACAACAACAGAAGAAGAAGAAGAAGAAGAAGAAGAAGAGAGAAAAGGTCAGTTCTGTCAGCCACTCTGACTGCAATTAGTATGAAAGGACCAGATGTGCGTGGGGACTGGCTGCACCATGCTGACCACAAGAAGCATGAAACAGCTTTAACCCTCAACCTGTCAGTGATCACTTGAGACCAGAAAAGACTAAAAAAATACTC
The DNA here is from genome assembly GCF_030273125.1 of Centropristis striata. NCBI lineage: Eukaryota > Metazoa > Chordata > Actinopteri > Perciformes > Serranidae > Centropristis > Centropristis striata. The sequence continues at coordinate 27,635,297 of NC_081534.1, read as the reverse complement.
CCCAAAATCTTTATCTCATCAGGGTGGCCTATTGAGATCATATCCCATTTCTTTTTATCACCCCAAAAATAGGCTTCAACCCTAAAGTTTCATTCTTTCTGTCATAATCATTATGAGACAACATGATTCTGCTACATTAGATGCTAGACTAGACTAGGCTAGACTAACTCCAGAGGTGGAATTGTAACAAACGAAGCATGTTTACTCAAGTACTGTACTTAAGTACAATTTTGAGGTACTTGTATTTTACTTGAGTATTTCCATTTGATGTAACTCTATACTCATCTACATTTTGAGGCAAAAAATATACATTTTACTCCACTACATTTAGCTGCCAGCTTGAGTTACATCTATAATCTAACATTAATAAAACATGATCGAAAAGTATTCCAGAAAAGTTTTAATAAGGATCCCAAGATGGTGATGTCTGGACTAGTACCAAATTACATAACTGGAAGGGGAAAAAAATATATTTTACAAATATTACTGATTTCAGCTCTTAAATGTATTACTGTTAAATGGTTAACTCTGAATGTAACACAAAGATGATTTGGGTTATTTAAATTGCCACTGTCACCTGGGCTGTCAGCAGAAACAAAGATAATCTCCATAATAATGTAAATAAAGTGATTTAGAAGCAAACGGATGACTGCTGGCATTTCCATCATTGCAGCACATTACTTGCAGAGAAATTAAGGAAGATGCAACATCACCGAGGATCGATGATCTTCCCGTAACAGAGCTGTATATTCCCGCTGCAAATTAAAGCAGCTGTGCATCAGATCAATTACGGAGTCACATGAGAACCGGCATTTCCCACAACAAGCCCGCTCTCTCGCACACTAATACACTCGCACAAAGGCAGTACAAGTACATCAAAAGGCCTCCGTGACCCTGTGAGACGTATGTGCAGCACTACAGGGAGACTGACAACACAAACACAATCTTTACCTCCACACGCTGAGACACAACAAGATGTCTTTGTTCAATCAGAAACATGTCAGCGGCAGTTTTCTCAGTTGGCCCTAACAACTGTACTGAGATGGCAAATTCAGCCTCATAAATAGTTCCATGTAAATTACCCTCGGGTGCTGATATTGACTTGCTAAAATGAGCTAGGTCGGCCATTTTGCAATAAACCACACGCCTTTTTACACACAAACATGTGCATGCTTTACACACACATGCCTAACCAAATGTAATTTACCAGCTGCTTTCTAATGGGGTTTCATCTTTCAATATAAATGTTAATAATCTATGATTACTCTCCGAGCTGCAACACGGGGAGCTGTGGTTCTCTTTCATGTATTTATGGAAGTTCTCTCTTTCTGCCTCGCTCTCACTTCATCTCTTGCTTTTGGGAAAATGTTTTGAATACAGACATCAAGTGAAAGATTTTCTTCTTTATGTTTGCAGCAGCATGGAGGGAGAAGACTGCAGAAGGATTGGTGCATCGTTAACCTCCATTCTTTCCTTGTTAATCATATGTTTAGGGTGGTTTTTTTTATCCTGGCAAACTGGGAATAAATGCATAAATTATGTGCTAAGTGAGGTGTTTAAAAGTTAAAGTACAAACCAGGGAAGCAGAGAGAAATCTTTCTTCAACAGGCTCAAGCATTAGGCCCAAATCTACATTAGGCTTGTTATTTAACCCTTAGGGCCCGTTCTAATAATAGTCACACTCGTACCGCTAAGTGCAAAAAATTTGCTTTTTAAAAGCAAGCTTTCATTGATTTTTTCACCTACATCTGACCTAATTACTGATATCAAATACTAGATTTTAAAAAATATTAACCCATTAAATGTCAGGTTTTTGTCACAATGCCACCATGTTTTTAGATGAAAAAAAAAACAGAAAATAAGAATTATTTTCAATATACTCCATGCAAAATACTTTGTTTTCTGTTTAATTTTGACAGCCTGGGATATGTCAATAATTAGCAGCAGCACTGACTTTTTTTGTGCAGTGTCAAGTATTAACACTTATACAGCTAAGTGCAAAAAAATGTGCTTTTTCAGAAGCAAGCTATAAACAATATTATACATTATTATATTGTACTTTCATCAACTTTTTTTCAACTACATCTGACCTAATTATTGATATAAAATACTAATTGATTTTAAAAGATTTTAACCCTTTGAAGGAAATATTTATTACACATTATCCATGTTGCTATCCATATTAATACGATGTACACAAAAGTAGTTATGATAGACAGAGAGGGGAACATGTTGGTCTGATCCGTTTCCTGTTGACTGAAAATCAACCCTTTGGGGACCAGCCATGTTTTGTCCAAAGCACAGCTTGAGTTTCTAGTCTTAGGTCTTCAAAAATGTATTTTCAGATAACAAGTTCCAAATTATTTCTTACAAAAATGTTTGAAAGGCGGTTAGTATGATATCCTACAAAATATGACTTTGCTGTTTTTAACACGTTGCAACCCTCCCTCTCTATCCTCCCTTCATCTACCACCCCCCCCCCCCCCCCCCCCCCCCTATAGCTTTACAAATAATATTGACTTGACTTGACTTGACTTGACTTGACGTGATGATCACAACATGTGTTAACCCATTTTTAAAATGTAAATTTGCTTTCTACAATGAAAACTATTACTATTTTTAATTTAAAATTCGAAAATCGAAAATCTCCTGGACTTCAGAGGTTTAAACAATCCACATTAGAGTTCAAAAATACTTCTTCGGGACACAACATCCAGCAACATGACATGAAAAAAAAGTGATGAAAAGTCCTGGTTTTCTTTGGGCTATCCATCTCCCTTTCTCCCTCCTTCCATTACCAGAGGAGACTTAAGTTTAGTCATCAGTGGATAAAATCTCATGTTATAGCTATACATTAATGTGCATTATTTTGTTTAGGAATAACTACAGGTTCATAGTTATTGCATAGAGGCTGACTGAAGACCCAGAGATACCTGGGCTGGAAGCAACACATGGACTGCATCAGTTTTTCACCTACTATTGTCCTACTTTTCCACAAAAAAAGACCAACCTGACTTGTCCAGGCTGTACTCCACCTCTTGCCCAATGTCAGCTGGGATTGGCTCATAATACATTGGTACTGGTATAGATATATTTAAAATGTCCTCCAGCCCTGTTCCCACCCACAGCTTATTTCCATCCAACAACATCCCTACCAGTCACTGCTTTCTGTTAGAAATGACAAACTATCCCTTTAAACCCTAAAGTCACACATGCCGTCTTTGCCATGAGGTGAATATGGAAGCTATCTCCATCCCATTTATTTTCCATTTGTCAGTGTCTGAGCGAGGCTATAATAGCTTGGTAAAGAGCCACATTAGCAGGATGTGGCGCGACAAAGCTATGGATTAATACTCTCTGATCCCTCGCTGTCAAGCCCATTAAAACGTATGCAATTTGGTATTATCTCTGGTGCCATGCTTGCCTGTCTCCTCCACATGGAGGGGGCTGAGTTAAAAATGATTCTGAATGTATCTGTGCCTCATTTGCTGTGTTTAATGACTCACCCAGTCTTCAGTTTTTCTTTCCCTCTCTTCCCTCCTCTTCTTCCCCTCTACTCTCCGTAAAAATAAAGATAAGGCATGCCTATCATTCCGCCGAGCCTGTCAATCATAATTCGCTGCTGAAATTACATTCCCCTGCATCGCTCTGGCTGTGGAGGGTAGACCTTCAAGTCTACCTGTAGATATTCAGCACCTTCCAGGGCCATATTTTATTTTTCTGGAAGGAACAGGTAGTCCGGCCTTCACCTGGACTTTCTCTTAATATAATCACATGTCAAAAACTCTGAGCTAGAATGAGGTAATACAAGCTTTGAGTGGTGAAGTGGCTGCCTGTATGCTGCCAAAATGTCAAAAATGTGCTCAGACTTCTGAAATTCTGCAGTGTCATATGTGAAATTGGTGCTGATCTATATCAGGGGTGTCAAACTCAAATACACAATGGGCCAAAATTTAAAACTTGAATAAAATTGCGGGCCAACATTGAACAAATAAACCTTTTAATATATACCAAACATGTTTTGCTTTAACATTAAATATGGAACCAGCAACGCTTACAAACATACAATATATAACTAAATAGTGCAGACATGCAAAATCAAATTTAAAAAAAAAAACACAGCAATGTCATTAATTTATTAAATAAAAAATAAATAAAAATCGTATGCCTCTTTTCTATTTGCATCCTTCTGATTTAAATATCAAAATAAACTTTTTCAACAGGTTAATAAATTCTGCCTTTCTTTTCGCCATTTTTGGGAAGGGGTAGCTCGGAGACAGCTCTAGCTTGAGGTTGCTATGACGACTGTCACAGAGGAGTGCGTTTCTGGGTCCTGTCCTGATTGACGCGCCAAAACAACAGCAGGGCATTGTAGGGTTTTGTAGTATTAGCTGTAAAGGCGGCGTATAATACCGGCGGGTCAGCTTTTATAGTACAATAATAAGATAATAATTTGGTATTGCCTCGCGGGCTAAATACAATTACACTGCGGGCCAAATTTGGCCTGCGGGCCAGAGTTTGACACCCCTGATCTATATTGTTTGCTGATTCCGGCTTTTTATTCGAAACAGTATTGAGTCAATTCAGTGTGAAGAGCTCTGATATAGTGGATATAATGTAGTACTAGCTGGACACATTTGTTGGTTTACTGGAAGCCTTACAGATTTTTTTTATGTATTGCCACTTGGTGCATGTATTCATCAATTTGCAATATCCTGGATGACAGTTCAGATCATTCATACACACATTATCTGCCAGTGATTACTGTGGGCTACATGCACCAAACACTGCCTGGAGAAATTATTCCAAAGCATTACAATTGCATGATACATTGTGTACCTTAAGGCAGTATCGAGGTAGAGACATATTGCATATTTGCATATTTATTGTATAGTGCAGCATATTGATTAAAAACCACAACCTTTCTGGAGACTTTTGCAGTTTGCATGTTCTTATTGGAAAGTGTGCTGGTGTCTTATTTTTCTCCAATTCTGTGTTTTTTTGCAATTCAAACACATTTCATAAACAGAAATACATGTCTTATTATTTGGTGGATGAATAAAAATTCAAGAAGTTAATATTCAACATTTAACAAACATCACTCAGTTTCTAGTAACACTACATTCTCCTAAAGGCACGCATAGGAAAAGTAAGAACAGCATTCATCCTTCTAAGAAAACTATGGGTTATGAAGGCAATATCAACACAAACAAAGATCAGACTCTTCAATGCAAATGTCAAGTCAGTGCTTATGTATGGTGTGGAGACATGGAAAACAGCAGTAGTGCTAGACAGAAAAATTCCACGTTTCATTAATGAATGCCTAAGGAAAAATACTGAAAATATGGTGGCCAAACAAAATCAGTAATAAAGAGCTATGGGGTGATTCTCATGAACATGGTACAGCTCATAGCAAAAATCAAAAGAGCATTAAATACATATTTTCTTTGACCCTTTATAACATATACAATCTAAAGTCACTGTTTAATATGAATTTATAATCTATTTTAACTTTTTTAATGTACTTTCGCAACAAAATTCGATACCATAACACATTTTTAAATAGAATTTTTTTTTTCTTCTTTGGTAAACACTTAAATATGCTCAAGGGTAGCTGGTATCACCAAAATGTATTTTATTAAAATGTACACATATTTTAATGCAAACAATTCTATCATTACTGTAACATTTAACCATTTTTTCTCATCAATTTTCATTCAGATTTTGTTCTTTATACATTGTTAAAAACCATTATATTTGATTATATTCTGCCTTATTTTGCCAACGCCCAGACATGACGCACATGGTGCCTACAGGTTCCTTAGATCTTATAGCTTCATATGATACCAGTATCTCCAGTATGCTCCTTAAAGTGAGAACGCCAAATATCCATACTTGGCGGCTATTAATCAATATAATATTACCACGCAAAATATCGTGATACTCTGCTGTATCTACTTTTCCCCCACCTGTACTTGGCACACATTTTTAACAAAGAGCTGCTTCTGAAACATCTGATGGAATCACAAGCATTGTTTATAGTGGCGATGATCGACTTCTCTCGTTCTCTTTTTCCACTTGTACACAACTATTTGTGACACTAAATGCAACACAATCATTCACCCAGGAGAGAGTGCGCCGTTATCCCCATTTGTAAACTTTTACACCAAATACCATCTTTTATAATAATGTCATTATTGTCAGATGTGTTTGTTTTCCAAAGTTGGACAAATCAAATCCATGTGACACACTTCGCAGATGACAAAGCTCTCGTGGTTGTGGCTCGTCCTATTTAAACCCAACAAACATCTGCTGCGTCGCACGGTGACACAGTGACAGATGAGATTTGATCACAGCCCATGAGTTCATCTCAGAAAGGGTCCAAAAATAGCAGCCTTCAAAAACCTGCACTTGTCTAATAGCAGTTTGAACGGTAGGCAGTGCAGCAGCTGCTCATTATCGTGGGCTCGGAAAATTCACATATTTCATGTCACATTGGTGTGAAGGATATGGAACAGAGGCAGAGTGGACGGCACGATGATCACAGTGCTGAAAATAATACAGCTGGGTGAGCAGGAGAGATGGAATCTACTGATTATTCTCACTCACGCGATGACGCTTCTTCTCTTCAAAACCTCATCTCATTATACTACTTTTACACAGAAGAAGCGACTCATTTGCTGCCAATTTGAGACATTACATAGAAATTTATTACAAGAAGTCTTTGTTTACGACTCTAAATATGATCAAAAACTACCGCTCACGTCCCTAGATTGGTTTCCTTCCGAGCTAATATCATTTCAGTTTTACTGAGCAGAAAAATCACAAGAGCACGCTGCTGCTGTTCCATTTGTTGTTTTCATGTTCTGCACAACCTGCAGGCCACACACACACACACACACACACACACACACACACACACAAACATAAACACACTCGTACACCACATCAGACAAAAGAAAGGTTGCAGTCCTGGGTTCCTACACAGCCCTGTGATCTATCCAGAATAACAAAGCAAACCATCTTCAACATGTTTAGACATAAAACACATACAGCTTTCAGATAATTTCCGCAGACAGATGGTCCAACGGCTGGCCCTCTTAACCACAAGCAACTGCATGTGTCTGCTCCAGTGATTTATACATATGAATCCATCCGTTCAGGCTTCACACAGTGTGTTGTGAGGTCTGTAACACTGGCAATAATGGAGAAGAAGAACAACAATATAAATAATTGATGCTGAGTTAGTTTACCTTCAGTATGGTACAGACAAGGTTTCAAGTTCAGGATATGAACTGAATAATGTTTCCTGTTTTGGGATTAATAAAGGAAAATCTTATCTTATTTTAGACTACAACTGAATGGGCCACTGAGGTGTATTAACTACCATCGAAGTTTATCTCTCAACCCACTTTAGCATTTTGTTTTGATTTAATATTTAATCCGTTCAGGAGAACCATTGTGGGAATTGCTGCTGCTGGACACACACAAATGAGAAGGAGACTCCAGATGTTTTCAGTTGGAATAACTGAATAGGAAAAAAGTGACAAAAACAAGGAACAGTGCATCACAGTACAATGTCAAAGCCAGTTCTGCCAGACCTTCCCTTACAATGCTTTTGTAATAAAATTAGAGGATGCGGACACTGTGCAATGGCAAGGTGATAAATATGATGTCATTTTTGTATATAAATGGACTAAATATTTGAAGAGGGGCATGTGTGAAGGAAATCTACTAGCAGTATTATTTCTTATTGGTTGAAAAGTTGGCGGTGTAAAATGTAAACGTGGAAATAAATAAAGCAACATGGAACTGAGTATTTTTTATTCTACCAGCCGTAATCCTGCTCTAGTGTTCCAACCAAACTAATTTGGAGAAAAACGATCAGAACGAGCTCCTGTTGAGGCTCCAGGTCGTCAACAATGTTTTGATCCATTATTTTCATAGATGATGTGTTCTGATCAGACACATGTAGAATCAGAGAAGGCGAGCCTTGATGCTCCTATCACCATCTGCTTCTACCACGAAGGCCAATATTAAGTTATTTTAAACAATATGTTGATAAAAACAGAAACACACCCTTCACCACCTGGTGGTATCTGGCTCTGCCTCTCTCTACTCTAGTCCTATCTCAAGGACTGCACCTTTCGTGTGACTTGGAAGGGTTCTGTGTCAGAACTCTGTCCACTCACCACTGGGGTCCCTCAAGGCTCTGTCCTTGGTCCGCTCCTTTTCTCAGTTTACACCAACTTGCTTGGCTCTCTCATCCACTCGCATGGCTTCTCCTATTATAGCTATGCCGATGACACCCAGCTAATCCTCTCATTTCCCCAGTCTGAAACACAGACAACAGCACGTATCAGCGTCAGCCAAATGACATGTAATGTAATAATTCTGCAATGGCAAATCAGCGTTTTGCTTCATTTCTTTTACTTGGGTCCGATTCTGGTCCGATTAAGTTCACAGTGCACTAGGGTCCATGTGGAAGGGCCTCTCCCCAGTGGTCTCGGACCGTTTTTTGTTCTGGTCCGCAACAGAGTACGATTGCAGCGTTCACAAGCAACCAAACAAACCACAACAAGGATTAAACAGCACCAGAGTTCGATTAAAACGGACTAAAATTTTGGTTGTGAAAGTCTGATTTGAAACACAGAGAGACTTTATTTTATCTATATATTTATGTCAAATATTATGCTTGTGCCAAAGAGTGTTCTCTATACTGTACTTTGCCGAATAATAACCAACCTCAGATAAACACCAGGGACAAATTTATCAGTTTTGTTACCTGTGACACGGACAAATTGAGACTTCTGCAGCAGGTTCAGGTGCTCCACTCAAACCATATCGAGTTGCTCATACAACACAGTTCCTCATTAAGCACATCCTACACACATAGACACATCATTAATAGATGATAATCATAATGAGAACACAAGATGGTATAGAATACATAATGAACAAAAGCTTTAGGGGCTGAGTGTTATCTCTGGTGACTGTATAATTAATAACAGTCCCTTAACAAGCTCATATTGTAATCATAATAACTATCATGTGGTTACACTGTAATCATTGAAGTCATGCCGTATTAGAATCTCTTTACGCTTAACAAAACCTGTATCCTTTGCTGCATTTATACACAAGTTGCCAGGGTAATCTTGAAGGGATTACTGCCATCACTGAAGGGTGGAATATAAACTGTTGTAATAATCAGCTGTCCAAACTCTATTTAGAGATAATAAGAGGATGCAGTAGAGGATGTAATAGGCTTACCTCTAACTTCACATCTTTGTCCTTGATGTTAACAGAACAGCAGCGCTCATTAGGCGAAAGCAAATCCCTCTTCTCATTATTTCTCTAGTGATGGCAAAATTACAATCTGCACAAATAACACAGTGATAAAAAGTAGTGCTATCACGCCTTTATAAAGGAAGTGACACTGAACAGTATCTACAAATGGGTCCATTTTTTTTTCTCCAGGACAATATCAGATGCTCTAATCAAAATAAATCCAGCCTCTTTCAGCTCCTGACCAACAGTGGCTACAAAGATAACTTTAGATCAAAGAAGGAGAATAGCCTATAGCACACCAAGAATGTACTTTCTTCCACTTTGTAGGATTTAGAAACGACTGTCAAACTGAATTTAAACTTCGAACTGTTAAGAACTTCTCTTGTCCGCGGCCCCCGAATGGAAAAAAGGGGTATGAGAGGTAACTGTGTGGAACAGAGATAATTTTAAAAACTGATATGGGCAGTTTTTTTTAAAACACATAGCCTGTCAAGGTTTCCACCTCTAAGTCCTTTGAATGGTGCAGCATTGACATGGAGCCGGCTTTAAGAAAAGGGCTTAAAAAAGCTGCAGGAACAGCCCAAAACCTAAAAACTGGCATGATCAAAAGGGCTCTCTGGATCTGAATCTGATACTATGGACATCAAATACAAGCATATCTCACCAGTTTTGTTATAACTCACCCTCAAAGTTTCCTCAGCAAAAAGTTAAAGCAGGCTGAACTTTTTCTGGACTTTGCAGTGACATCATTTGGCAAAGAATGCCCGACCAAAGCAGCTGCTACTGTTGTTTCAACGCAGGGCTTTTTTCTGCCTGTTCAACTCTTGGTGAACTCTGACATGCAAATTTGTGACACTAACCAGGGAGAAAACATAGTCTAAAAACAAGTTATCACAGCTTATTAGCTGTGTTGGATCCACTCGTATTTCTACCTCCTCTTTTGGAATATAAACCGCTCCACAAAAGAGGAATGGTTGAGAATATGATAAATAGTAATTCGAACTGATATTATTTGTTCAAATTCCCAAAGTGATATGAATTCATATTCAGGCATCTTGCTCCTCTCGCTGCATATCTAAGTTGACCTATCTGTCTCTCCTCTCTGCTGTGATGCTTGACTGACTGCAACTCATGCGCCAGAATAAATGTTGGCACTGTCCGTTTCTGCAGACCAAAGATACATTAAAGTGCTTTTTTTTTTTAACCACGGACATGTTGAATCAGAACATTTCTGGACTGCTGCAACCTGTTCTCAACTCTGTGGGAATATAAAAACTCACTCACAGTTTTACACACATGGTTTACATTGTGAATTAAAACAAAAACTACTTGGTTGTGTTCAGGCAACAAAACAAGATAGTTATGGTTAGGAAAATGATCAGAGTTTAAAATTACTACTTCCGTATGTCATTACTAGATGCAGTTTCAATCACCTGTTTCGAAGGTTATCACATGATTGAATGGCTGTAATCATAGGCAAGTGGGGTCTGCTCCAGAATCCGACCCTTGTAGGTTGAGATGGTTGTTATCAACCCATTCAATGGTCGACTACTGAAAACTTAGCAGTGACTTTTAGTAAACAGGCTGCAGTTTCATTATGTTTATGCTACAAAACTACTTCTTAAAGGAATGGGCAAAAAAGTTCCTGCTTAGGCGTTATAAAAGATGGAGAAATAAGAGGAAATAACATTGCTGACTATGTTTTCACACAGGACATGAATGGGGGGTTAGTGGTATTAAAAAAAACATATTAACATATTTTTGGGCTCAGTGGTTCATAATGTCAACCATTGGCCCAACTTTAGTCAACAGAACAAACACTAGTGCTCAAAAGTTCGGGGTCAGCCAGAAAATGTCTGTGTTGTTTTCCAGGGAAAAAAAGAGTTTCAAAATGAATTGAAAATATAGTAAAGACATTGACAAAGGCAGAAATAATAATTTTAACCTGTACAAATCTCCAACTTTACCTCTAGATACTCAACCGGCCTGAGGAAGGATCATTTTATTGTTTCTCAAATCAGCACAAAACAGTTTCCAGCTGTGCTAACATAATGCTCAGGTGTTTCAATGATCAATGAGCATTTCAACACTATAAATGTGGATTAATACAATGTGCCACTGGAACACGGGACAATATATAATAGATATTTCATAAGAAAATCAGCCAATTCCAGCTTTGTGTCTAGACTTTACATCGTGACGTTTTATTCTAATTTGAAAAAAAATGTGCTTTTCTTTCAAAAATAAGGACATTTCTCAGTGACCCCAAACTTTTGAGTGCTAGTGTAAATCTTTTAGATAACTGGTAAACTAGTCAGGGCTAAAAAGTTTGGTAATTAACAGTAAAATCCTTGTAAAGTGATTGTGATGTAAGCCACTTGCTCTTCAGCTACAGCAGTCCACCAACTACACTGAAAAAAATTGGAGTGACATTTAATTAAAAAAAGCTAGGCAAGTTTTTCCACACAGAAAGTGTTTGTAATCTTAACTCAGGCTGTTTAGTAATATATTTAGTAGAACAACTTATTTTTAATGAAAATACACAAGTTAACTGAAGATTCACTGATGTCCCTCGATTACATTTTACTTGGAAATATCAGCTAATTAAGCCAATGAACTGGTTGAGTGAATATTACTTGGAACGAATGATTCAATTTACATACAGTTTGTAGAATTTATATAGAGGATTGAAATTTTAATTTTAATTACACGGCCAAAAAATCTCTTTTTTTTTTCAGTGTAGCTTTGCAGCAGGACTCACAAAGAATCACTGACACCAAGAAAAAAGTTAGGTAACTGACTAAATTATCTACAAAATAAAAGGGTAACTGGATTTATATGCAAACAAAAAATCTGATGAAATGATCAGCAATGATGTAAAAGTACTGTGTGTGAGATAGAAATGCAAAGATAACAAACAAGACTCCACTACACCATTATTGGTTGTTTCATTTCATCACAGAAAAACAAGAATACTGTATATAAGGGAGTGAACACTAATTATGCATATCTTGTACGTGTGTATCCTCGCAATACTCCTGGGCTTTTTTTCTGAGGACGCCTGCGGTTTTTGTGTCGACTACGTGTGCGCACATCTGAATAGTGTGTGTGTGGGAGAGAGAGAGAGTGTGCTACACTCGGGATTGTTAGTTTGAAGTGGAACAGAAAGTGACACTGGTTGTATGGAGGGTTATTGGATAAACCAACATTTCAGCAGGCTTTGCCCTGAGGCTGTGTTCATCTCCCAAACACCAGCGGTGGAAGAAATTGCTTGTCTTTTAGTCCAATTTTCTCTATTATTTCTCCCATCAACAATATGAGTGTGTTGCTTTTATACCTTTCTATTCTTTTCTACACTTCCTGTCTTCATGCCTCCAGAGAGAAGAGTCCTGTATGTCCCACAGTGGGTAAATGGTGGTTCTGCTGAAATTATTTGTTGAAAAATTGAAGATCCAGTTTGGAAAAACAAACCGTAGACGTCTGTGTGAAGGAGAAAATGTTTGAAATGGTGCAGTTAGAGTACAACATTGGCCTGGAAGTTTAACCCTAACCTGATTCATCCAGCCCTTTCCCTGGCTCAGGTCCAACATCCAGAGAAAGAAAAGAAAATCAGCTGGAACCAAAATCCAAAGATTTTATCTTAAAAATCTGTAGCAGGAGTCACCCAATCATGTTCCTATTGGGCCATAAATATAAAATAAGAAAACATCCTTGGAGGCAGACGGTATGTCTTGCTCTTCATTCATCATGATGCACAGTGTTTGTATTGTATCGATATGTTTATATTTTCAATTGTGATGCGGATGTGATGTGATACTCCAGGGGTGTCAAACTCTGGCCCGCGGGCCAAATTTGGCCCGCAGTGTAATTTTATTTGGCCCGCGAGGCAATACCAAATTATTATATTATTATTGTAAATTAATGACATTGATGTGTTTTTTGTTTGAAATTTGATTTTGCATGTCTGCACTATTTAGTTATATATTGTATGTTTATAAGCGTTGCTGGTTCCATATTTAATGTTAAAGCAAAACATGTTTGGTATATATTAAAAGGTTTATTTGTTCAATGTTGGCCCACGATTTTATTCAAGTTTTAAATTTCGGCCCATTGTGTATTTGAGTTTGACACCCCTGTGATACTCCTTGTAATTATAACATTGGTTCCTGTTCTAATGTGCCTTACCTCCCAATAAAAATATTAAGGGAAAAAAAAAATTGTAGCAGGTAGCTCAGACATTATTCTCCCACGAGGCTGGAGGTTTCTTCTGTGTTCTCAGGCCAGATGGGTTGGGCTGTTTTATGGGTCTGTGCCAGGCTCTCATCCACAGGGAGACTTTCAGTGTTTATCAGGTCATTCAAGCAGCTTCCTCTGATCCTAATGACACCACAGACAGCCCACCTTTGTTGTTGAGCTCATATCAAGCACACAGTGCATGTTATGGACAGCACATTGACTAGCACAGAAGTCACCGAAAACCCCACTTGGCTTCAGATGAAGCAGGCTTTGCTTCACATATTTATCCAGAATTACTCACATGAGAACTCAAGTCATGCAGGTGGTGCCCTCTCCAGAAAACCACAAAGAGACTGAAAGGCTGAATACTTTCAAGTCATATTTATTCATGTTTAAAACATGTTTAACCCTCTAGAGTCCATGAAAGCACCTGCACATTACTTCTTCATGACGTGAAGACATAAAAATGGAGCAATATGGAGTCTTGCCATCAGCTTCCCTCTAAAGTTGTGGCTTGAAAGTCCATACCAGGAGATAATGTCAAATATATTTAGTATAAAAATATAGAACTATTATTATCCTCATTCTACCTGTTACACTGTAAAACATAACCTGTTTAATTTATGGAAAAATACCGGCAGCTGTGGTTGCCAGAATTTCACCGTAAAAAATACGGTGAGTGGATTGTCTATTCTAAATTTAAATGTAAATATCAGCAAAAACTAATTTAGACTGAATAATAATAATTTTTTTTTAGGGTAATTGTGTCATTTATTCACACATCATGGTGTTTCTACATAAATTTGTGTGAAAATGTTATATTTTTACAGCAAAACTGTGTGTTTCTACCAGTTTATGACAGAAAAAGTAAAAGGTTTGTGCTATTCTTTGATTTACGGTAATTAATGGTGTCTAATACGGGGATGTACAATTTTTAATTTTACGCCCCATTTCTGATGTATTTGACAGTGTTTTACTGTTATTTCTATAAACATTTTTTACAGTGTATGTGTTGTATAAGCAACCCGTGTTCATATTTGCAACATGTACATTTCTGTGTGTGAAACATAATTTTCAAGATCAGATTTTATGTTTTCCTTTGTTTCTTTTGGGTTTAAAATTTTGATCAAGTAAGTCAAAGTTAAAAAATGTATTATCAGGACATATAGGTGAGGTAATGCTGAAAAAACTGATACCAAGGAAGGTATCAAATATCCTCAGGTCAAAAAAAGCTCTTGTTCAAGTGAAATCACAAGTCATAGCAGTTAACATTTAAAGCGTTGCAGGTCTGATTTAGATTTTTTCAAGCTTAAAGTCTTTAAATTTGCCACTTGAGTTGAAGTTATGGTGCTTGGGGCCACACCTCGGGTGGTTAGATCTTATAAAAACAAAAAAGTCAAAACTTCTGACCTGCTTCTTCCTTTCTTCCTTCCAGTCTCTGTAACCTTGAAGTATTAAAAGCTCCAGTAACACTTCTCAGAGCTTATGGCTTTGCTGGGTGACCCTGGAAGCCACGGGGCTCCAGCTGTGGCTAAAGCTTTGATATTTCAAGACTGCACCTTGCAGATAGTTTCAGTGAAGTTGTGCCAAAAACCCCTCCACTCCAATCACTATGGCTTGTTAACCCACCCATTATTATTCCATCGCTTAAGGTGCACTCTAATCACCAAGGCCCCAAACTTTTTCTTCTTCTCCACTTTAGTGATCGATATCTTTCCTCCCCCTTCATGTCTGCAAAATCACACAGTATTTAGTCAAAAGCTTGATTTGATTTTCTTTATGTTATTCTACTTTCAATCATTCTTCTTCTCACAGACTTACCAATAAAAGTCTTTGAAGCAGAAATTATCCGTGCCTTTAAAGTCCTTCCAATTCATTCTGATTACTGGTGCTGTTTTCAAAGTTTGCTGGAAAAGGGCCGACTTCTTCAGACTCCGGTTTAGTTTTAAAAGTGGTCCAAAGTTGTCTTGGATACTCATCAAAACCCCACAGAACCCAATATCAAGAAGCCCAGGACTCCATCAAGGACATCAAGACTTTTATCTAAAGGGTGATCCAGTCTCTGTTTCTTTGATTCGGTTGGATGACGTCCAATTTTCTGTCCCTCCTGATGCTTTCTGGAGGATTCTATAGGGAAACCTGGTCCTCTGCTGCAGCTATTCTCAACATTGGGGTCCCGACCCCAATTGGGGTCGCGAGATGATTTCAGGGGGTCGCAAAATCATTTTGGAAGTCACCTCTGTCTCCACTGTGTTAAAGTGTTCATGTGTTAATGTGTTTTAGTCTTTTTTTTGGTCATTTTGTGTCTTTTCTGGTCATTTTGTGTCTTTTTTTGATCATTTTGTGGTCATCTTGTGTCTTTTTTTTGGTCATTTGGTGTCTTTTCTGGTCATTTTGTGTCTTTTTTTGATCATTTTTTTAGTCATTTTGTGTCTTTTCCGGTCATTTTGTGTCTTTTCCGGACATTTTGTTTCTTTTTTGGTCAATTTGTGTGTTTTTGTGGTCATTTTTTTTGTCATTTTGTGGTCAATGTGAGTCCTTTTTTGCTTAATTTTATGTACTTTTTTTGAGTTGTTGTCTGCTTCATTATTTGTCCAAAATTCCTCTTATTAACTGAGTTTGTATGATCTGAACTGTGGGCATGAGATTGTGCTCAGTGAGTGGGGGTCGTGGACAACCTGCATGTTAAATTGGGGGTCGCAACTCAAAAAGGTTGAGAACTACTGCTCTGCTATCAATGAGCACTTTTAAAACACTATTTACCAAGTGTGCCCAATCATCATTGTCAAAATCAAACAAATCAATATCAGCAGAAGTCAGGATTCTAATTAAAAGGCTGAAGAAGTTCCACAGCATCTCACCAAGCTTTCATTTTCCTGCTTTGTTGGTTGCTGAGTCACTTTTTCCATTTCTGCTTCTATAAATTGTGAGTTCCATATGATGAAGGAACTTCGCCCGAGTCCCTCCATTTCCATCTACAGCGTTCAACACTTAAGCCCTCCCGTAGATTTCATCAATGTTTCACAACTCGCCATCATTAATGGCCTCGCCTCTGGCACTTTCTCTTCATATTGGACAGATCTGAATTCCTCCCGCGCCTTCCACAATCTACACTAGTTAACCTCATTTTTACCTCTTTGTCACACTGACTTTTTGTGGCACGTTTGCAGCCAGAATTATCTTGCAGTCATTGAAGTCAACCCAGAGTGAAAAAAATCACCATCAATTTTCTTTTTCTGCCTTCAATACATTCCTTGATGTCATTACTCATCCATGCTCTTCAACATCAAGTGCTGTGTCCCTTTAACTGCACAGCCAGCACCTCTCTGCAGAAGTCTTCCCTGCTGAAGGTTAGAATCCTAACTTTTCACCCTATTTTTAATGTTCTTTGTGGTCTGCATTTTTCCTGCAATTTCTATATACAGGCAGTAGTTTTTATTAGAAGGAGTACGCCATTGCAGCACTGAATTCCGACCTATAGCATGAAGGATTTAAAGGAAAACAATGCAAAATGTCATCCATTAGAAATGTATGTGATTGATAACAGCCTCACTGTTTAATAGGGTTTATTTTACAGTGTATCAGTTTAAGTTACTGCTGGTTAGAGTTGCAAAACTCAGGGAATTGGAAAGTTGGAAACTTTCCATGGGAATTAACGGGAATTCATGGGTATAAATGGAAATAAACAGGGAATTAACTAAATTGAAGCTTGGCCCTTAACAGGAAATATAATGACTAAAACAACAATATTTCATGCAAGTACACTTGAAAATCTATACTATTCCTCAATCACATGCATATAGCACACTGCTTACTACAGGGTTGCTGAATGTGATGTGCATTCCTCCATCACATGTTCAATTTAACATTTATTTATTTTGAATGGGATTTTTTTTTTTATACATTTTGAAAATTCCCCAGCTTAACTTCCCATGGAAAGTTTCCAGAAAATGACCAGACATTTTCCACCCCTTTGCAACCGTACTGCTGATGCAAATCAAACATTCTCCATCTGATCCTTCAAAATAAAAGCCTTCAAGTGGCTTTTATTGCAAAGCAGCCACAGGAAACACAATCAGTTTGAAACAACAGCTAAAATTGATCGGGATTGTTCATTAAAAATCGACCAAAACAATATCATACTTGACATCTTTTGACAGCGGGAAAATTTTTACTTTTTGCAAATGAGTAATTGAAAAAAACAAAGTAACATGAAGAGTACAAGCAGGTGATAACCTGAACACCTTTAACTCTTTTTACCCAACCTTTACTCTGCCACCCTGTTGTGTGAAAAAAGTTGCAAGTATTTTTGACTGCTCTTCGTTAAAAGAAGTGATTTTTTTTTTTGCTTTAGTGTAAACAGATACACTAGTTAATTATCTGTTGTGATTCTTATAACCTAATCTGCGCAGGTAGGTTAGGGTGACAACAAATGTGTTTCTTAAGCAAAAGCTCATAACTGCATGCATGCATGAGGCTTCATTTAAAAGATTTTCTAGTTTCTAATAAATGTGTCAGTTTGGCATATGTTCAGAAAAACAAGTTAAACTCCACAAGTTCAAATAAACAAAACTTTATTGTTGTGGTCTAACCGTAATCCTAACCCTCATTCTACCTGCCAGTTGACAAGTGGGCTTTAAAAGGTTAAAAAGTAGCTGCGTGTTAGCTTTTTAAGTAGTATTAATCTGCACTTTATGTTGCCGTCATAACAACAGACACTGCCGAATCAACCAGAACAGGATTATGACTTAAAATTAACATAAAATAAACCACACCACTGGAGAATTTAACGGTTTTAAATTCAACTCAATAAAATGATCAAATGGATGACCGGGGAAAAAAAAAGATAAGCTGATTACTAAAAGAGTGAATCTGCAGAATGTTTGATGATAAATTATTCAGTTAAATGCCCCCTTGGTTTCAGCTTCTCAAGTGTGAGAGTTTGCCAGCTTTTCTGTTTTATGTTGTTGATGAAAAACATTGGCTTTTTGGACTGTTTTCCAGACAAAAAAGCAATTTGAATATATCACCCTGGGACTTGGGAACCTGTGTGTTTAACGAATGATTACTATATAATAATCATAGCTGATTCTAGAGGGTGACCTTTACTTGTACGTTATGTTTCACATCATTAGTTACACAGCTGTACTTGTGGTTTCCCGAGCTGAAATCATCTCTCGAAGGCCAGAGAGCTGTCACGTAAAATATCTAGCATCTCCACCGTATCCGGCTGCCTTTGTTTATGTGCGAGTCTGCTATCCTGAGGGACGCCTCTCCTGTTCGGCATGCGTGGCTGCCTACCTTAAAGCTTCTCTCTTGTCAATGCGTCATGCCCAATCGGAAAAAAACCTCAGCTTTCTCAGACGGAGGCAGTGAACTCTATCTCTGCCTCTCGTTCGCTCCGTCGCCCCTCCAACTTTCCACCCCGCCAACAAATCTCCTTTTTAAAAGAACTATCTCTGCGCCTTGAAACCTTGAAACTACTTCAGAGATGCACCAGCAGAAGTACGCTGACAAGGAGGTCCACGCTTCTTCTCGTTTGGTGTCAAAGCTGACAGCCCGTCAAGAGAAAACTGCAGCGGATTAGACAGAACAAGGAAGCGGCAACACACACAGACACACACAAACACACCATTAAAGGCATTTCCTGACAAGACGGCAGCTAATAGACCACGCACACACACATACACACACATGGTTAAAGTGTTTTCTTCTGAAGATCCAGTAGGTGACAGAGTGCACACTGACACACACATCAGTATTCCTGCCTGCTGCTGCACTGGGAAGGTAAAGAAAGAGAAGTTTGACTGACCTCTTTCTTGACCTATGAGATAACCTTTCGTGTGTGTGTGTGTGTGTGCGTGTGTGTGTGTGTGTGTGTGTGTTCTTGTACTTCCTACATAGTGAGGGCCGGAACAAGTTTTTAACCAACAGAGTGTGGACATTTTTGCAAAGTGAGGACATTTCGGCCGGTCCTCACTTCACTACAATAAAAATTAGAGTTAAAAAAAAGATAACTTACTGAAACTGTATTGTGTGGTTACAAAACTAACTAAGATTACAGTGAAAATGTCTTTCGTTTTCGTCTTTGTCAACTTTTTCCATACATAATGAAAATGGATAAGGAAAAAGGCAAAATTGACTGTGACCTCTTTTAATCTCCCACCCAACAAATACCCCATTACAAAAAACTAAAACTAATAAAAACTAAAACTGGCAAACTCACTCTAAAAACTAACTAAAACTAACTGAACTTGAAAACAAAAATTCACAACAAAATTAAAACTAAAACTAATGAAAAATTCAAAACTATTATAACCTTGCAAGGGAATTCACTATTACAATGAGAGCCCTCACAAAGATAGAAGTACAAGAATATGTGTGTGTGTGTGTGTGTGTGTGTGTCTTTGTGTCTGTGTGTGTCTGTGTGTTTAATGGTAAATGGTTTGCAAGGACTGCTAAATTCAAAGAGCTAGACTAATGTCTTACTGACAGAAAAATAATCAGCTAACTAATAAAATTGTATCTGAAAAAAGCTTTTTTAGATTAGAAGTCAACTAATAAACTGGCATCTTCTGTTCGACTCATTAAGTCAGTTAAACTGAATGTTTGAGGTTCTCAAAAATTGCTTTTCCCTATTTTACCTAATTTTATTTTCACTTTTTAAAGGTTTTCGATTGAAGCATAGAAAGACATTTTTGTTATCGTGGTTAAATAAATGTAATGCAATCTATAGACTACGGATAAAAACAGATTGTTTAATTTGTTAAAAAATGATTTTGAAAATATATATTTTCTTTTTCAACTGATTTTGACTTTGAAACTTTGAAAGTCGATGGAAATGTTTGGATCGCTGGAGAAAGTTTGGCTTCATATCACAAGAAATATATTGAAATAACTTGTTTCACTTCACATTTTCAAGACATTAAATCATTTTTATCGTATAGTAAGTGGCTGAAAATCAAAGAAAATGTCATAGTGCAATTACTTCAGCTACAATTATCTCACTATAGTTTGTACTTTAAATCAGACTCATTTAAATTAAAGCTTCACACACACACACACACACACACACACACACACACATACACACAGTGCTGATTAATGCTGATTTTCTATGAATGTGGCCAGATTTCAGGCAGACTTGCTGTCATTTAACAATCACTTTGAGGGGACACAACCCCTTAATTATTTGCCGGAACGATCATCGATCTGGCTGTCAGACGATGAGATATATTTCTGGCTTGTCAGAAAGTTTGGTCTGCTGTCTTGCAGTTTGAGCACTTCCCCCGGTCCAATTTCCGACATAGCTGCTCAAGAAATATCCATTATGAACTGAACTGTGCTTTTAAAAAATATATCATAAGAGTGAGTTCATGTAGTGGCTAAAATGCTCAGAATGTGCTTTGAATTAAATTCTAACTTGCTGCAGGATGGACTATGATTTGCTCTGCCTCTTTCCAGCCTCATGCACATCCATCATTTCAGGTAGAGGTGCACAAAGTAACACAGCCTTTGTGTGTGTGTGTGTGTGTGTGTGTGTGTGTGTTCTTGTACTTCCTACAAAGTTGGAACCGGAACATGTTTTTAACCAACAGAGTGAGGACTTTTTTGCAAAGTGAGGACACTTCTTTAAAGGCTTTTTTTGAGATTTCACACTTTATTTTAGGGTCAAAGATTACAGTTAGGTTCATGTTAGGGTTAACGTAAGGGGCTAGGGAACAAGGTTAATATAGTTAACGAAAAGGAAACAAAATAACGAAGACTAGAATTGAAAAAACATTTTCGTTAACTGAAAAAAAAGACAACTGAAACTGTATTTTGTGGTTACAAAACTAACTAAAATTAAAGTGAAAATGTCCCTTGTATTCATCTTTGTCAACTTTTTTCATACATAATGATGATGGATCAGACAAAGAAAATAAAGACAAAATTTAATACGACCTTTTTTAATCTCCCAACGACCTTTTTTAATCTCCCAACCAACAAATACCCTATTACAAAAAACTAAAACTAATAAAAAACTAAAACTAGCAAACTCACTCTAAACACTAATTAAAACTAACTGAATTTGAAAACAAAAATTCACAACGAAATAAAAACTAAAACTAATGAAAAATTCACTATTCCAATGAGGGCCCTCACAAAGATAGAAGTACAAGAATGTGTGTGTGTGTGTGTGTGTGTGTGTGTGTGTGTGTGTGTGTGTGTGTGTTTATATGCAATAGGAGCACCAGCTTTGTCATACAATTGGATACAAATTAAGTGAGTTTACTCAAAAAAATATAAGATCAGTAACATTGTGTCTGACAGTTTAAATATCTCAACATCTCAATATCTGTAATATTTTGTCACATTATTTTATATTTTAGTATTATTATTATGGATTAAACATTTTTATAGTCTTTTCAGGATATTTGTCCAACTACTCTTCTATTTTTTGCTTTTTGCTTTTATTAAAGAGTGGTAGTAAAAAATAAAGGGGTACTCAAAAAAAAAAATACAATACCAGCACATTTAAAGTGATGAATGAATTGAAATAAAATATTTAATTACATACTGTTCAACACATCACAGAATAAATGGGTTGTAGTTTCTGCTGTAGTCAGCCAATCACATGTGGTGATAAATTCGATTGATTTGAAGTTTGAATACAACTTGGTAATGTGTTTTTTTCCTCCCTTTTTTTGGTGAATACCTTAAAGTTGTTGAGTACTAATACAGAGCCCTTATGAATGTATAGTATTTAATATTTTGGTCAAATTCTTCCATAAGAAAGTGATTTGTCCAATGCAACATATTGGTTTCATATTCCACCATTACAGACTCTAAAGTCTCTGTTCTGACTAAAAAACTCCAGGGTGATATAAATAAGTCTGCTATTCCAGGAATATGCTACAGTAAAGTGGCTATCCTTTGCAGAACCAAGCTATAAAATGATTAAAGATGCTTTAATATTAATGCATGCATACTTAAGATAAACTATTGCCATAAACTGTTAACATAAGGCATTTTCTGGATAATAAATTAACACATATACCACTGAATATTTATATGCCAGTGTACAGTAGAAACTATAGGGAAGAAAAAAACAACAAATAAATGTTCAGGGGCTAAAAGAAGGGTAAAAAAACACACAAAGTGAGTAAATGTACAATGTTCAAGGTGTCACAGAGTATATGTGTTATTATTGTTAAGATTTGTTGCCTGTGGAGGTCATCTCAAGAGGAAGCTCTGACTGTTGGGGTTTATATTTTAAAGCTGTAAAAAGAAGAGGCTGCAGAGAAAAGTAAGAAAAAGTGAATCGGAAGTCATTTGTCGAAACGTGTCACTGCTCTCTCTCTTTCTCTCTCTTTCTTCCTCTCTCGCTCACACTCCCACACACACACACACACACACACACACACACACACACACAGCCCCATCCCTTCACAGCTTATCACTAAGTGCTCCAGGTGAGTTGGTGATTTAGACCAGTCATTTCCGAGCCTCTCTGTCTGGCTGTAATGACTCTATCCCGGGCCTGCTGGCGGAGAGAGATACTGAGAAGTGAAGTGCTGAATAGCGACTACAGGGGATGGACCCACTGCAGTGACTGATGATCAATTAAACCCGGGGTTCTCAAACTTTTTCTTTTTTTTTCTCTCTTGCCAAAAGGCCTCCAAATGGATCACCATATTGGACAAGACTTTAGTATAAAGACCCCCGCCTGGTAAATGTTTTTTTTCCCCGGCACCATTTAGCACAGAAGGACTGGAAGATGATTCGTGTCTCAGCTCTTGTAGAACTGATACTGTAGCTCACAACTCAAAAATCCTTCTCTTATTGGTATTTGTAGATATTTTGCAGGCTTGAATAACCACTGATGACGGGGATTTGAAGGGACACACCTTTAATAATATATTTGGGAAACAAGCTTGACAACTTTCTTTATTTCTTTTATGGAAATAAACACCTGAAATAATCCTGTTTGGTACACTGAAAAAAATTGGAGTGACATTCACTTTTAAAAAAGCTAGGCAAGTTTTTCCACGAGTGTTTGTAATCTTTACTAAGTAATATAAGTAGTATTTATTTAATAGAACCACAACAGCTGAAATAATCCTGTTTGGTATGGTTTAAATAAACTTTGGTTGATATGTAATAAGTCACCGTGGAAACAAAATATACCAAAACTAAAAGATGTCTTCTGTTATCCATCTACCCATCTGTGACTGCGATATCTCAAGAACGCCTGGAAGGAATGTCTTCAAATTTGGCACAAAACGTCCACTTGGACTCAAGGAACTCAACAGATTTTGGTGCCAAAGATCAATGGTTAAAGCAACTGCTACCTCATGTCCGTCACATTGTAATGAACATGATTTCTCTGGAATGCCTTAAGGGGAACTTCTTCAAATTTGGCACAAATGTACACTTGGACTCAAGAATGAACTGATTAGATTGTGATACTAAAACCCATTCTCTCAACCGTGATACATCAGGAACATCTTGAAGGAATTACTTCAAATTTGGCACAAACATCCACTTGGACTGAATGACGAACTCATTAGATTTTGGTGCTCAAAGATCAATGGTTAAAGTAAATGTTAACCTCATGTTTGTCACATTCTCGTGAACAAGATTTCTCCCGAACGCCTCAAGGGAACTTCTTCAAATCTGGCACAAACATCCACTTGGACTCAAGAATGAACTGATTAGATTTTGGTGCAAAAAAGGTCAAGTCCATCCCATTCTCTTGAACTTGATACATCAGGAACATTTTGAGGGAATTTCTTCATATTTTGCACAAACGTCCACTTGAACTGAATGACGAACTCATTAGATTTTGATGCTAAAGATCAATGGTTAAGGTAACTGCTACCTCATGTCTGTCACATTCTCGTGAACGTGATTTCTCCGGAACGCCTCAAGGGAACATCTTCAAATTTGGCACTTGGACTCAAGGATGAACTGATTAGATTTTGGTGCTCAAAGGTCAAGAATACTGTAAAGTCATGTCCATCCCAATCTCTTGACCATGATACATCAGGAACACCTCGAGGGAATTTCTTCATATTTGGACTGAAGGATAAATGTTATGAGACTCTGGTGGTCAAATGTTAAGGTCGCTGTGACCTGACAAAATACTTTTTTTTGTCGATAACTCAATAATTCATACATTATTCCTGACAACATTTCACAAAAAAATGTCTAATAGGATAAAGTGATGAAGTGCTGCCATTTTGATATGAAAAATGTCCAAGGTCAACTTATCGTGACGCTCAAAACACATTTCTTTCCATTATTCAACGCGATAACTCAGGAACAGAAGCTGAGATTGTGACCACATTTCACATTTGTTCGGGTACTGAATTGGTGACACTAATCTTGGGTAGCAACCTTGAAACTGTGGCGACTGTATAGATCAGAGGTGTCAAACTGATCCATGTTAGGAGCGTCGCGGCTGCAGGTTCTCACTCCTGAATCTACTCTTTCAATCACCTGTACTGTCTTCACTCAGTTGATTTGTTGGATCATGTGTGCTCCTCCTGCCTGAACAAGAACCTCTCTCATGGATCAGTCTGACACCCCTGGTATAGATCTTCTGTGCTGCCAGATTGAAGCATGTGTGAAGCATTTACGTTTTAGAATTTGCTTCTTTGCAGCAATATGCATATTTAAAGCATTGTCTAATACAGACCTGGGCATTCGTTGGCTGTCCCTGTCCAGCCCGGATGAGGTTACCTGGACATTAGAAATCAATACAACCATAGTGCTTATATTTTGAAGGTAAATTACATATTTGTGTGCCTGCATATGCACCTGCACAGAAATGTGCTCCAAAAAAAACACTGAATTTCCTAGTTGCTAAAATGGCATATCAAGGTAAAAAAAATAAAAGTTGACACAGAATATAGACTTTATAATAAGACATTCCAGCCCAAAACAACTGGATTTTTCCCACTAAATAACAAAAAAGAACTGGAAAAACATCAAAAACAATAAGAAATTGCTGGTTTACTGCATAACATACATACTCTATAATGTTTTGTGGTTTGAATGTATGTTGAGTTACATACATTTTTACATTTTTTTACTGCCATATTTGACTTACTTCACATTAACATAGATTTATCATAACACAAATTCTTACCACTAGCAGCTCAAAACCAGATAATTAACTGCATTTTATAGAGCGATGAAATTAATACTGAGCGGAATTGAGTTTGAGTATTGGTCCGGCCCTCTGCGACCTTCGCAGTATCTAATTTGGCCCCTTGGGAAAACTAATTGCCTACCCCTGGTCTAATGTCATGGCAAAATTAGTGTGGACAGACAAGGAGGTAAACTGCAACTTGGCTGAGGTATTCAACCATGCAGCAGCAATTTTAGCTTTACTTTGTCTTGATCAAATTAAGTTTACGACATGAAACTTTTGGACTTCAGGTTCAGAAGCAACAACTGAGTTCTCACACCACACAACCTGCCAAGAACCAGAGCACGGATCTAAGCTGACTGAATTAATCTGAAAATACGTAAATCATTTTAAATCATTAGTGATGTTGCTGGGGTCTTCAGCAGGGATCTTCTTTTGTTGTATAATTTCTCTTTTGTCTCAATGCCAACATCCCTGTGCTGCTCCCTTCCCAAGTGTAATCCATCATTGTAAAAGCAGAGGGGTGAATGTATCAAATGTCACTTCCCACTGATGATCTTTACAGTTATGTTGAAAAGATGTGATCTCAGTCACCAAAGATGACAGATGATCGTGTACTGTAAGAGTTATTATGTCATGTTTCAGAGTGATGGATGGCTCCTTGTTTAAACAATTTAACTCAGATTTCTTGGTTTTCTCAGTGATCCTTTTTCAAGTTCTGCTGAAGAGTAGTCACATCAATTCTCTCTATATTTCTCTGTTTATACCACTTCCGCAGTCTGAATGTCAATATGTGTCAGTATACGTCAAACAAAGTGCTTGTTGGATCATTTTTCCGTCTGAAAATGATGCCACTTTACCCAGAGATTGGCCAGGTGTTTGGGGCAGAGAAAATAGTACAGATTTCTCCTCGAAAATCTCTCTAAAGCACTTTATGTTCAATTTTCACAGAACAACTTCCGTCACTTTGTGTGTGTGTCCAATGACTGCAACACCATAACTGTCTTACAAGCACTGCTACCCCTTCGTCCCTCTCTGATGCCAGGCTTCTCAGTCTGAATTCGAGAGTGGCCATTTTTAACAGCTATAAACACTAACAACTCATGACACATTAACTAGTTTGTTTAAAGCTCACTCTGTCTCTTAAAAAAGCTCATGACCAATACCACGAAAACTCTGAACTAAATTCTGCTCAATATTAATTTAATTGATTCATAAAATACAGTAAATGATCTGGTTTTGTGCTGCTACTGATAGGAATACATGTTCTGATAAGACTGTTAATGTGGAGTAAATCAAATATAGTAGTCAAAAGTAGTAAATACTCCAATCACTATATCACTTTTCCATTTATTTTAAACACAACTGTTTACGACCTTCAGCAAGGTTCCCATTGGTGTTTTTGTATTATATAGCTTATATAGTACATTTTTACAATGTTTTGATGCTTTTATTTTGAAAAGGTGCCATCCAGTGTGAAACAGGTGCTTTCTTTTTGAAAGGTAGTGACAGGAAATAACAGGTGGAACGGTGAAATGAAAAACGAACGGTAAATAATGCGTGCGTCATAATTCATATAAAGTTGATATAAAGTATCAAAAAGGTTTCTATATTGGCTGGCTGACAGGACACAAGGTTTGTTAAAGTTTATTTTCTTCTGTCATATATATTAGTGGCCATATTTGTTGTATTAACTATAGTAAAAGTGCTTGTTTGCTCAAGTGCTAATGCTAATGTTTGTTATTGTATTCCCACCTCGTAGCTCTTACGGTGGATTCACAAGGGGACCAAGAAATGTCTTATTTTTATTTTCATGGAGCTACGATTTTAAATAAATCTTGTAAACTATCAGTTAAAGAGACGACCGTCACTCAGCCAGGAATGCTACTAAACATACATTCAAACCACAAAAAAGATATACAGCATGTATGTTATGCAGTAAACCAGTAATTTATTAATTTTATGCAAAAAGCAATACGTGTTTTTGACAAGGTACCGAGGTAACTCAGTGGACTTTGTGGAACGCGTGTCTTTGCAGGTGAGTATGCATGCAGGCAGATATACGTATACCGCCTTCAAAATAAAAGCACTGCGGTTGTATTGATTTCTGCCCTATAGCTCTTGTAGCACAGGAATGAAACCAGGTGAGTGCTTCAAAAACTTGTGTCTCCGCTGAGCTGCACCAATCGATTCTGTGTTGTCAGCAGAACCCATAATCTTTGTTTTTAAAGTAAACTCTGTGGTGGCATAAGTACACTCTGAGGGGACGTGGATACCTGTTTCCTGCCTCTAAACTTAATATCTTATTTTCTTTTTTATTGACTTTGTTGTCAAGTAATACTTTTGCTTTATCACTCTCCTATTACAAGAGTATGACAGCCACTGTTTTTCTGTGTGTTTTTCACCATCATTGTCAATTTTTGGTAGCTCAATTCAAAGTATTCTAATCCCAATCCGAAAAAACATATGCACATGCATGGTTCTTGTGATGTCTTATGAAATATGAATGTTGTTTTGCCTGTTTTGAACCGGGTGGACTGTCACTGGTCTGAAGCATGATGAACATTGTAAGAAGGAGCTACTTGATTACGTTTAGGCACCAAAAATTATTGGTTAAGTTTCAATAAAACATCAGTTTTGGAGTTAAAATACCTACTTCTGGATGCAGACAGGTGACATATTTATGTACTAAAGTTATTTTGGTTCAACTTTTAATAACAATGTGACTTTTGGTTGCACAGGGGAGATCACCACCAGTCTCCTGGTTGTTGTTTTTTTTTACCCATCCATGAACTCCAACTTCCTCCTTTTACGGACTTTGTTTCTCTTTATACTATATTGCCTTACTTGCTCTTTTGCGCCCCTCACAAATAATACAGCCTCTAAAGTTGTGGGCAAAGTAGAAGCTGCATCTCCTGGTTCACAATTATGTGGGTTATCTATGAATTATTCTGCATTGAATGAAAACAGCCTCCTTAATTCTAACTGAAATGCAGGAGCAGGCACTACCTTCAGGGGTCAAAGTATGTTTTGCAAAGTAGTATACAATCAGAAGTGGATCTAATTTGAGTATTTTGTGTTATTCCACCTCAACACGGATGAGGTCAAGATGAAAAATGTATAAATGCAATGTTTTCTTGCTTCTTACCTGGCATACTACCAGAAATAAAGTAGATCCATTTATCCCATTTTAGTTGTTTATTTCTTTATAAATTAACAATATATTTGACTTTTTCTACCATTTGTGTTATCTGAAGGGATTTCAGTACTTTAACCATGAAGCAAAATCTCCACCATTTGGAAGAGGCTGATCTGAGATCTGAGACTTATCTGTATCGTCCTTCCTTGTGATTTCTAAATCGATATTTATCTGGTTTTTTTACTGTGTTGTTGTTCTTTTATGTCCTCTCATGTTATTTTGATGGCTCCTGGTTTTGTGTAACACATCACTCTTTATCTCTTTGCAGGTTGCATTTTGTTGTGGTCAATAAAGTTGGACAGACAGAAAAGCGACACATGATGAGCCATTGAAAGACAGGTAGCATTGAGCTAACCTTTAATGTGTGGATATTTCATCAGATATGTGGCGATTGCGTGTGTGCATGTCTCCCACAGGTGCTTGTTTGGATAAGTTATGTGCGATCTGCTATTTATACAAAACCCTGAGGCTCCTTCCTCAAAGTATGCCACTTGTCTTTCTGTCCTCTCTCAGATGTCAAACTCCTCCGTTACCTGGGCATCATGTGCCTCTTGGTACAACAAGCAGTGGTTTTTATATCTCATTCTCTCCTCTCTTTTCGGCTTTTGGGAGTTGTGAAGAGATTCCCAGACGATCTCATTATAGAGACGTTCCAACAGATAGCTGGGGAAAATATAACTCCAAAGGTTGTTGCTAGCAGAGGCAAAGATAACAATGCTCCTCACATCATCGATCGTTCTTGTCACCTTCTGACAATCCCTCTCATCTCCTGTGGGGCGAACACCGTGCAAGCCTTTCCTCGGCGCAGTAATGTGTCAAATATTACAAATTGTAAGCAAAACTAGGTGTCAGTTTTTCACGCTGGAAGTAAAAATACAGGCTACTTCTGGGAATTGTGAAGTGGTGCACACAAACAAAGACCGACCTGAAGTGTTTTGTTAGACTTCCTGAGGAATCTCTGTCACCGTCAGTAGTGTCCCGCATGAGAATCTGGACTTCTCACAGCTAATGTTGGATATTTTCATCCCACGAGAAGAACAGTAGACACGAGCATCCTTCCTGAAAATAAATTTCACCTCAGCTTTCAAGCCAGAGTTTACAGAGGATGTGTTTGCCTCACTGCTGTCACTGTTCTTGAATAGCAAATGTAGGGAGGATTTCTCTCACCTCACCTTATTTCATAGCTGTTCTTGAGCTTTTTGATTATGTTACATGGTCTTCATCAGCAGAAGGAAGGACAATAGAGAAGCTGAATGGATGAATTCCATTAAACGTTCTGTTTTTTTTATTATTACGTAAAGGTAAAAGAGTTGATTTCGCAAAGTGGCATGGGAATGAGTTTTGAAGTAGCAAACTTTTAACTCATCGGACTGATCAGCTGTTTACATGTCTTCCCAGATATTCCATGAATTTGTCTTCATCTTTGGACACTAGGTGACACTACACTTTTTTTGTTTCCTTTTTTAAACCTCTACTTCTTCAACACTATTTACTGGCAGATTACAGCCATGCTTAGCCTAAAGTGCCAACTTCTGTCAAACTTTAGAATATATACTTCACATATGCTGATGAAACATACATTACTTCTAAATGAAGATGATGTAATATGATCAAAAGCTGCAGAAGAGGTACTAAAATGACCTCAAGAAAGACATCAATGATTCAAAAGCCAAATGTGTTGCAGAGAAAAAAGGGAGAACTAATAAACTGTCAGGCCGGGCTCGAGTCAGGACTCAGATGCAGAGCAGGTGAACTTAAAAGTTTCTTTATTTAAAGAATGCAGCAGGGTAAGTCCTCTCAGAGTGAAAGAAAAGGGCTCCAAATGAGGAAAATTACTGAACCTATCTACACTAAAAACTAAATATATAAATCCTAATCTAAGATAAACTAAACTCTTGAGGGAAAAACTATTAAATAATAACAACTACAAACAACAGGCGCTCCAAAAGGGAGAAACAAAACCTGATAGGAAAAATAAAAGATTCTACTAAAACACTATGAAAAACTCGATCAGGACTGAACGGGGGAAAATAACAAAGAAGACAAAATCACTCCAAAAGGAGGGAAAACAAAACGGCTGACTAAAAAGCTAAGAAACTAAGAACTGCGCTTAACTAATAAATTACAAAGAAAAATCACCCTTGCAAGGAATCCAAAAAGGCAAAAACAAGACAAGCTGTGGCAGGAAGGAGATAACTGGCTGGTATGGTGACGGGGTCAAACACACTGGCACAAGACAAGGTAAAACACAGACTATTGGAATACATGGAGGGAAGGGAGCACCAGGTGAACACAATCTGTGATTAGCGGAGACAATCAGACAGATGACAAAGAGGGCAAGTGACCTGAAACGAGAGGATGGTTACCATTTCAAAATAAAACAGGAAATGACAAGACCAGAACACAAAATAAAACACCACCTCACCGCGGTGTGACAAAAACTAAAAACATGAACATACTTTTCTATAACACAATGTTGCAATGTTGGAAACACAAAACATACATAGATTTAAATGCATCTTACGTCTGCCTTTCAGAACTTTTCTCTTTTCATCTCCAGTCAGGTGACCGTGGAGGGCTAACTGTACAATTTCATCAATATCTGTTGTGTGGTATCCAACCACGACTATACATGAGATCACTAAACATGAGTAACAAAGCTTTATACTGGCCTTTAAAAGCCAAATCTATCTGCAGATTGTGTGGAGAGGTAAAGCCAGTTGAGGCATTCATGTGGCTGCATCAATAACACGAGTTAAGTGAACTGTAGCTGAAATGAAAACATCACAAGCACGACTCTGGGTGCTCTGTCATCTTTGTTTGTACACAACCTGATCGCTGCATATATCCAAGCTGGGGTCATGTCACAAAGAGTCAGAGTCCAGGGTATAAATATGTGAAATACACACGCAATCTCTTGTCTTATCATGTCAAAGTCAGAGGATCTGAGAACACAAATACATCAAAAACAATCCAACAAACCTGTGTTAACACGCCATACGAGTTTCTGTGTCGATATAGTATTTTAGGCATTTACAAAATCCCAAAAAACACAAAAAATCAAAAGTTATATCCCAAAGCAAGGTGCAGTTTTACAACAAATGTGAGCACCATCACCTTTTTTTGTTTTCATGTTTAAACATGAATAATTGTTCTCCTTTCAGCCAAACTTTTCCTAAGCAGTATGCAGTTATGCTCTGTTACTTCCTCGTAACCTTGTTTAAATTCAAATCTGATTTGCATTAAATTCAATTGCGCCCCGCTTAAATCCTTATAAATCATCTCCCCTCTGCTTTCTCTCCGTCTCTGTGGCCATAATGAGCAGGAGCACAGCAGACACTAAATCATCCTGGAGAGCAAATTACCGTAATCTGACAGCAGCCAAGCACCTGCACAGCACCTTCATAATCACAGCGCCAAAACCCTGCGTCTCTATATATATGTGTGTGTGTTTCAATGTGTGTGTGCATATATGTTTGGACTCTCTCATGGGGGAAGTTCAGCTCCCAGAATACAGTGGGCTGGCAAGGCATTTAGCAGCCATCAGAAAGAGCCTGCCTCTCCTCTCAGCCAAGCCTAAAGGTGAAGCTTAATAAGTGGAGACACACACACACACACCAACACACACTCCCGCATTGCCCACCTTTCCTGGCTGCCTGTTCGGGAAAGGAGGTTTGACCTTTATCAGATGGGAGCGCTAACACGCTAATAGCCCTGTCCACACTCCAATTAGAGCTAGTAAGAGAAGGGTTGAACAGAGCACAGTCGGCCACTGAGGATCTGACTGAGAGATGGGAATTGTATGGGCTGTCAGCGACGGAAAAGGAAAGGGAGAAGGAAAGAGGAAAAGAGAAATGACTAGGGGAAGAAAGAAGGAAGGAAGAGAGAAGTACAGGGTGGATAAAGAAAATGACAAGTCCTTAAAAGGTTTTTTTTGAGCTACTTGATCAGGTCTACCCAGTCAGAACAATGAGGCAGGATAAAAATATATATACATATATATATATATATATATATATATATATATATATATATATATATATATATATATATATATATAAGGGCACTCAGAGAGCACAGATTTTCCTATAAATGGTAACATTCCAATTTGAGGTGGCATTCACACGATTTCTCCCAATTGGGAACTCTTTTATTTTTTTATGAATGCAGCACAAATGCCCCAATGAATGAAGATATTAACAACTAGAAGGGCACTTGGAGAGTGCAGACCTTCACCAAGACCATGCACTCATCTCACAATGTTAATGAAAGTAAAAAAATCCACCATGTGATTCAGATCACACACATTCAGAGTGGAACCTTTGCACCAAGGTTCATGAAAATCAAGTAACCCTGTAATCCTGCTGACAGACAAAACATACAAAACAAGGTAAGAAGACTAAAAGTGGTGCTAGCAGCCTGGTGAGGCTGAATAATACAAATAAAAAAAATGTTGTTACCTATATCAAAATAGTTTATACTTTATATTAGTGGTTTCAGGAGATATTAGACTCTTTTCATCAGCTGAGTAAACGTGGTAAATATACTAGCAATATACCAGGCACAGCTATAGCAGCAGAATGCTGAATACACTTCAGGGGAACGTCTTGCAGGTTCCAGCTTGCTGCGACAGTTTACATGCTCTGCTGCATCCATGCAAAGCACATCTGGCTACAGGAGCCTACAGCTGTAAACTCCAGTTTAGAGCTGGACCGAGACCACCTCCTCTCAAGGGTCTTGGTGTGGTTGTTTTGGTCCACATCTGAACGTGATTACTGTGTTCTCACATGCACAAACAAATCGTAAACTAAGCAAACTAGAGTTCCATTTCACCAGACTACAAAGAACAGGTGTAATATCACACTAAGCTTTCCTTAAAATGCATCCTTATACAATGGATGTGGAAAGTTTATGTAATAAGTTGCCAGAACTACCAATTATTGGTTTACAGCTACAGTTAAATGGTCAATTGTATTGCTTTTTTAGAAAACCATCATAGAGAGGTCTTTATAAGATCCAAAAAGGCAGAATTAAATGATGATCAATTGCTAAATGTACTGGAATTTGAGCACATTTTTGCTCATGGAGCATCAATACACCCAGAAGGTTCTGCATAAAACATAAAAACACAACATCTGACATCTGCTTGTCTTTCAAAATAAGGTTTGGCTGTAG
This sequence comes from Centropristis striata, assembly GCF_030273125.1. NCBI lineage: Eukaryota > Metazoa > Chordata > Actinopteri > Perciformes > Serranidae > Centropristis > Centropristis striata. Next base: position 27,601,260 of record NC_081534.1, on the reverse strand, counting down.
CCAGTTACTTTATAAAAATCCAGTAAATAGGGTTATCATCCGTCATATGCATTGTGTGTGTAGTTGTACGTGCACAAGCCGGTGTGTGTGCATGTGCAGAGCAGAAGGTTAAGTCTCCTCTCTCCCAGCAGATTGAACCGATCGCTGATGTGATATGAGACATTCCAAGTTATTGAACCCTGGCTGATTGGATGGTAACAGGGGGTGATTGCTCTTTTCTTCGGTGGCCCGTCCAGCCTCCTCCGAAGCTTTATTAGTTTTTCAGACAGTTACACCGGGGCCAGAGAGAGACAGTAGAAAGTAAAGCAGATGGAGAAGAAAAAACAAAAGAGGCAATAAAACAATGAGGAATGGGATTCAGTGCCATGCTGCCCTGGGAGCATATATTAGCACAGTGAGATGCTTTAAACACCTACCATTATGCATGTTTCAAGTGTTGCTGCATGAGTAATTAAACAAAGGTCCCTTTCCACGTCTGTTAGCATGTCTCCTGAATACAGACTGTGTCTAGAGGCATTAAGCTGGACAATACCTTTCAGCCCAGACTCCTAGCGGTGCACAGTTTCCATTACAAGGACAGAAAACTGGCACGCACAGGGCATACAAATTACAGGATACAAGACAGGGGGCAGTGGCCAAATAATGGTAAAATACCCTAATTATGTAGCACTTGATATCAGAAATCAGTTCCCAGTACTACCCTTCCCATCTTCAATCTCTCTTTACATACTTTTCTTTTCCAAACATGAAGATATTAAAACTGGAAGGACACATGAAGAGTTCAGACCTCCACAAACCCTCAAAATCCACCGGGCCCCAAAGTTAAAAATAATATGTGTATCTGCCGAGCAGTGATTAGGACCTGTTCCAAAATGTTATGGAGTCTTCAACCATGCTACCAAAGCCATTCGTTTTTTGTTTTTTTTATCTTGGTGACAGACAAACAAACACACCACATGAAAAACATATCCTCCTTGGCCAAGGTAATAAAAGATGAGGCTGTGCGCTCCACCAAGTTTGCATCCATTAACCTATTTTTTTTTCTCTTAATTGGCTCCAAAAAATAACAAGATTTGCTGCAGCATGAACCCATCTCCAGACTCCGAAAGCCACTCACACATTTAATACAAAAAAAATAATTAAAATTGGCTATCCGAGAAAAAGGCCATTGAAATATTGGCCATATTTGGTGAAGTTTGGTGGAGAAATTAGTGAATTGTGCAAATGCAAAGCTTTCCAGATGGCTGCTTTCTTAAACAAATAGCTTTCTTGAATAATGTCAGACATGATACATACAATATATTGTACTGAAAAACACTGTGAAAATACAAAATCAAAAATGTGGTTAAAGCAGGAACTTCGCAAAAGCAGTCTCTACCTATTTACAAATTAATATCTGTAATTCTTGAGTATTTGTTGTGTAACAGTTGGTCTATACTTGCAATTTAACATAAAATACCTGCAGCAATCAGTAGAGAGCAGCACGGATACGTTGATAATCTGCAGCCTGCTAATTTAAAAAGTGGTGCACGCTGGCCATCCATCGTTTTTGCTTCCAATAAATCACCTGGAAACAACACCGGGCTGCTACAAAATAACCCGACACACATCAGGCTTATCGGTGCGGTGCATCACTGCCTTTGCATAAGCTGGGGGTAAGGGGGCCTCCAGTGCTGTTAACCCAGTCTGTAGGCTATTAAAGTTACATGCATTTTAATGCGTCTAAAAATACAATGAATTTCTAGTTGAGATTGCATGACGTTTCTTACTGCCTATATGTTGTATTACATCACCGGTTAATGGGCTGAAAGCATGCATACAACCTATAAAACAGCACAGAATACCAAGGCTAGAATAGACACTTCCAACAATATTTTTACCCATATTGACTGGAAGTTATGTAATATTTAACATGTTCCTTCTTCCCCCACAGTGCACCGCACGGTTATCTAAAGGGCGCACAATCAGGAGCGACAGGCACAGTGGAAAAGCTGGAGTCATTAATGCTCTTAAGTACCATTACTCAGGCGCAGTCCCGCCACTCTTTTTTCCCCTCATTTTACTATTCTCATTCTGCTGCTTTCATGGCAATCAGACTAATGTAGACGCCCACGATTCGGTGGTGCAGGTAGGTGGGTTTTCAAAAGAAGAAAGAGATAAAGACAGGCAGGGTTCACAGAGAGGAGAGAGGTTAGCAGGAGAACAAAGAACAAAACAGAATAGAAGAAAAGAGAGCAGGAGTGAGAAAGATGTAATATTCTTCTCCAGCATGATCAGGGTTGGGATTTGACACCCATTTAATTGTTGCAAGTGACCCGGGCCACGATGAAGTGATGCTGAAATGAAAGGAAAGGAATGAGAGGCAGGGAGAAAAAAAAGGCGGGCAAAAGGAGATGAGAGGGAGATAATATCAAATCACAGGAGGAGGCAAATCAAGTGGAGAGGAGCTGTGGAAGAAAGGGCCGAAGCATGTGTCGCATTCATTCATTCAGCAGGACACACAAGCGCTGCAGGTGCACATTTAAAGCGATGATGGCGAGGTATCATCCACGCCATTACGGAGAAGACACGGGGTTCCAGTTCTGTTCAAGAAGCATCAGAGTGATTCCTTTAAATCCCTCCTGCCCTCCCATAGCCTCCAGGTGAGAAAATATCAAAGTGAGAAGACGGAGGGAGAAAGAGAGTGTTCATTTTATCATCCGGAAAGAAACTGAGTCAGACTCAATTCTTTCTTATAACTGTGGAGAAAATAAACCGTAGCAGCGACTTTCTATGGCAAAATAAATCAACTACTGTATTACATGATGTCATTATTAATATGACCAGATGCATTTTCGTAAGCTGCAAAATGTAACACATATTGGAGAAATAATTGCAACATTATGTTTTGCTGCTCCGCATCACTGATCAGGACACTATTAGGGCTGTAAACAAAGAAAATCTTGGTCAACTAAAACTTTTCAAGCAATCAAGTGGTCTATGATGTTAAAAACTTTCAACATTACATGACTAAAGGAGCAACAATGTACTGAGTTCTCTCTACCTGGTAGTATTGTGTCCATCAAAGCATTTTTTGCGAATGCTAGCTTCTTTTTTAACCCTGTGCAATGGGAGAGACACATATTTTTCACTATTATACAAAAGCAGCAGCGTGAAAGGCACTAAGCATCTTTTCTACACTCAGTGCTGCACATTTGGTTTTCATTTCTGCTCGCTGACATTTGGAAAATGTTGAACTTGGGTCACAAAAATGTGAAAAATTTTTCATTTGTGCAAGTTTAGCATAGTTTAGCATCAGAATAAATGTTACCTTTACAGGTTTGTGTTGACATTATTGCAACAGTTGATATAACTTTTTTTTTAAATATAAAAACTCCATAATCTTTGACACACTCTGCTTTCATGCCATCATTTCCTACAGTGCCTCGGGGACTTTGAAATTAGCATCCCTATGAACTGAAGTAAGAACTGATTTTGAATTGGCTTTGAATCAAGAATTTAATGTGGCCTACGAGGGCAAAAGCACTGCAAACAGCAAAACGCTGTAAACAGCGAACCACTGTAAACACAGGAATGATGTAAAACCAAAAACACATAAAACAAATGCAACAGAAGCATGCAGCAACAGAAAAATGCTGCAATCATAGAAACGAAGCAGAAGTGAACTAACCCACAAAACAAATGCCAAAAAAAAAAAATGCTGCAAATACCAAAAAACACATAAAAACAACTGCAATGAGAAATGACTGATGAATGAGAGAATCAATTTTAAATCAAATTGTGATCCCAAAATCCCAGTTAAATCATGATAAACACTACTGGTTTGTACCCTTCTGTATACGCTTTAAAAATTATTAATTGGCTGATATACTGAATTCAGATTTTTGAAAATGCTCCAACAGTGTTAGCGGTATCAGTCAAAAATTCATGGCAAAACCCATTTAAAAACATAAAAGATGCTGAGAAATAAAGAAAATGATCAGTAAGATGAGTACACAGTTAAATATGAAAATAGAGGGCATGTGATGAGGACGTGATGGACGAAGCATGACGCTGTAAATTTTTACTAAATGCATCTCACACGCATATTAGCTGATCCATTAGCATAGCAGGTCAAAGTAGCTCATCTTTCATTAATTAGAGCTTCAATCCCCATGTGTACAATTAATAGGCTCAAACCCTGCAACAGTGCTGGATCTGAAAACACACACACACACACACACACAGAGTTGCAGCTTTGTACGCTGTGTGTGTATCTCCTGAGAGGAGTATTACACCCCACTGGTTATTATCACCGACTTGCTGGCAGGATGCAGCGGTTCCTTTATCTATCGTCGTTGTCTTGGTGTCACCTTCCTGCATGACACCTGAGTGGTCTCGGTATCTCCATGGTGACTGACATGCATCGATCCCCCCCCCCCGACGAGGTGGCTCCGCTTGATGATGTCAGTGTGTAGTAATTGGATTGTAATTGGTGTTTAATGGTCTGTGTGTTAATGCCTCTGGAGCCCGTCTCTGTGGAGACTCTGTCCTCAAACACAGACGTATTAGAGTCCTGCAGGATTGTCATGGACTTCTGCCATCGATTTATGATTCCTTCCAGTCGCCATGATTGCATTGATTTTCCTCCACAGTCTCTCGAGGCGTGTCTTAATTGAATATCACATGACTTTATGATGTAGTCTCTTGAGCAGACAAAATAATTATATCTCAGGGGCTCTTTCCCATCAGCCAATTCAGCGTTTTTCAATCTAGTGTCTTGATCTTTATCTCAACATAATGTAGTTAACATTTATCATGTCAACCTTGTGATCTCCTGCACTTACAACTAATTCCAGATATCCTATCCCGAACCAGTTAAGTGTTATGTGTGTGCGTGTGTGTGCGTGTGTGTGTGTGCGTGTGTGAGTGTGTGTGTGTGCGTGCGTGTGTGTGTGTGTGTGTTTGTTTGCATGCTTTCCACAGCTTCTTCCTGGCTTTCTGTTTATAGGCCAGCAGACACATGTGGTGGCTCCCAGAAGGCATTGAAATCCATTAAGAATTCATCAGTGGCAAGATGGTGCTTTCTTAATCAATTCTGTGTGATCTTGCAGATGCATTCAGCCTCATTGACAGTGAGAAAGACACGAATCAGTGTGTGTTTTGGAAGCTGGGGTTAAACTTATATGGGTTTTAAATTTGGACATGTTGTGTTGCTTTTTGGGACATTTTCAAAAGTAAAATGCAACAGTTTTTCTGTGTTTTTGTAATAATTTGTCCAAAAGTTAATGGATGAATGCAGAAGACACACTGTGTCCACTTTAGTCATTACAACTCAAATTGCATGACAACTATTTGGCCAGGTCCATGAAGAAATGGTTCTCCCAACAACCCCACAAGGGTGAGAATGACATCACTGATGTTCTTGTCGCTGAACAGGAAAAAAAAAAAACAGCTGCAGCCAGGTTACCCAACATTTGGGGAAATCAAAGTGTTAGCTGTTATAGCATGTTTTTGGAAAAAAAAGAGGTTTAATTATGGAGTTATGATGTTGTGGTGACCACAATGTGGTGACCATCTATCTATCTATCTATCTATCTATCTATCTATCTATCTATCTATCTATCTATCTATCTATCTATCTATCTATCTATCTATCTATCTATCTATCTATCTATCTATCTATCTATCTATCTATCTATCTTTTTAAAAAGAGGTTCTTTATTACTAACTATAAGTATGGACTAGGTGTAATATAAGAAACAAAAATAGGCCATTTATTTATTGAGTAAACAGAAAACGTGTGTATCAAGATAAGAAGTTACATATCAGGATAGAATCATTTGGCCATAACTCCTGGACCTTTTCAGCTGCCCCCTTTTGCAAAAAAAACGGCAGCCCGTGCTACAACAAAAAATGTTTTTTCAATATTGCATTGAAACTAATACAACGCTGAAGCTTTCAAACACTTCACTGAAGTTAAGTCTAACAGCCACAGAACTGTCAGTGTGTACTCGAGATGTCCCGAGTTGATCCTAAGAACCGGTATCAGGCCAATCCATTCAAATTCTAATGTGTGAAATAAATGCTGATCCTTTGGTTACTGCACTCTACTGTGTTTTGTCCACCTCAGCCTGTTGGTGCTGTTAAGCTGCTCTCTTGGCGCTAATTAATGTGAATTCAGTCATGAACTTGATGACGGGCCAAAGTTAAACTTGGCTGTTGTCAGGTTATGTGTGCTCTCTGAAGCAGATGTCTGTACTCAGCCAAAAGATCATTGGATTGGGAAGAAGCTCCACTCTGTTGCGCTACTGTACAACCACTAATGGTCTTTCTGAGCCCATAAATCCAACAGAGTGATCGGCCTCCTCGAGTGGAAAACTCTCGCTAATTGCTTCATGTCAATTTCAGGAGTTGCAAACTTTGATTTATATCATATCAATGATTAAAGCTTATCAGCTTAATAGTTTTGAACTAGGACCTCCAGTATTTGGATCAAGTACAGCGGCTAATGACAAGTAAGGTGAGCCAAATCTATAATTCATACTTTCTGTTGCTTTAATTATTTTACTGTGGGTGTGTGTACTAGGATGAATTAATCTCTCTCTTTATGTGAAGTACAGCTGTGTCATTTAGATACATACATCTGGCTTGGACTTCATGGCAGATGGAGATTATGAAATGACTTAGATCTGGTCCAAAAAATCTTAATAAGGACATCCCTTCTGTTTACTTTCTCTTTCAACATGAAAACACCATTTGCATCACAAATGACTGACGGTAAATTTGCACCAACACATTTAACCCTTTATCAGGCGAAGAACTGTATTTGGTAACTTCAGCAGATATCCAAAATAAAAAAAGAAAAATATTTTGAGAAAAAAGTTGCAAATTTACTAGATTAAAGTGGCAGATCTACAAGAATAAAAGTCGCAGATTTAAAAGATTTAAAGTAGCAAATCTGTGTGGAAAAAAGTCACAGATTTATGAGAAAGAAGTGGGAAAAAAAGCAACTTTTCCCGCAGATTCACTACTTTAAATCTCTTAAATCTGCGACTTTTTTTCTTGTAGATTTGCCACTTTAATCTAGTAAATTTGCAACTTTTTCCTCGATCCCATTTTGATATCCACTGAAGTTACCAAATATAGTTATTCGCCTGATAAAGGGTTAATATCCAAACACAAGTCCAAGACTTAAGCTGGGCCTTTAGGCCATTTCTGACCCAATTTTTGAATTACACTACACATTTTAGAGCCATGTTATGTCATACATGTAGACGGAAAATATGAAGGCCAGGATGGTCGAGCTGTGGCAACAGCATACATGTCTCATGATGTTTCCTCCTCCTCCTCCTCCTCCTCCTCTTCCTCCTACACTGACTGATATGAATGAAAGAAACGCTGGCAGCAGCAGCTGATATTCAGCTTCCTGGCACTACTTTTTGTTCTGATTTAGCTTGTTAGCATTATTGTGAACAAGGGGCAGCAGGATTACCCAGTTTTGCCACAACCAATGTTACATAATGTCACAGTTACATAATCATAAGAACTGAAGAAGCTATGATATCTACGGTGTCCCTATTCCTGCATTGTTGCCCTGTAAAAACGAGTGAAATGGTCTCTCTTCTTACGCAAGTCACGTAACACGTGTCTGTGTGTCCGCCGGTTTGATTTGTGAGCGAGACAGTCGTGTCACTCGCATGAAGCATTGAGAATAGCTGCAAAAATGTCTGAGGAAAGAGTCCAGTCTTATATCTGCCAAAAAGTGCCATAAGTCAGCAGCATGGGAGCATTTTTGATATCCAAAAAAATGACCAGGGAGTTATTGTTGAAGATGGATATCCATTTGTGGTGCTCAGCTGCTGGTAGAAGTCGATAAATGGCGCAAGATTTGTGAATTGCAGCACGGAGTGACACCAGGGTCAGTTTCTCTTTAATTACTGCAGAATACCACAGTTATAATTTAGATTCCAGCCAAGCATTGTTGAAACAGAGCAGCTAAATACTAGTGGTAAGGGCAACTAGAGCAGCTAGTGAGATCCCTCCTGCGAACTGTACATGGTTTAACATCACAAACCTCTGCTAGAAAACAAACTTTTATCTGCCTCAGAGCTTTAAAACTATCTCTAATAATTGTCAATAGCCAGAACAGTCCAAAGGAAGCAACATGGTCTCACAGGAATCCGTGGAATAGCCACGGAATCACTCAAATTTCTGTGAAACTGACACGGATTTCGCTACAATGCAAGTTAATGACAGTCATATCCCGTGGCTATTCCAACATGCAAAGTGATTATGTACATTCACTGAGTGAATATTTAGAAAATAAAACATATATTTCTCGCTAGAAATGTGATCAAAATCCATTTTTATGCAGAAACTAAGTCAAAATATTGTTTTTTTTTCACTAAAAATGAGGAACTGTCCGCCATGTTTTTTGTTCTGACTGCCGGAACCTTGAAAGTCACGTGACTTGGAACAAACCAATAGGAAAATGTTATATTATATATATATAAATATATAATATCCATGAAATAGCCACGGGATATGACTGTCATTAACTTGCATTGTAGCGAAATCCGTGTCAGTTTCACAGAAATTTGAGTGATTCCGTGGCTATTCCACAGATTTTGAGTTAAGCGAATCCGTGGCTATTTCACAGATTCCTGTGAGACCAGGTTCAAATGAAGCCATGGACCATTTTACTACCTATTTTACATGTATAGTTTGAGCATTCAGGCTGTAGCTTCATGATCAGACCGTACAGTGCAAGCAGATAAATTGTGAGCGTTGGCTTTACATTGCAGACCATTTACTTGTAGGCCTACACTAAGATTTGAAAATAAACAATATTTCTAAAACCATACACTGTATATCCAACTTTATGGTATGCTAAAAATGATATTTCTGCCATCAAAAAATCCTGTGATTCGTTTGTTTACTTTCACAACAGAAACAAACTAAACCAGAGTCTGCTTGACAGTAAAGCCCCTTTTTTCAAGTTTGTTTGTTTGTTTCACAGAAAGTTTCAATTGACAGCTTCACACCAACTGTACTGAGCGTGAAAACAGACCTGAGTTCATCTTAACTTGACAAACTTTACTTTACTTCTCCCAGAGGGACAATAAAGTTATAACATCCATTGTTTTCAAAAGGATGACAAGATGCAGATTATGTCTTTATATAAAGTCTAAATGGGGTCATAAACCTTCATAAACATAATAACAATCAGGGTTTACGTGCATATTTATTCAAACTGAATAAATATATGCAGATGGTGCTCAAAATATTGAGTAAATATTTTTCCAAAGCAGAACCATGACAGTATCAGTCTAACAAAAAGTATTTTAAAGTTTGTTTCAAGTTCAAATCATGTCAGAGACAATAAAACGTCTTTTCTGTTGACACTGAGAGTTTAAACATTAAGAAGGATAAGGTTTCGTGGAGTTCAAATCGGCGAGCAGCATGACCAGCGAACAACAATAACAAACACCAACATGAGCTCTTATCTCCGTCTCTCTCCATCATTCTCCTCAACTCTCCACCTCTTCATCTGCCTGCAGATTAGAGTTCGTGTCTTTTGTTGTCGGGCTTTTACCACCGCTAAATGAGGTTGCCTGAGAAAACACTGTGGAGCGTAGCCCTTGGGAGGCACGCAGAGACTTCCGAACTTTTATCTTCAATAACACATAAACAACGCGCTCAAATGAAGAGAACAAAGCCTCGCTGGTGTTCATGCATGAAAGTGATTGGAGAAGAGAGACGGAAGAAGACACAGAAGAGGAGAACAGAGTGTTTATTTTAGTAATGAGCTCTTGTCTTCACGGTTTCCGCTTCCAGCTGGGTCTTTTTGTTCCTCTGGCTGCATTCATGTACACAGTGGATTTAACCAAAAAAAGGAACTCTACCTTGTTTTGACTGAGGTTGCCAAAAAACCTTCTTAGACTGAGCTGTGTATATGTTCGCTTGGCTTCGGGGAGAAATACTGCATGTAAATTGATTGCACTTGGCCCTTAGCAGAGTACGCGTAGCAATGTTTACTTCATTTCCCTGCTCTTGGAAAAAGATCTCAGGCCTTAACAGAGTCTTTAAAATAAAATATAAAATGCTGAAATCTCAATGTTTTCTTGTCAAAGGTTCTCATTTAACAGCATCTGTCAGAGTCTGAAAATTTGACAAACCTCAGTCACAGTTTTTAGCCCAGACTCACACAGGACTGGGACTCATTGAGAATCACATATTATACAACATAATCTGTGATTTTTGTGTTTAACTTAAGCATTAAGAGACAGAAAACTGATATTAAAGCTCTATTATTTGCTCTACAATCACATTCAAATTGAATTAGTTATTATACTCAATATTCAACTATATAAAATGTTTTAATGCTCACATGTATCCTGTTATTAATATTTACTATGTTGCTATAGGATGAATACATAGGCTTATGCATTGCAGATGCCACAATAAACACATGGTTGTTTTATGTAGGGAATGATTTCCGTGATGGAAGTTTGAACTCTAAAAGTAAAATTAAGAAAACACTCAGAAAACAGTGAAAATTGATATTTGAAATCATGAATCACACTTTTCAATCACCAACCACAGTTGTTTTACACTTCAAAGTATGTTTTTTATAAAGCCTCAACAGGAACTTCTTAGCCCTAAACTTCAAGAAGTAGTTTTGTAGCCTAAACCGAAGAAAACGGCTGCATTTTTCTGTGCCTAAACCTAACAAAAGTGAAAGTGCAATGTAACAAAAGAGCCACCATTGGATGGGCTACTTTACCCATTTCAATAGGCAGATAAGCCTGCTAGATAGAAAAGGTCCATAATCGCCCATTCAAAAGTCTGAGTGCAGTGAAATCAGGTGTAAATGTACAGTAAAATATGTGGTAATGTACTCCCAAAAAGTTGCAAGAGACAAGAAAAACAAGTTGAAACTGGCACAGAATAAGTTTTAGTCCGAACTATGAGTGAAAAATGCTGCATCTCGTAATTACCATAATGCAACTCCATAGCCTCTTTCATTCTCTCAGACTTGAGAAAGCTGCTTTAAAGCCAAAGACAAAATGATTAAACACTTTTTGAAGTGACGGGTAATCTGACCTTCATGTGTAAAATCTGTGTCGTGTCCCTTTAAGCGAAGTACAGTGCAGTTCAATGCAGAATTAAGATATTGATTAATATGTACTCCTCCTCCAGCAGGTCATTTTTTATTAACCGTCTCTTGTACAAGATTAGATTAGAAAGATTAATCATGGAGCTGCATTGGGGAAGAATTCCTTTGGTATTTTCCCCAAGAGTGCATCGCCCTTAACAGCCTACATCCATTTAACTTTTATGATGACAGTGATGTACACGTATTGTGCAGTACAGTTACATGGAGAAGATAAAGGATGACATAGAAATCACAGCTGGTTGCCACATGGTGGATTGCAAACTACTAAAATTTTTGACAGAATATTTTCCATCAGAATGGATGCTTTCAAGAGACTTTGTTGATGTTTCATTACACTGGAAACTGCTCATAGTGATCAAAATCTCAGGACAGAATCATTCCTGTACACACTGTTTAGATAATTAACTTGCCTAGCGTAATCAAGTAGTCAAATGGTCATTTTGGGCCTTTTCATACAGAAAACTATGCTAATCCTATTTTATTTTATTTTTTAAACTTTACCCCCTGACACTTTGCCTCTTGGTAAACTGTCTGTCTTCCACATGGCTCTCTGAGGCTGGTGCTGCACAATAAAATCATTATGGGAATAAGAAAGTAACTCACGCTTAATGAAAATGAGTCTCATAAAAGCTTATGACAAAGAGATAAGGAAAGTTATGAAAAGTATTCGTTATGCAGAATGGCCCCACTCAGATTGTTATGTATATTACTTGTTCTGCCCTGAATGTCTTTAATATGAAGAGTTCAAGTTAACTGTTACAACATGTATTTTTATATTGTTATTTCCTGAAAAAGATGGCATATTTCTGTCATAGCAGTCTATTAAGCACATTTTTGTATTTTCTTTTCTAGTTTTACTCCGATTCAATGAGTCATCCTGACTTTACCTGCTATGTAAGAAGTCATTAAAGGACCAAGCACGCTCACTTCCTGGCTCTTGAAAATGAGTATGTTAACACTTTGGAAGTACAACACATAAAGAGAACAGTTTATTATTATTGATCCATTTATGTAAGATGCGTTTTACAGGGTTCGTACACTTTAGCAGTGGTCAAATTCAAGCATTTTTCAAGGTACATTTTCAAGCTTTTTCCAGTATCTTACACCTGTTGTAAATTGCACGTTTTAGATGAGTACTTACATAAAAGGAGGAGATTTAACGTAACCATACCAACAGTGATGGTATTACACTTTTAGGAGGAACGGTCTTCATTTCAGATAGGCTACTCATTATTTTTTACATTGAACATGTGATTATCTATAGTCTATAGATGGATATAGTCAGATTGAAAGAGAAATACAGTAAGAATTTCAAGCGTTTACAAGCACTTTATCCAAAATCCAAGCACTTTTTAAACCTTGAAAATACAACATTTATATTCAAGCATTTCCAAGGATTTCAAGCACCCGTACGAACCCTGGTTTTATTTTTCTCAAGGCAGGGCTCATTTTTAATTCATCATGTTTTTCAAGTTAAATCTTTACCTGTAAAGTAACTAATGCTGGCCTAATGTAGTGGATTATAAAGTTACATAAAATGGAAATACTCAGTACCTCAAAACTGTACTAAATACAGTACTTGAGTAAACATACTTTGTGTCGTCTCCAGAAAATATCTGTTGATAAAGCTGCCTCGGTCAAGTGAAATATTAATGCCTGGTCACTTTATACCCTTAAAGTGAAACTTTGCTCACTGCAGGACATGCAGGTGATCGCCCTCTATGCCGCCACTCTCTGAAGCTTCTCACTCACCCGCAGGCAAAGGAGCTTCAGCAAAAGAGTGCACATACTGCCCACACTGCAGTGATACAGAGCCGGTTAGTAAAAAGGTTTTACTTCAAGTGGTGAGGGAAAATTGGCATTCAGTCAGTAGACAGAGAAGTTATACGAAAATGGTGATAATAATCCTCCAGTTACTATCACACAGACAAGATCTCTATAAACAGTTTCCACTGTATTTGTCAAACCATGTAGAGTACAGGTGCATCTAAATAAATAAGAATATCATAGAAAAGTTTCAATTCAATTAAAAAAGTGGAAATAAAACATTATCCATTGCACACAGAATGAAGCATTTCATGTCTTCATTTATTTAAATTCTTCAAATTAAAATGATTATTGCTTACATTTAATGAGGACCCAATTTTTTTTATCTTAATTAAAAAAGACCAATTTTAAAAAGTATGTTTAATATGGAAATGTATATGCACTCTAGGGTTGTCACGATACTAAAATTTTCAACTCGATACCGATATTCAGGAAAATATTCGATACTCGATGCCATTTTTCGATACCACCAGGATAAAAACAAAGACCCCAAAATTTAACAAAAATATTTTTATACATAAGAAAAATGCAACATGTAGAAATTAACAGAACCACAGGTTAAATATTTATAATAAAAAAACAGTTGTGCAAAAAGAGACTGCAACTATGATAATAAGCTTCAGATACTCGATACTTTTGAAAATGAGTATTGTATCCAGATACAACGTTTGACAACTCTAATGCACTCAATACTTGGTTGGGGCTGTTTGACTTGAACTGCTGGAAACTGACTTTTCCATCATATTCTAATCTATTTAGATGCACCTGTATGAGTGATGCAGCAAGTACAAGTCAAAGTAAAGCAGAAGGGACTGCCAGGTAAGATAATTAATGTTTGAGTTATTATTTAAAGTACAAGGTGACTGATAGACCTCTTATATTAGTTTTAACTCTAATCAAACACAGCTCACACAGTGTGTGTGTTTACATGACATTTCTGAAATAAAGGTCCATATTGTAACTGTCAGAGGTCAGTCATTTATATTCAAACTGCCTGACAAGGTGGAGAAAAACACTCCACGATGCAAACTGCCACAGAAGGGAAAGTGAGACATCACAAGGGAGAGTTCACTTCAGGAGCACAGGACTATGCAGGACTCTGTGACACGGTGTGTTTTTTCTGTAATGATGTGCTTCAGTTCGCCAGCACCTTGTCACATTGTTTTATGTCTGCCTCCAAACTCTCCTGTTTTGCTTCACAGATGAGCAGAAACGTTGTCTCGCAACGTGAACACACCAGATGTTCCTCACATAAATATGACAAGAAGGAGACACTTAATCCATATACCGTATTTCACAAGATTAATATATGGATCATTTAGGGTTTATGGACAGTATTTTTGAACCTGGTCTCACAGGAATCTGTGAAATAGCCACGGATTTGCTTAACTCAAAATCCGTGGAATAGGCACGGAATAACTCAAATTTCCGTGAAACTGACACGGATTTCGCTACAATGCAAGTTAATTCCATGGATATTTGTTCCTATTGGTTTGTTCCAAGTCACGTGACTTTTAAGGTCCCAGCGGTCAGAACAAAAAACATGGCGGACAGTTCTCTCATTTTTAGTGAAAAAATCTATATTTTAATAAAAATGGATTTTGATCACATTTCTAGCAAGAAATATATGTTTTATTTTCTAAATATTCACTCAGTGAATGTACATAATCACTTTGTATGTTGGAATAGCCACGGGATATGACTGTCATTAACTTGCATTGCAGCGAAATCCGTGTCAGTTTCAGGGAAATTTGAGTGATTCCGTGGCTATTCCACAGATTTTGAGTTAAGCAAATCCGTGGCTATTTCACGGATTCCTGTGAGACCAGGTTGGTATTTTTCATCATTTTTCGACCACGATGAGGTAAAAAGTCTCTAGGTTTTAATACAATGCAGCAGAAGTGTGATCCTAAACATATGGACATTTTTATGACCAAATAGTGGAATGTTCTTGACCGGCCAAGTCAGTAAGCTGACCTAAATCTATCTGATCATGTAGACCAGACTCAAGGCAAAAAAGCCCCAAAACAAGAATGCTGCTGTACAGGCCTGGCAGAGCGTCAGCAGGAGAGATACCAAGTATCTGCTCATGTCTGTGGGTCACATACTTCAGACTGTTTTTGGTTGGAAATGATTTAAAGTCTCCCTCCAGACATATTTTAAAATGAAAAAATACTTTGCTGTGGTTAAATGTTGTGTTTTCCACTTGAGAAAGGGCTGAGAGCACACCTGCAGCACATTTCACCCTAACTTAGTTGTTGTCCTTTAAAATTAAGTTGATTGCTAAGAAGTCTATAATCCCTTCACCCTTAATTCCACAGTGGCATTTGCTGAAACTCCCTCCAGGTACACAAATTGATATTAAAATCCCCAATGCAAAAACATAAACAACGAGTATCTAAACAACGTCAGTTGAGGACAAAGACGGTTCTCAAGAGAACTGTAGATCAATATGTTATGTGTTTTACCATCCATGCCTGCTCTAATAAGGATTGTTGTAATGAAATTCAAGACAAACACAATTCTGACCTTAATCGATATTGGCTGTATTATATATGGATTAATGTTACATGCAGCTACAAACAAGGGACCACTACTGTATGAATAATGAATGTAGGTTTTGACCCTTAAATACACTACAAAGTCAACTTACATCCCTCGAGATCATCACAAGATCACATATTTCTGTGTCTGCTAGCAAACAAAAGATTATTTTTTTTATGATCCCACAAGGTAAAACTCTCATGTATTCTGCAAGGGGAAAAACAGATAAATGTCCTTAAAATAAACTTTATTTTATTCACACGAAAACAGTTGCTTTGTTCATCTCTTGACCCTTCAGATTTACCTTTGTGTGGTCCAACCACTGACTCACATTTTGAGAAAAGTCAGTCTATAAAGTGCTAAATTGATTGATAGTGACAAATAAACCCCTTCAAAGATGGCCTTAAGTGAAACAGAAAAGAAACTTTGTGCTTTCTACTGTTATTTACATACAGATATTCCACCATACATGCAGAAATATGCAATAAAATAAAATAGTCTGCCACCAAAAGATACCCAACTTTAGCAAGAGAGCAACAGCAGTACAACCCCCCCAAAAAAAGGCAGTAGAAAGTGTACTCCGCCACTTTCCCCTTCAGCAGGAGCTTGACTGTATCCCTCTGTGGACCGGAGAGTCAAACACAAGGACATGAATGATTCAACATCTGGCTCCACCACAACGCTTTAGATGTATCTGCTGCACCAAAGGGAACTGCAGAGACAAGAAAGAGCTCAAATTCTATCCCTTCCTTATAGTGTTCAGACTCAGGATTCAAGATTTAACCTTTGTATGTAAAGGGCCACAAGATGTACTTGTTCCAGGGTTAAAGTATACTCGTAAGAAGTGTTTCTGTGCCATAATTGTGTGTATTATGTTTTATTTAACAGCAGAATTGTTTACTAAATATTCAGAACTGCATTTTTGTGGCACTTTGCGAATCACTTAAACAAGTTTCATCAAATGTATATTTCTCATTCTTTAAAATTCAACATCATCGTCTGAGTCAAATTTTAAAATAATTAAGGAAGGCAAAAATCCTGCAGGAGATAAGCATTTATTAGCATATGCATCGTATGCTTATAAATGTTAACACTACAAACTTAAAACTCATTTAAAGGAGTAGATTCACATTTTCAGAAATATTCTTACAACTCCCATTCCAAACAAGTGGGGACATATATTCAATTAAAAACTGTAAAAAGACGTTATACTTTATGTTCAACTGGTGGATTTGGTCCATTCTGTTTTTAATTACGTTCTACACAGCATAGCAACTTTTTTGATATTGGAGTTGTTTTTCTTTCCAAGAGTTATAGACGCAAACATCCATACCATTTATATGAAGCTACAACCAGCAGCTGGTTAGCTTAGCTTTGCTTAGCTTAGCATAGGGACTGGAAACTCTTTTTAAAGGTAATAAAACACATGATTACTTAAATTATATACAACAAGCCAGAAGGCTCAGCTAATAACAACCCATACTAAATATGACAGGAGCAAAGAAGGAAATCAGGTGACGTTATTTAAAGAGTGACAAAGTCCACGTAGAGAGCAAGGTAAGGGTAGTCTGAGGGGTCAAAAACTGACCCAAAAGACCAAACTTTGATATTTTAAATTAAGTACATATATTACTTTGTAGGTTTACTTCGGTAGATAATAACGTCACATTCTACGTTCATACAGGTAATTATTTAAACCCAAATCCTGATCTTATTTCTTAACGTAATCAAGTGGGTTTTGTGCCTAAACCTAAGAGGTTCTGTGTAACTGTTTAAATCGTTCAAATATTTTGCAAGATTCCTTACAAACGGATATACAAGGATACGCTGAAAAATGACATTTTGTGGGTTCACTAGGTGTCGACTCTTGTCCAGTTTCTAGTCTTTATGCGAAGTCTAACCGACATCTAAAGATGCTGCTGGAGCTTCATATTCAACGGACAGATATGAAAGAGAAATAAATCTTCTGGCACTCTTTGCAAGAAAAATGACTCCTTTGAGAGAGAACAATGGTCATAAATCCAACAATAAAATGAAAAAAAAAATAGTGCTACTGACAAAAACAACACCTGGCAGACAGGTGCAGGTCCCACTGTGAGTGTTTTCCTCCAGGAACAGGAATAAATTGCCTTTAAAACATCTTATACTGCCTGCAACAGATAGGAAACCAACAGCTTTCTATTCTTTCCTTTTGTTAAAGACACATCTGTGCTGAAAAAGGGTTAAAAGCTGCATAAATAACAATGTAGCGTTTGGAAATCATTATGTGAATTCTTTCTACATCTCATCTTCAATGTCCTTTTCTTTTTTTTTTGCACTTGAGTTTTCTACATTTGTCTTCACAGCTGGAGTGTTTTCATATAGCCATGGCATGGGTTGTTCTTCAATTTATTCTATCTTTGTTCCTCAAGAGCAGAACAGCTTCACGATAATGCCAACAGATTAAATCGAATTGATCACCACTTCAATGCGTGCACTCAGCGCAGACAATTGAAGTGGTGTTAGAGGCTGCCACGGAGGCCTCGTGTGAATTTGTTGTCAGAAGTAGAGTTTTTAAAATGCAAGACTGGACAGGAGCACAGAGGCTGAGGGTGAATACAAAGAGTTACACTTTGCCAAGTAGAACAAAAGGTGCTGTAATAGAAGAAAATGTCCCTTTACAGTAGCTGAGTAAGCACTGATTTAGTGATCATAAGGTCAAAACGTGTTCAGATGGATTGGGACATATTGGGAGATATTAAGGTATTGTTCAATGACATTCCAATGGCTACATGTCAAAGGAAGTGAAAGAATGATTATATAACCTCTACAACAAGATCTCCAATCCAAACGACAAAAGAGGTCGTGAGTCAGTACCACCCATTACAACACATATGTACATATTGCAGCATTTCACGGCTCGCGATACAACGGCTTGTTCTAAAAATAGCACACACGTACGGTTCATGGTTGTAAGAAAGCCTGAAGTTTCTGGGGATTTATGCTATAAAACCATGAACTAGGTTTAGGGAAAAAAAATCCTGGTTACACGTTATAAAGGACAATTTAAACAGTAAATAAATGTATGTAAATACCGGAAGTGAAGTATTTACGAGGGTCACGTGACTACTGCAAGTTAAATAAAAAGTGTTATGGCCAAAAATATGATTCACATAATGTATGTTCACCACGTAACTTAAAAATACTTAAACTTAAAAATTGTTTACTTTTGTTTTTACACGGGACGTGAACCCCGCGCTCCTGGTGAAAGTCCGCCGTTTGTAACTTCGCTTCGCCGTCAATCACTGCTACGTCAGCGACATGGCAGCGGACACATTGTAGCGGACGGTGTAATACATTTTCACTTAATGACAGTTTATTTGAACGTTTTGTTCAGTAAAAATGTCTTGTTCAGCGTTTGGTTGGACTAACAGACACTCCAAGGAGTCGCTGCTCAGTTTTCTGAGGTAAGTAACATATATTTTGTTTTTGTTTTTTGCCAAAACTAACATCCCAGTTAATGCTCCAGTTAATGCTAACATGAATTAGCAGCGGCTTCTCTCAGTCAGGTTGAGGTGTAGAGAGGCTGTAGTCAGTGATCAGATCCCTCTCACTCCTCCACAGTCCAGATATGGTCTGCTCCCCATATCAGAAACAAGATGGCGACGAGTGTAAGGCTGAACTCGATGCCTCCAATGGGCCACAAACCAATGGGTGACGTCACAGTGACTACGTCCATTATTTATTTATATACAGTCCATGTTCTGCACCTCAACTAGCCGAATCTGCAAATCGACCCAATTTTAACCTCTACACCAAAAAAAACACAGAGACTTCTCAACCAATTTTATCCCAATTTCTCCTTAATTGTCTTAAAGTCTTATGACCTGGAACTCAATAAATCAGTGCACTCATTTGGTAATTTGCAGGCCGAAAAAGACTTCCAGACAGATACTACAAATTGAATTATGATCACTGAAAACTTTTCAACCCTCTAAATCTAACATAGAAAAAGGAGGGAACTTTTCAACCTAATTAATTCCACTTCACAGTCTGATGCCTGGACATCTTTCAACCTGAAAAATTACCAAAATCATGAAAATTTGTGATCGTCTATACACCGAAATACAACTATGCTAAAGAAGATTCATAAATCGGTTCCAAGACAGACTCTATTTCTGCATCATCGAGGAGGATGTTTGTTTGACTTTGACAGTGTTTACCAGGACACACAGTGGAGGCCACTCAGCATTAATTAGGAGGCTTAATGACTCAAAAGATGAAGCTATCAAAGGAAAGCTAAGAACATTAAAAATGTCCGGAAGCTTCATTCATTCACTGGGTACAAGTCTCACTCATCCAGATGGGTTTCAGCAGCCATATAAAAGCATAATAAATATCAAGGTAAAAGATAAAAGATTTATTGGGCGAGGACTTTGTGTTAAATAATTCAAAGCTGAAAGCACTATTAGGGGGTAACAGGTTGATGGACCGCTAAACAAGGAATGTGAATGACATTTACTGACAGCAGGTGATCCAGACAGCAATGGATCAATTGCAAATGAGATTACGCATCCTTCAGACTTTGAAAGGTTGAGTTTTATTCACTGGCAAGGGCATCATTTCTCCACTTTTAAAAGTCCTATTTTTACTCTTTATCCTCTCCACTTGAGCAGTTTCTGTGAGATTTCTAAACAGTTTTAATAGGTTGCATTCTCCAAGTTAAACTTTTACTCATATCATATCAATATTTCAAGCTCATATAAATGAGACTTTTGAATCTGAACCTTCAGTATTCGGATCAACTAGCACATGAAAAAGGCTACAGCTGTTATTTCAATTATACGTGTTTAAAGAACATTTCAAATTGACAATAATTACCTAACTGAATGCAAATGCTAATTTGATTCAAAATATTTAGTTGTTTCTTGGGAGGGAAAGTAAACAAGAAGGGCTTGTTGGGGATATTGATTGGAGTTTACAGTGACCTAGAATGCTGAATAAACTTTACATGTAAGCCACAAAACACCAAAAAGTTCTCCAACATAAACAGCAGAAGAGTTTGTGTGTCAGTACCAGAAATTACTGCAGGTAGAAAGGTATCGCGGCTCTTGTTTCACGGCACATATGTACGTATCGCAGCTGCAACTCATGGTACAATCGGGCGTTCTAAAAATAGCACATACGTACGGTCTGTGTTTGTAAAAAAAGGCTGCAGTTTCTCTGGATTTATGTTGCAAAACCACTGACCTAGGTTTAATGCAAAAAACTTCCTGGTAAGATAGTTTAAACAGTAAATAAATGTAAGTAAATGCCGGAAGTGCAGTAGTTAAAAGGGTCACGTGGCTACCGCAAGTTATGTAAAAAAAATTGTGATTCAGGTCACTTACATAAACAACATAACTTAAGTAAAAAATGGTTTACTTTTGTTTTCACACAGGACGCGAACCTGGCTCTCCTGGGTGAACATCTGCAGTTTGTTCGGGAAATGCAGAAATCCATGAAATAGCCACGGATTCCCTTAACTCAAAATCCGTGGAATAGCCACGGAATCACTCAAATTTCCGTGAAACTGACACAGATTTCGCTACAATGCAAGTTAATGACAGTCATATCCCGTGGCTATTCCAACATACAAAGTGATTATATACATTCACTGAGTGAATATTTAGAAAATAAAACATATATTTCTCGCTAGAAATGTGATCAAAATCCATTTTTATGCAGAAACTAAGTCAAAATATTGATTTTTTTCACTAAAAATGAGAGAACAGTCCGCCATGTTTTTTGTTCTGACCGCCGGGACCTTAAAAGTCACGTGACTTGGAACAAACATTAACTTGCATTGTAGCGAAATCCGTGTCAGTTTCCCGGAAATTTGAGCGATTCCGTGGCTATTCCACGGATTTTGAGTTAAGCGAAATCCGTGGCTATTTCACGGATTTCTGTGAGACCAGGTTCGGAAAAGAGGCTGCAAACACAGCCGGCTCTCACTTACACCTGAGGATTTTACTAATAAATCAAACAGGGATTAAATTGAGAAATATGACGACAATTTTGCATGCATTTTTTCAAGCCGAGATCCAAAGCTGGAAGAACTGCTGCTAAAGGGAGAGGAAGTGTCATTCCCACAATGGAGCTGATGCACCCCAATGGTAGGCTTGTGTTTATATTAGTAATTAGTCACATTGTGCAAAATTACTATAGGCCCCTTGAGTGCAGGTATAGTCTCCTGAGCTCCTTAACAAGTGTTTTCTGTATTCTATCTCTACAATCAGGTGGAAAAATTCATCCCTAGTTGCTAATCATTTAGATCAATTTGAATTATTGCGATGCCGTCCTTACAAGAACAGTTTGGGAAATATTCTTAATCACTTTCTTGCCGAGATTTTTTACATTTTGATTAAAAAAACACAGTCTTCACTCAGATTCTGAGACTAAACCTACACTCTTGTTGGCTGATGAGATGGGAACAGAAATTAAATATTTTTCCGCTGCAACAGCTTGTCTGATTTGAATTCCTCCATCACCTGGGCTTCTTGTTTTAGTTGCATAAAGGTATTAAAATGAAAAACACCTCAGTGGGAGCACAGGAGGTAATTATTTATAACCTTTTCAAAACAGCGTATTTTTATTTAAAAATATACGTTGAATAAACTCCACGGAAATGGGAAAAACCAAACCGCCTCAGATAATTCCTCTCTCCCTGGCCATGCCTCAGATAAATCTAATTCAGTTGTTTCTCCTCAAGGTTATGTAGAGTGCATATATCTCTGGTCCAAAGCCATTACTCAGGATCTTTCCCGAGGAGCTGCGGCGCTGTTTCGTCACAGCGGAGCGAAGACAGTGGCCAAGAACCAAAGCCAATATTAGTAATGCACTCTTCTACCGACTGCCTGCTTACTGTGTGAGTGTGTAACAATGACAGTGAGCAAGTGAATGTATTTTAATTTATTCAGGCACTCAACGGTTTTGCCAGCTACAACTAAAATGCCAATAAATACATTCTTTAAACGACTCCTGAAGAAAAGAGTCAGTAAAGAGGAAAATTCAGGGAATGAACATGTAAATAAGCATGCGTGTAAGAGACAAAAAAAGGGAAATAAATAACCAATTTAAAATGATCTCTCTCCTCCTTTTTACCTCCTTCTTTTCATATCACCAAATGTCCACAGGCAGCTTAATATACGGCCTGGAGGAGGAGAAATGTAGGAAGCGAGTGACAGCGCCAGTGGTTATAAAGATGACGGATGTATGTAGCAGATGGAGAGTGTTTCACGACCTGTACCGGCACTCCACTTAAGTGTGTGTAAAATTGATGGCCAACCATAATTGACCTCTGTAGCCACTACAGAACCGAAAGCTGTTCTTCCACTTTGAGAAAAGAGGGGAGTCCTTTTTCCTCTTTTTCTGACACGGGGGGGAGTGTTTGATTTATATAACTCTGCGGCAGGTTGGTGTTTCAACATCACGGGCGGATTCTGATGGATATTTCTGTGTGAGGAGAAGATGGAAGAGGAACAGAAGAGGAAAGGAAAGGAGGAGATGATGAGGGAGGACGGGAGAGTGGAGATTGGAGGTGGAGAGAGAGAGAAAAGGGAATTAGGGAGAATGGAGAAGCAAGGAGGAGTGGAGAACAGATGAGGAGGAAGAGGAAAATAAATGCTGAAAGGAAAGGAAGTGAGAAGAGGAGGCGGGATGGAGATATTCAGCAGATTTGCTGTAGCCGAGGGGTATTTGTCACCATGCTAACCTCCTCAAGGCCGTGACTACCTGGATAATAGCTTCTGTCACCTACAACCGGCTATTGACAACCTGCATCATCGTGTTGGACATGTTTCATGGCCTGGGTGTCATGTGTAACTAGCCCTTCTCAGTGAATAATAACACTCTATACAGATACTGTACGCTGTGTTAAGTGTTGAGCTACACAAACAGGAAGCAGACTCCATCTAGTCTGGTCTCAGCGAATCCTCCATTTGCTGTACATAATAAGAAGAAAGAGAGAAAGGCTTCTATGCTGTTCTGTAACAAAAATGATTGAGGACAATATGCAGTACAGGAGTAGAGGATAAAAAGCTTTGTTTGAACATTCTCAGCCCTTATTTTGCTCTTAAATTTCCCCTTGAAGAAGATAGAAAACATCCTTTTACCACATTGAAAATATCACATTTATTCTGCCTTATTGAACCTGCATTCTTACATTACAATGGATATGTTGTGGATCATTTTTACATATTTTCTACTGTTTAGTCGGAGATAATTAGTCACGACAACACCTGGAAACTAATTCAAGTTTTTTCAGGTTTTTATAACTGTTTTTATTTCTACAAAACAGTTGCTTGTTCTGTAAAAACTGGCAGATTTGGCTGTGTTTAAGATGTTAAACCAGTAAAGCAAATAACTTTAAACCTGTTTTCTTGACGACTGTATATGCCTGCAATACAAGTAGTATTATTTCTTGGCTTTCAACCACGCATGAGACTCTGCTCTTGGTTTAAAGCAATGAAACTATTTATTTTTGTGTTTATTCCTGTTTTATTTATTTTATTGTTCTTGTTCTGTTTGTTTATGTACAGCACTTTGTTGCAGCTGTGGTTGTTTTAAAGTGCTTTACAAATAAAGTTGAGTTGAGTAGTTAAAGTAATAGGAAAAGGTATGAATTTGAAGATTCATGATAGAATATATTGACATTGAGTCTGTTCTTGAAGACGTTTACTTAGAGAGCCATTCACAACCTGAATCTTGACCCTTGTTGCCAGCCTGTTCTCCTGTCAAAAGCGTTTCTTTAGGTTGTGTGTACTGGCAGCGAAAAACAAGCTATGTGTCTGTATTTCACCATCCGCCACCATCTTGCTTAAACATCTTGTTTAAATGGGGGGATTCCCGTGTACGGAGTGAGGTTTGCGTCACGTGTGAAACAAGAGCAAACCATTTTTAACTTAAGTTACGTTGTTTACGTAAGTTACATGAATCCCATTGTTAACATAACTTACGTTTTTTAGGTAACTTGCAACTACTTCATTTGCGTACATTTATTTACTGTTTCAACTATCTTTCATAAAGCCTTACCATGAGTTTTTTGCCTTTTTTTTTTACAACCGTGGACCGTACTCGTGCGCTATTTTTAGAACGCACCGTTGTACTGTGAGCCGCGATAGTTTTTATGCAACATGAAACGTCCCTCCATGCCGTAATTTGTGGTACTGACGCAACCACAACCTCCTGCGCCGTTTATGTAGGAGAACTTGTTGTTGTTGCAGGTGAAGGTGCCCTATCAACGGTCTGTAAATGTGTTCTTTATAATGGCGGCCTATAGTGAAAAAGCTTTTGGAGCCACAGGTAAATGGGGAAAATTGGCCACTCTATACTTCCAGCTCCCTTAATACAACCATTTTACTGTTACACATCAATCTCTCAGTGCGAACGCTCGTTACTACTTCATTTCTGGCAATTAAGTACATTTATTTACTGTTTAAACTGTCTTTTATAACACCTTGCCATGACATTTTTTGCCGTAAACCTAGGTCAGTGGTTTTGTAACATAAATTCACAGAAACTGCAGCTTTTTTTACATCCGCAAACCGTACGTGTATGTATAATGACGTGTGTGCTATTTTTTTTTTCAAAGCTCCGCTGTATTGCGAGCCACAATACATACATACATGTCGTAATGGGTGGTACTGACACATGACCTCTTCTGTCATTTAGGTTTGATATCTTGTTGTTAACAATGTTAAATTGTGTTAAAAACATTTAATTTCTATGGATAAAGTTGTGACATCCGCTCTGATCTGAAGTGAGAATTTAAGGGAAGTTTGGATCAATTTTCTACAAAGACACAAACAGAACCAAAAGGTCTGACCACAGAGTTTCTCATCCTGCAGCTCAGTGAGTTCAGTAACAGTGGCAGGGTTTCCCCCCTCAGGCCACCCAAGCTAAAAATTCACTCTCTGCTATGTCACACTTTGGATAAACACATCTATAAAGTAGCATCTCTTATGTCAGTTTATCCTTCTGATTCTTACAGCAACAAGCATTTAGAAGTTAAACATAAAGTTTAACACGCCAGCGACAAACACATTGCTCGCTACAGGCTCATTTATAATGAGAAGTGGAACTCTTGTCAACATGAAGAAGTAGATTGCAACTTGCTTTCGTGTAAGTTAGAAAGAACAAACAGCAGGCACATATTACCATAAACCCACAGAAATGCTTATTGCCTTTGAGTTCATTTCACCCAAAGCATTTGGAGACATTCAAATGCAACACCATCACTAATGCATAGCCCATCCCATTATAGAAAGCAAAATGTAACTACATTAGATTAATTGCTCCACTCTGGTGCATTGCAGGGAAATGTCAGATTCTGGTTCTTAAGGGCCTGAGGGTCACTTCTGGTTCTGAGCCAAGGCGTTCAGTCAGACGGAGTTTAAACAGAGCTGGCAGACTCCGTACACACCTCTGTAGTTTTCTGTTGGATGGTGGAACAGATGGCAGAAGGAGCTGCTACCTAATAATCTTGGACACTGTGTGACACTCTTCTCCTGAGCAGTTGTCTTGCTGAGCCGCGCTGTAAACGAGGACAGGCCCAAACACACACACACACACACACACTGCAGCAAACTGAAAGTGTGTCACGGCTGCTCGGCTATCCAAACTTTTTTTTTTTTTATCTGCTTTGGGAAGTTAATGTCTCGGAAGGAGGAAGCCTCATAATTAAGAAATCACATCAGTGTTCAGCCACATAGATGGTAGTGCACCAAAACTTTTTAGCAGATGATCTAACACACTTCTCTCTTTGTTCTTCTAAATTGTGAATAATGTTACAACCGCAGAGGTTTGGGTTAACTCTCCTGGGTTTTCCCTCCTTGTCACCCACCATGTTGGAAGACGATGACAAGCTTTTACCCAGGACATCTCAAATGAAGTAGTGGCAAAGATCTCCAGATGTAGTCTATTGATGTCCATAAATATATGGGTCAATGACGTGATCTAATCCATTGTCAGTTGGTGTAACCAGTATTTTTTTTTTCATAAAAATCTGATATCTATATCTATATACAGGAAAACAAAAGTGAACTAAAATGAGAAAAACAATCCACGTGAAATTGCAACATTATGGTACATAACAAATTTTACATAATTTGTCACAACTTAAGAAAAAAATGGTTGTTTCAAGAATATGCGCTGCTCAATATTGAAGAAATGTGTAAATGTAGAAATACTCAGAAATATGTTTTTTTTTAATGAAGTAATTATATGTATACATCCAATTAAAAACACTGTAGGTTGAAAATGTATTTCATATTTATCATTCTTTTGTGGTTACACCATTTGACATCTTGCCAACCCTTATTTGTCACTGACCCATATACCCTGTCTGTCTCATTAAAGGTGCAATGTGTATGATCTGGCAATATTTTTAGTTTAAACCATTCTAAAAAATGGACTAATATTACCATCAGATTGTGAAGAAGTGACAGTTGACATTATGTCAAACACATCTATTTATTGTGTTGCAGAGAAATCTTCTGAAATTAGCTTGCTAACCAGCTAGCCCCTCCTGTGTTGTAACATTACTTAGAAGTAGACATTGCTACAACATTAGCGTACAGCAGTTTTACAGCATCTTTAGTTGACACTAAAACTACAATTAATACCCAACGTTGCACACAAAATTATTCGGCATTTAATGCAAGCAGCAGAGATGATAGAAGGAGGACTTACTACATTATTAATACTATTTTTTTGGAACATGTGGTCAAAAATTACAAAATACCCCTTTAAATGATGAATGTCCCGCTCTACCGTTGAGCAGATGTTGCCAAGTTGGTCTTACTGGCAGTTACAAGTCTCTTCAGAGTCTCTTCCTCTTGTGTCCCTTGTAGTTTAAACTCCCTGAAGTCCATACTTGCTTCCCTGGTTGTTCAAAAAGGAGTTTTGGCCACCTTGGCTCCAGAGTCTCACCAAAGCTTTTCACGCTTTCGTGACCAGCTGGCCTTCTCAAGGGGCCTCGCTAAGTGAACAAGGTCACCACTTGGCAGGCGGGCCATCACGTTATCAACCGCTGCTTGGTAAAATTGAGGGTTATTTATTTTCCCTGCTATCTCTCAGCATAAAGCAAAAGCTCACACCTTTAAAAAACAGGCCTGCCCAGATTCTCTGTTGAACCGTTCGCTGTTGACTTTGCACCCTGCATTTTCGGAGCAGTTAGAATTTCAATTATCTGTTGGGTGCAGCGGTGACTGTCAACAAGTGTCGTGTCTCTTTCAGCTTTAGTGAGAGGCTCTGCACTTCTCTTTCATGCAAAACAAATCGTACAAAAACCTGCATTGGTGGCGCACTTCAACAGCCCAAATCAATCGATCAATCAATCAGATTTTACCCCATCCCCAACCCTCCACTCCACCCACCTTCATCCCACCCATCCAAATGTGTTTCTTTTTCACAATATCATCGTGACATTTTGCCAGAGCTGGGAAACTCTTCCACATTTCTCCTACTGTGTTAAAACTACTGGCACCCCATCTTATGGCGAAGACCTGGCCAATCTTCAGACTATGAATGATGAGGTCATTTGCAGCTTCTTTTAGCAACTTTGCAGTTTTGCGAGACAGATTAAACAAGCTCTATAGCTTGAGATGAACATTTAAAAATGACTGCGGCTGGACACAAATTTCAATGAGTCATGTACAGCTCTGACTCCAATCGATTAGTTAAGCAATGAGTGGATTTTAACATTGAGAAAGTCACATTTTTGTTTAGCGAGGACATTTTTTAGCCTGTCGACAAAGAAGCTCCATCAGCTGCAGTGCTAATGAGATTTCTGTGCAGAAAAATCAAATGGAACTGGCATCAGCACCCTCTTTTAGTTCATTCAAATCTATGAAATACTCCTGACAGCACAGTTATATTGCATCTAATGATTCTGACCATATATGCTAAACCATACAGTGTGCTTTCAAATGTTAAGAAAATGCAGGATATATTTGACACCACGTCTTTTGATTTTTTTTCCACACAATTTCAGCACAGGAGGTCTGATTGGTGCACATGTCCCAGTGCAGTTCATTTAGTCCTTGCAGCTTCATCAGTGGAGTCGCCGTTCTTGATGCCAATTTCTCTTTTATCATTGCATATGCAGTTCTAAATGAGGTTGCTGTTTTCTGGTTTAAACTTGCATTAATTTCAATCACTTTTTTGGCCGGCGTCTCCCTCAGTTCCTGGCTGTCTGTTCCAGTAGGTCTCTGATGTGTTGGTGTAGTTTCTTTGCCAGTGTCTTTCATTGGTCCATTCATCAGAAAAGTGGATTCCAGGTCTTTTGTCAGACAGTAACAAAGTCTTTTGTATCTCTGCACATGCTGCATCACATTTTACCGTCCTTTTGTGCAGCCAAGGTTGTAAATGTCCTTCCAGCCGTGGCACTGCTCTCTTGTCCAGCAACGAGGTGTTTGTTGTGCTGTCTTCTCTGGTGAATCATGTCATGGTGGGTCGTTTGGAGGTGGATGGCCTCCAGCACAAAGATGTTGATATTCTTATGTTGTCAAGACACACGAGACCAAGTTGTATTTTTTAGGTCCTGACTGCCATTCTGACCTCTCTTTGCTTACTTAAAAAATGTAAAACTCATTATCACCCATATCATGTCTGCACAGAGCTAACACTTCATGACAACCACTGAAGATAAAACCTGCATTATCATCTCTAAGTCCTACTTGTTACCAAATATCTCCTCTCTAATAATAATAATAATAATAATAATAATACATTAAATTTATATAGCACTTTTAAAGGTACTCAAAGTCGCTTAACATGACAGGAAATTAGACACACACAAACACAAAATACAGAAGAAAACAACTAAACAGAGATGAGAGATTATGAGTTCAGGTATTGTAAGCTATTTTGTAAAGGTGGGTTTTGAGTTGGTTTTTGAAGGCGTGCAGGGAGTCGGAATTGCGGATGTGAGTCTCTACTGGCTCTGTGAATGAAACCTATTCTGAGTTCAATTAAGTAGTCATACATTTGAAGTGATACAATTACTTCAGCATACATGGAGTTTAATATTGTTCAATTATCCAACCAAAAACTCCCACATTCCCGAGTAAAGCAGAGCAAAAAGTAAAAAAACTAAACCACCAAAGCCGAAAAAATATTATTAAAATAAAATGAGTATGTCTTTATTAATGTTAAAACTGATCTCTTTGACAACTAATACTCCATTGTCTCAGTGCTCACAACTGAGCAGCTCTAATGACGAACATTAGATAATATATGACCTTTTATATTGGGAATAAAAGCCAAAGCACAGCTGGCAAACTATTTAGCCAATGATGGAAATAAAAGGATGCATTTCTGTTAAGATTTTTAAATGTAAGTGCCAACTTGGTGATCTATTTATTTATGATTACCTGGCAAAACCCTGAGGGATCCCAGGTCTTAATTTAGGGGGTTAGCACCCACCCCTTTCTGTCCTCCACTGTCATTTAAAACCTGCTTACTTCTGGTATAATTACTCAATACAAATTTTTCACAGCAGAAATTTTGACTTGCCAAACTAGGAAGAGCAGAATGGCTCTGGTCTGTTCAAGCATCCTAATAGCATGACAGTGAGCCAGCACGCACAATACCAAAACTGTGAAACTGAATGTAATCCTGCAATGTTGTTATTTTTATAGTTTTATTTTTCTGACTGTGACATGTCAAAATATCTTTCCTTCCAAGCAAATCCACGTACAAATACATTTTTCACATTAGATAGGCTCAGGTGTTGAAACGGCTCAACCGATAACCTGACGTGAACCAGCTTTTTGGGACAGATCCCACAAGCGTGGGTACTTTAGGGTGCACATCTGTTTTATTCAAGCACAAACTAAACATCAAACAAAATTCCCAACTTCACGTCCTCAGCTTGACTTCCCCGTGCTTCTTGTCCCTCTTGCTATATGTCCTGTTTCTTGCTTAGTGTCACAGCCTCACTGTGAATCCCAAAGAGTGAGAACACGGCTACTGGCATATTTATCAGACTGCTAATCAGCCTGAAACCTGCAGCTGTGCTTCTTTTGTGGCAACAAAAACACCTCTGCTTTAACTCTTTGAATGTTTTTTAGGACGCTTTCACAGCCCAAGTCCGTTAGGTTAGTCTGGATCAGAGAGAAATTGATACATTTGGTCCGTTTTTATCTGGTTTGCTTTCACAGTGCAGAAATATAAGCGGACCGAATAAAAAAAATAAAAAAGATTTGAAGAGGGGCGTGCATGAAGGTGGAGGGCTGGAAATATACGTGCACTATTATTTCTTATAAGTTGAAAAGTTGGCGGTCAATAATTTGAACAAGGAAATAAACAAAGCAACATGAAACCAAGCGCAAACCGAGTATGTTTGACAACGGCTGTAATCTGCTCCACCCAAACTAATCTGGAGACAAACTCTTAGAAATTAGCTCCTGTTGAGGCTGCAGGTCATCAACTTGATCCATTATTTCTGACATGATGCTTCTACCACAATCTGCTTCTACCATGAAGACATATATTGAGTTATTTTGAGCAATATGTTGATAATTCTGCAATGGCAAATTAGCTCAGTGAAGCTGAAGGACAGTTTTGGTTGTTAAAACGCCTTAATGTCTCTTTTATTCTACCACTTGACACGACAATAAAAAGTAGTTGGATGCTACAGTTGCATCATAATTTCATAAATCATTAATACAACAAAATCAACTACAAGGTCTAACGAGGACAAAATTAGATTTTAACCCGTGTCACAGAGTTTTCTCAGCACTTCATACAATACCAGTGCTTCACAATACACCAAAAACTGATTTATGCAGCAGATCTGAGGAAAACAGGTGGTGAATTGTTTGATTCACCTTTGTATTGAGAAATACCACGCTGAGCAAAACCTATTATTACACCCGTAGTAATAGGATGGCACAATGTGAAAATGGTCCCCTCTTACGGCTGAAATTGGATGTTATGTAAACATGCATGCTGGATTTGGCTCAGACATCCACCAGTGTTTGTCTGCTGAGAGACTTTAACATTTTGCATGTATCATCATCACACTGCATTTAAAAATAAACACATTGAACACCAGTTTAAGTGGAACAAGTGACAGCAAAGTGATTGTTAAACCTTGCCACATTTTAACTGCAGTCACTGATAAAAAGTTTGATCTCTTTCAGGAAAATAACAAGCCTCTTCCAGTGTCATTATATATGTTACTTCTCCACTACATCATCTAAAGAGTGTTTATCTGGGAGTGTGTATATAAGTGCACATGTGGAGCTGTATGAAAAGGCCCTCTGCATCTGCATCTACTTCATGTGTTCCTGCAGGAAATCTTACAGCTATGCTCCTATTGTATCTGTAAGCTGAAGTGGTCTCAATGCACTTCTCATCCACTTAGCCTTTATCTCTCAGAGCCACATCTCAGTGCTTAACATTACATTTGGTATTGTCATTTAAAACACAACTGAACACTTGGAAACAACAGAAACTACAGCTGGGAGGACATGTATTTTCAGATTTGAGTGCACCGTTGAGATGATAAAAAGTTCATAAATTCAGGTACGGAAACAAAAAAACAATGGGTCATTTACATTTTTCATTAAAGAAATACAAGCCTGTTTTAATGGTGCTTTCACATTTCATCCGATCCAAAATGTAATACGAGCAAAAAAGGTAAAAGCTGAAAGTGAGAAATATTTAATGGCCTGAAATTAAGCTGATGTTTGGCAGTTAATGTGGAAACATTATCCAGGATTTAATAGATTTTACTTCATCTTTTGGAAAAGTTTTAAATGAGCTGGGTTTCATAAAAGGTATATTTTGCTAAATATGTTGTTTAATTTGTGTTGTATTTTACTCCAACATCCTGACGAAGACCTTTACTCCTAACACAATGGTGCAATATTAAATATTTTTATTATATTCAATCCGATCCAAAATGTAATACAAGCAAAAAAGGTAAAAGCTGAAAGTGAGAAATATTTAATGGCCTGAAATTAAGCTGAAGTTTGGCAGTTAATGTGGAAACATTATCCAGGATTTAATATATTTTACTTCATCTTTTGGAAAAGTTTTATATGAGCTGGGTTTCATAAAAGTTGTATTTTGGTAGATATGTTGTTTAATTTGTGTTGTACTTTACTCCAACATCCTGAAGAACACCTTTTCTCAAAACACAATAGTGCAATATTAAATATTTGTTATTATATTCAATACATTTCTTTCTAATAAAAGAAGTATGTGCATGGAAAAGATAATAAGTTAATCTCTTCAGGTTGCTATCCAAATTCATGTAAATGGGATTATTATTATTACTTATGGGAAAATGTTCCCATAACATGTTTAGCTAACCAGAAATTAGAAGCTAAATGAACATACTTGAGTCAAGCTGTTCCTTTATTGATTGTAATGAATGGATGAATGAATGAATGCATGAATGAATGCATGAATGAATGAATGAATGAATGGATGAATTAAAGTTTTAGGGGTCAGGATTTTGGCTGTAGAACCTGCTTACATCCATTATACTAGCCAACCTGTTCATGTGTGGCTAAGCAGTCTCAGAAGTTTGTTGTAACCTAGTTTACTACCGAGTTTAAAATAAAAGTTAACATTCCTAAAATCTGTTTGGGTTCACTGTAGAGCTACTGTCATTCCACTTTTCCTGGATGATGAAATGTTTGCTTTTAGTGGGACCACCACATGATGCAGAGCCTCCTAAAGTAGAGCACAAAGTATGCGCTTCAAACTTTACAGAAGGGGGCCGCACACACACACACACACATAACACACACACACACAACACACTCTCCTGTGGCGAAACACTTATTTGATACATATTCCCAAACCAAATATTGCACCTCTAAACATAAATCTGCCTTGTCAGCGCTGTCTTGTCACTTTCACGCACAGATTTAGCGGCTGCAGTTTGAAGTTCCCGTGCCCTTTGAATGTGACACAGTTTCACACTCAGCTGCAACTGGAGAGTGGAGAGAGTGTAACATTCAATGTTTATTTAATGGAGTTGGAGAAGAGAGTTCCACACTTTGTCCTCTGTCTTACATCAAGGGCAAGCTTTTGAATTAGCTTGATCAGAAGGAAGTCTGCTGGCATGCAGATATGAGAGTTGTACTTTTAAAAGAGCTGGACTCACTTGAGAGGAAGCCATTGTTCTTGCCAGTTAGGATTAAGATTAAATAGAAACACAAAAGCAGAATAGCAAGTGAGGGTCATGTTAGAGGTGTTTTCTCTGGTGGTATAGTCTCAATACTGAAATGTGTTCACAGATGCACAGATCTGCCACAGCTGGTCTCACAAACATTACAACCATTTGGTAGGAAATGCTTGGAGTCTTCTCCTCGATGCTAAATACGGAGGGTTGCATTATTTGCATATGCTTTGCATAAACAGTTGGATTTCTTGGTGCAGCCACAATTCATCATTAAAACTACTCATTTACATTTGTGCTTGCAGTTGGGAGAATTTGGCATGCAGCGTCATACAACAACTTTATCATAGAACATTGTGTTTTGTGTTTTTTTGGGTACATTTTTAAGATGTACTGTATGTCAAATCCTGACAGAGGAAACAAACTAAGTTAGAAAAATACCAAACTGTCAGAGTGCTGCTTGAACAAAAAGAACACTTGGTTCTGTTTAAGACAAGATCATTTGGGACAAAACTTTAGTTTCCTAGGAAGATCGCAAATCTAAAGCGAACTTTTGTCGGCCTGACTTTCAGACTTTTCTGTTTGAGCTGAACCTTAATTACAAGTGTGAAACCTCCTCTGGACGAGGGTCTAGACAAAACAGCAACAAAAAGAGGTGATCTCCATCCAGATCAAACTGACCCATGGTCATTTCTAGTTTGAAAGCATTTTTTGAAAGGTTTGGACTTTCAGACAAAGTTCTCCTAAACCATGGGTTTCAAACTCGCGGCCCGCGGGCCAATTGCGGCCCTCGTGACGATATTTTGTGGCCCCCACCTTGATATGAAAGTTTAATGTGAGTTTTATATGAATGGCACTTTACCGTGTTGTGTGTGGAAGGTCCCTTTAATTACTATTTTTGGTAATTTTGTGACTTTTTTGGTAATTTTGTGTCTTATTTTAGTAATTTTGTGTCTTTTTTTGGTAATTTTGTGTCTTTTTGTAAAACATGTATGTCTTTTTTAGTTATTTTTTGTATTTTTTTGGTCATTTTGTGTATTTTAGGGTAATTTTGTGTCTTTTTAAAATGATTTTGTGTATTTTTTGGTAATTCTGTGTCTTTTTTGGGTCATTTTGTGTCTTTTTCTGTCATTTTGTATCTTTTTTTGGTAATTTTGCTACCGCCTCTAGCATCCCCCAGGTAATTTGAGTTTGAGACCCCTGTGGTAGACTATCGTCATAGGAGAAGAAGTAAGGACCTGTAAGAAACTGCTCAGTGCTTCAGTCTAAGTACGTGTTGTGAAGTGAGAGAGAGTGATGAGTGATGAGCTCAGAGCAGACACCTGTCGTGATCGGAGCAGTAGCAGTTAAGGTTCGGTTTGTTTCTGAATAAACACTGCAGCTCCACAAAACTAAAATAAAGTTTCCTTGTCTAGCTTCTCAACAACACAACAAAAGGAGCTGTGGTATCATGCTGAGAGCCTGAGCTTGAAAAACTCGGGGGCCAGGGAAGCCAATCCACAAACAAGTAACAGGAGATGCAGCTCGCTGTAGGTGATGAAGACAAGGCGTAAATATGTCATGTCATCTGACAGGATGCAATACAGTCAAGGAAAAAATTATTAGACCATTGTTTTCTTCAATGTCTTGTTCATTGTAATGCCTGGTACAACTAAAGGTACATTTGTTTGGACAAATATAATCATAACAACAAAAATAGCTCATGAGAGTTTAATTTAAGAGCTGATATCTAGACATTTAACATGGTTTTTCTTGATAACAACCAAAATCATTGTCAAGAAAACCATGGGAAATCTCTTAAATTAAACTCTCATGAGCTATTTTTGTTGTCATCATTATATTTGTCCAGACAAATGTACCTTTAGTTGTACTAGGAATTAAAATAAACAAGAAATTAGAGAAAACAAGGGTGGTCTAATAATTTTTTCCATGACTGTTTGTACAAGGCAACAAAACGGTGAACCTTGGTTTGGACTTTTAGGTGTGTTAAATACTGCAAAATAACAATAAAGTGCAAATACAATACATACAGTGAGAAAAAAAGGTAACACTTTACAATAACCAATAATGTTTATAGATGGTTTATAAACCAATTATTAACCATTTACAAAGTGCTATACATATTTAATCTTTAAATGTTTTCAACCAATTTCTTAAAGGTATATGAATCATTTTAAAATCATTAGCATATATAATATGGTAGTAAAAATGTTTTATTGAGTGCAACTAAAACTATTAATAAACTATTAATTATAATGTAATTGTAACTTACATTAATAAACCATCTATTTGTCATTTATAAATGATTTAGTTAGTTAAATATTAATAAATTATGTATTTACCATTCTAAATGGCCTATATGCAGTTTATAAATGATGGTTATTGTAAAGTGTTGTGTAAAGAAAATAATTATTTTTATGATCCATACTGATATTTCCTGGTGCTGATTTTCCTGAAAAACTGATTTTATTAAGACAGAATTGTTGTTCTGACATACAGTACAGGCCAAAAGTTTGGACACACCTTCTCATTCAATGCGTTTCCTTTATTTTCATGACTATTGACATTGTAAATTCATCAAAACTATTAATGAACACATGTGGAATTATGTACTTAACAAAAAAGTGTGAAATAACTGAAAACATGTCTTATATTCTAGTAAGCAAAGGGTGGTTACTTTGAGGAATCTAAAATACAAGACATGTTTTCAGTTATTTCACACTTTTTTTGTTAAGTACATAATTCCATATGTGTTTATTCATAGTTTTGATGCCTTCAGTGAGAATCTACAATGTAAATAGTCATGAAAATAAAGAAAAACACATTGAATGAGATGGGTGTGTCCAAACTTTTGGCCTGTACTGTATCTTGTTAAAATACAACATGAGTTCTGTAGAAAAACATTAATATCCAAAGATTCTGATCCTCTCCTATCTTGCAGACTGCATGCATATCTGGTTGTTTTGGAAACACTCTTCTGTCTACAAAGGTTGATATAACACCATGGTGCCCCACCACTACTCACCCTGTGGCTAACTCATAAAACTTTTACATTTGCTGTCACAAACTGAGTGTATGGCAGGTTTTTATCTCCCAACTGTTTATTGGATTCTGTCTACGATCACAGATGGGATTTATCCCTCTCTGCAATTCTTTTTTGTGTTTCTACACGGTGCACTTCTTAACACTTTACACCATGTACACTTTGGAAAATGTTAGATGATCATTTAAAATTGTGGATTAAAGGGTCAGCAAGAGTTAATCTTTTCCACCCTCTCTGTGCGGATCTGAATTTCCCCCAAAATGCTGATTAAATTTGCATGTCTTGTCTTCGTGTTTGATCTCTTCAGTGTGTCTTAATAAATTCATATGAAGTGCAGCAGAAGTCAGAGAGACAAGAGAGCGAGAACACGCAGAGCAAAGTCTGGCTGTGGAAGAGTTTAATGAAGTTTTTAGGGTGAATGAAGAGGCAGCGGTGAGGGGGACAAACAGATCCGAGATGAGTCAAGTGGAGCTGAAGTGAAAACGATTGTGAATTTGATGTGGAGATAACAGGATGAGCTGACACTCCGATGACTGCTGCTGCTGACTGGGAGAGTGAACAAATTTAATGAATAGAGAGAGTTTTCACTTGGCCAGACTCCATTTTGTCAACACAATTGTTTTTTTGCAAATACAGCAAAGCCCAGAGAAGGTGTCAAAATTCTCTTATTGTTTTTGTTTTTTTTGTGGCAAATCTCTAACTTCAGAAAAGACTGCAAAGTGAAATAAATTCAATACCTGCTGCAGTGGTGTGCAGGAAAACAAAAGGGAAAACAGGTACTGCAGTGCTGATAAGAAACCACAAAGAAACATTTCAATAACTTAGATAAGATCTTTTTTACAAAGTAAATAAAAAATCGATCTGGCTTCATCCTAAAAAAAATCCGGGTGATGTCAGTACTTTCCAAGTGGGACCACTGAGAGAGAAGCTGGAGCAGCTGATGTTGTTGCTAAGCAATGGTAAACGTCCTAGCCCTGGAGGCTAACGTTAGCTAGAATACTGTTAACAGATTAAAACTGACAGCGCTCTGAAGAACAGACCACCCGTGTTGACCCCAGTCCCTCCGATCATTTGGTCATCTAGACTCGTTTAGCCTTCTGCTTTTGTTTCTTCCCTCTTCTCTCTATTATTTATAATATACCATTTTATTTACATCTGCTTCCCCGTGAGATCACATGAGGTGGTGCATTGCTCTCTCTTGCATGATAATCTTAACAATATATTAAAGTGTGTGATGCACCATTATTTTTAGAGATTAGAGAGAAGAACATTTGCAAAGTTTCTCTGCTTAATGCTTCAACAAGAGCATTTTGGAATGAAGAAAAAAAAGGTTGTCAATAAAAATTTGACTTCAGATTTCATTCAGATTTGGCAAAAGTAAGAACGAATCGATGGCAATTTAACTTAAACTGCTGCAGAATAGTGCCAGTAGGGTTACTAAAATATGTTTGATCGATTTATGCTTGGGTTCAGACCTTTGAAACTACCAACTCCACCGAGTTGACTGATTCATCTTGTACGGTGACATTAAAAGAGCCAATTTCTCGGTTGAGAGGGGGAATAACAATCTGTAGTACGGGAAAGACTAAGGCACCGTTTACACGAGGACGATTGCGGGTAAAAACGACAAAATATTTTATCGGAAGTGCCTTTCGTTTAGACGGTGACGGCGTTTTTGGGGCTTAAAAACGCAAAAATCTGAAACCAGCCTCCAAAGTGGAAAAGTTAAATCCGCTCCGCCGTAGCGTGTCCGTCTACACTGACAAGACACAAAACTCTGCTCAGATCTGCTCACGTCACGTACGTGTTTACGTCACATACATGCTCCAGTACAGGAAAATAAACAAAGGTGGGATTATTTCCATGCGTGGGACCTTCAAGCTGCTCTGGCAGCTCTAATAAACTTACAGGAGTCTTTCCACCAAATGTACGGGATATGTACAGATAGTATTAGTGAACAGAGAAGGATCTGTAATTACCTCCATCACATTTTGGATGCAGCAATTCGTCGGAGGCGAGCCAGACGGCTGTGAACAAGACCTGGGAGATCTAGTGATGGTGGAGAACTTTGTGGAAGGAGTAGCTGATGAAAATGTGTGGCGTGAAAACTTCTGCATGCCCAAAGATGCTCTTATCGCTTTAAGTGATGCCGCCTGGCTGCATATAATCGAATTTCACACACTTTTGCGTCACCGTATGCAGCAGATTTCCTCCTGAAAACGCTCGTCTAAACGCGGAATAAAAAGTGAAGACACGACGCCACTTTTGCGTCTTCTGTTCAGACCGTCCTCGTGTAAACGTAGCCTAAGACCGATTTCAAGCTGTGTGTTTACATGTCTCTGTTTTTACCCTTTCTCTCTTCTGCCCTCTCTGACATTCAAGGACTTTGGCGCATTCAGGCTAACCGTCAATCACTTATTAATCTGGCAAATCAGAGCTGCACACATGTTACATGACTGGGCCTACTGGCCAATTATAACCAAGTTAATTAAGCTTTTAGTTAGTGCTCTGTCGTAGCCTACTCCGTTAGTAATGTTGCACCTCTAAAGCGCTGGAAAATTATAACCCTTGCAAAATGACTCAATTTACTTTTAGAATTTTATCTATTTGGTCCAATAACATTTAGAGAGTCTTGAAGAGCCGCATTATTCAATTATTTTATCCTCATTCAAGTTAGCATAGGGCTAAACCAGAAGTCTCAGGTGGTTGGTTCAGGAAAATCAAATCAGTTAGAGTGGAGAGAATGTCAGACTGAAGATGGAGTGTAACAAATTCATAATTCTGTCTGATATGAGGCAAGAAACTCCCTGATATTCAGGCTGGAAGAAGAGCTAAAGAACCAGCCAGATGGGGAAAGCAGCCAGCAAAGCAATTCTTATGGTTGGCCTCCCAAAAGTATATGTTCAAAACATTGCTTCTGCAATAAAGTAAAAGAGTAAACAGCACATAAGACCTGATGAGGATGAGCCAGAAACACATAGAAGCCAACTGATGACGCAACCACAAGCAGAAATGAATGAACCCAGTGCCCCACACTGATGAAATTTAAATATGTTCAGCAGTGAGTCAGGCAGAGTGAAGCCCCTGCAGAAAAGTTCCTGAGTCCTGACTAGACAATTTATCAAACCAACTTTAACTTAAAAAAAACTCCTTGGGACTTTTCAGAAATTACACTGAAATGCAAAATTTGCAAAAACATTTCCATCTGACAGTGGCTAAATATCAATAATATTCATGCAAATAATGCTATTAAAATGGTTTAACATCTTATAAATATCACATATTCTCCTGAGCAAAAAGACTTTGTAGGCCGCCTCTGTTTGACTGTCTGTGACTGTTTGACTTGCTGTTTGTTTTCTTTCCTCGAGTCATTCTGTCTGTTTGTTTCTGCCTCCATTTCTGATTCCCTCTGTTAGTCTGATTCTCCGGTTGATCGTCCATGCCTCGCCGGCACTTGTTTGCGTCCCTGCATCTTTGCCACTGTGTACAGCATGTCCTCATTACTAAAACATCAAGCGTGTTGCATTAATGCTCCCTGACAGTCCCGCCTTGCCTCCATTGATGTATGCTTAGCTTGACATTTCTCCAGGATCCCCAACCAAGCGCTCCCTCGTCTCCCCACCGGCACCCTGTACCACGGGGGGAAACTGTTTGTTTTCATCTGTTTGTGTCTGCCTGCCCTCCTGTCCAGTGTGTGGACATCTGCAGCCGCCCAAACCTTAACCCCTCCCACACCAGCTGTCAAATATAACAGTAGATTTCATCAAGTAGGTTACTGCACTGCAGTACAATTTTGACATACTTTATTGTACTTTACTCACATTTAAATTCTATGCAACTTTATACTTCTACTGCAATAAATCTTAGAAAAACACATTACAGTGAAAGTTGTTACTGGTTACTTTACACATAAAGCTCCCTGTATTATTTAAGTTTAATTTTAAGATTTTAATATTCACTTTTTTTTTTTTTTTTAACATATGTTTATTGCACATTTTCAACATTGAACAAGAAGGCACATACAAGAAAAAAATAATAATAGCAATAATGATGATTAAAAAATAAAATTAATGAATAAATAACTGGGAAAAGAAAGAGAGAGAGAGACAAAAAAAAGGGGGGGGGGGGGGGATTTATAACCACAAAATAAATGAAAAATAAGTAAATAAATAAATACATACATATATCTATATATATACACACACACACACACACACACACACACAAACAGATACATATACATGTCCGTAAAGCTCTAAATGTGTATATTAAATCAAGATCAAATGAAAAGATGAATAAATATTCACTTCAGCTCATCATTCCAGCCATCTACTTCAATATCATTTTTCTCAAGGAAATTACAGAAAACCTTCCAGATTTTCCAAAACTTGTCAAGCTTGTTTTTCGCGGTGTAGCTTATCTTTTCTCAAGCCAAGAAGAAAAAGATCCCTGTTGACCATTGTGAAGTAGTACAAGGTTTATCCCTTTTCCATGAGCAGGCTATACATGTTTTAGCTTCCAGAAAACAAATATTGGGTAAGGATTTTTCATTTTTGGAGGTCACAAAGTTGTATTATTCACTTTTAAGGCTCTCACTGGGTTGGCCCCCTAGTCTTCTGCACCCCTGTGTTTCATCACATTCATTGAGATCTGCTGACAGATCGCTCCTGACTGTCCCGAAAACCAGACTAAAGCAGAGAGGTGACAGAGCCTTTGCTGTTGTGGCAAACCCAAACTCTGGAATGAGCTCCCCCGACAAATCAGACCGGCCCCTACACTGCCTGTTTTTAAATCTCTTTCAAAAACCCTTTGGTCAACGCTGTTGTTTTTAATAGCACTTTATAAATACATTTGTATTGTATTGTATAAATATAATATGCTTATATAATATGATGCAGCACTTAACTAATCTCAACAAAGTATATTAACATTAAAATGTTCTTCCATGTTAGTAAATAAAGAAAACCATAGAAAAGTTTGTCCAGAGTTGATGCCTAAATTGTGAAAACCTGACAGTACTTCTGCAGGTAAAACTGTGTCTCCATGCTACAACACACAGAGCTGCGGGCCCGAGCATTCGCCTTTAATCCCGACAGAACATCGTGGGCGAATTTCAGCCTGCTTGGACATTTTTTTCAGTCCTACATTGTTAAAACAGAGCAGCAAATATTGGTAGCAAGTGCAACAACTTCTGCCTAGTCATCATTTTTCCTTTGTCTCTGCAACGTGTAAAAAAAGGCCTGAAACTCACAGCAGAGTTAAGGATATAACTATGGTTCTACCACCAGAGACAGTATGAGATACCTGGATGACAATAAACTCTGGCAGAATTGGAAGAATTCTGGATGACCAGTCAGAAAGAATAAAATTGGATTTATTGTT
This sequence comes from Centropristis striata, assembly GCF_030273125.1. NCBI lineage: Eukaryota > Metazoa > Chordata > Actinopteri > Perciformes > Serranidae > Centropristis > Centropristis striata. The sequence continues at coordinate 27,559,143 of NC_081534.1, read as the reverse complement.
TTGTTTTGTTTTGTTTTGTTTTTCTGCAGCATGTTGAGATATACAGTTCAGTGCAAAAGTCTTAGGCAGGTGTTAAAATGCTGTTAAATAAGAATACTTTCAAAAAATTGAAATGTTAATAGTTTATTTTTATCAATTAACAAAATGCAAAGTGAGTGAACAGAAGAAAAATCTTAATCAAATCAATATTTGGTGTTAACACCCTTTGCCTTCAAACTGGCATCAATCAAGACTCAAGACAAGTACTTTATATATATATATATATATATATATATATATATATATATATATATACACACACATGATAATATATACTGATACAGGTATAAATGGGATTAAATTGAAATATGCTCTTTTTTTTTTTTACCTTGTTAATGAATTTAGTGTTGACAATTGTGAAATATTACTGCTATTGTTATTGGCTACTTAATTACTGGTATTGTGAATAATGATTCATTAGTGATTAAAACATATTACAATAATACAATAATACAGTGACAGTGAAAAGCGCCATTCTGCACAATAAGTACTTCTTTTTTCAAATATTTTAGTGCAATTTGCTGATAAAAAGTTCTTTGAATTCATGACTTTTACTTTGAAAAGAGTATCTTTCCACGATGGCATTTATACTTTTAGTCACGTAATGGATCCGAGTTCTTCTCCCACCAAAGCCCAACACTTACATCCTTGCTTTTGGTGCTTTTTCTGCTACTTTCTTGCAGTGACTCATGGTTATGACACGAGGGACTACTTTAAATCAATCTCTAGACTCTTCTTGCACATTGTTATTCGTACCTTGAATCTTATAATGTCAAACAAGCATCAAATATTAAAGATAAAATGACAAGTCGGTGTATTTCCGTGAAGCTCACAGCCATCTTTCTCTGCCGTTGGATGAATTATGTGACAGAAGGCTGTCGAGGACACTTAAGTGAGGTGAGCCTCAACTCCAGGCCTAGTGGGCGCCAACCGTGATAAACGGATTGCGCGGGTTCAGCTGTTCCAGCAAATTTTGGACAACCCCGAGGAATTTAACACAGACAGTGTGCATTGTGCAACAGGCCATCTATCTTGGCGAGGAAGCCCCTTGCTTGTGCCTTCTGCTTTTCATTTTCTTCTGTATCTTGTGATTTTGCTGAAGTTTTCTTTAAAATTCGCCTGCCGAGTTCTGCACCGAGCAAACGCGGGGACAATGTGACAGCCTCTTTAGGAGGACGGTGGATGATGTATGAAAGTAAAGCACATTCTGTGGAGCACAATATTCCAGGATTCATTTCAGAGAGCTGCACACAACTGTGATCAACAGAATCCTTACTCAATAACAAATCAGTGCGGTGACAATCAAAGGCTGCTGTTTGCTGCATTACTTGATCCACAGCTATTCAGGCAATAGAGGCAATTCTTCCTCGAGACAGTGTGACAAAGATAGAGCTGGATGGATGCAGACAGCTTTCAAATTCTTCAGAGAGACATTTAAAATAGAAACAAGGATCTGATGCAGATTGACGGAAATCTTTAGACAAGTCAGACATTTTTCATCACACACAATTCTCTGTGCAGAAGAATATTTAATTAGAAAGACACAGGGCAATGCTCAAATTTATTCACAAGCTTAACATTCAACACCTGCCTTTATTCTTTTACCTCAGGAGGATAAAACTACAATAACAAATGCAAAACTAAATTTTCTGTAGATTTTCAATAATGGTAACGATTTTAGAGAGGAAACATTTGCCGATATGGTAATTTTTGAGCTGGAATTAAAATAGATCTCTCCTATGTGCAACAATACGACTATGCAAACAAAACTGCAAACCAACAATATAAATGAAAAATAAAATAGCCAAATAAATAACAGTACTGTAAGTTCAGTGTAGGTCAATTGCTGACCATTTAAATAAAAGAATACAAAAGGATGAAATAAATGCCCTGTTTTTGGCATCATGGTTGTGTAATAAAGGTTTTTGAATCGGCACATATCGGACAAAATATATGCCAATACCAAAAGATACAAAGTGCCTTATATAGCTGTTTTATCGCAGGCTGTATTCATTTAAAACGTTTATCTAGTATTCCCCACTGAAGAATTCTCATTGAGGCAAATTTTCTTGGGAGTTGATTTCATAAAACCCAGAGTATGTTTCCCCATTTTTTTCTAATTAACGCACTGTCAAAACAAAGAGTTTTGAACCGAACCGTGCATTCAGAGAATCGATACACTCAAAGCATACAGCTCATACAATTAGCTGATTATTCATTGAGCTTGTTTACAAGCATAATTGGCAAAAATGTGGCAATAATAGTTAAATCAAATAAAAATTGTTTAAAATCAACCAAAGTTACTAAGTGTTGTTTGAACGTCTTAAATGTGATGATCTGCAGCTCTAACTCTGTTTCTATTCTATAATTTAAAATGAAATATGTTGGGTTTTGGACTATTGGTAGGACAAAACAAGTAATCTGAAGGGAATTCATGATGGGCATTTTCCATTATTCACAACAATTAATCACCGTAAAAAAGAGAATATGTCTGTATGAAAACAATTATTACTTGCAGTACTCTATTATATTCAATGCAAAGAGGAATAGCTGGAAATGAGAAATCTGCAGAGTATTAAAACAATGTTATCAGCAATGTAAACAGACTTAATGATATTTAATGGTGTGTGATAATTGTCTTTTTGTAGAACCAGAAACATGTTTTAATCCTTTTTGACTGTTCCTGCACCACTGTGATGTTACTATCTGTGTCAGTGTGTGTGTGTGTGTGTGTGTGTGTGTAGTCTGCTGTTGCCAAAACCACCTGGTTGCTAATTGTTTCAGTGACAACCTGCTGACTTTAAAACGGCTGAGCCAGGCAAGACAACATGATGACACACTGAGCAAAGCCTCGGGCCAAATGATTGCGTTCTCTCCGCCCTCTTACTTTTCTTGGCTCTTGTCAAATATGTTGCAAAGCACATTATGCGAGTTGGGTTTTGCACGAGATAATTATATTCATAAAGTGCACCTCGTTGTATTGGAATCTCTACAATCTCTGTTTATGTTAGCAGGAGGCTGGGCCCTTGTCTTGTATACATACTGTTTTATATGCATACAATAAATGGATGACTAATCCGCCTCCAGCTGTTTATTGTAAACATCTGGACAGCTCTCATATATAAAACTATAGCTGACATTTCTACATGATTATGTGCAGTAGGAGTCACATATGGTTCCATAATAAAGGTCAACTATTGAATTAGTCATACACAAATCATGACTAACATACAATAAACACACACATGGGAAAAGATGGTGTTGTTGTGAATTATTTCCACAGCATTAAAAGCTTCAGTAGAGCATTTATATTGATTTGGGGACTTTTATTATTTACATTGTTGTTGGAGTCACAAACTCCAACTGCAGCCACAACTTCAGTACATAACTGGCACAATATATTCTGTAAAGGCAGTGGATGTAAAATGATGTCCAATATGAATGTATGAACATAATTCAAGAAATGTTACACTAATGGAAAAGAACTGATGCAGTGAGTTGTATAGTAAGAATAGCAATATGGCAATTTATTTCATGAAACAATGAAAACTTGACTTTAGCTGTACAATTTCTACCGAGGTATAATTTAATTCAATTTCAACTTTAAGGTCACAACTCATGGGAGCTCCATAGTACAATAAAATATATAAAGCCAAGAAGAAAAGAATAGAAAAAGAAAATATGATGGTAAGGATATATGATGTCTCCTAAGATGATGCAGCAATTTTGGGTTTCATACCATCTGTTACACACATTCAAATTTAGCTATTTTTCATTCACACTGTCAAAAATCCCTTAAGAATACAACAGTAAGACACCAAGAACTTTGGTAAACACCACTAAAAAACCATGCTGTGATTTGGTGTGAAAAACTTTAGATATTTTGGAGATTTCTGTATTTTAGTTTGTGTTTGTAAAGTTTGACAAGGCTGTAATTGCTTAATGCTACTAGTGAATTTGGAATAACTGCTTTCATTGTTTCCACTGCATCTACCTGGAACATCTTACAACATTCACTCAAACTGAACACATTGTCCTCAATGATTCCTCGAGAGTCTCAGCTTTCCAGTCATACCCAATGTAAACAATTCCAAGACTGTTTACTACATGAGAAAAACTTGCTTTACACTGCATGGTGTTATCATTAAAATGGGCACATTGGGGAACCCATTGAGCCAATTTTTGTTGAGATATCTTGAGGTCAAAGGTCAAGAGACAGCTTTGTTAATGGTAGTTCTTCCTGAGCTGAAATTTTGCCAAACTTTTTATTTCACCCCTTTCCCAACTATTGTTGGGTATTACTTCTTGCAATTAATGTTGGTCTGCTGTTCTTGCACTGAAAAAAACAGAAATCACAGTAAGTGGTTATTTTTTATTTGCTTCAAAACTTTTGTATTCCTAAATATACTGTTATACATGCATTTGAGCATGAAATATGTTAAGTTACTGCACTGTAAACATATTTAAAATTGCAGTTTCATCATATCTGGTTAAGAATTGTGGCCCCCTCCAGCATTTAAGTTGCCCCTGCCTTAGACCTTCAATTTTTATATGATACCAATATCTTCAGCCTAAAGTCAGCCTCCAGACTAAAAAAATCGGAGCTGTTGGAACGCCACATGAGCCAGCAGACATTGGTATGGTGATAGTATACCAAGGCTCAGTGCTGTGCTTTTATTTTGGAGTCTACTTCTTGCCCTCTAGCGGTCAAAGTTGCATGCATCTTGCAGCTTTAATAAACATAGATATTTTCCAAAAGCAGTGTGTGGAATTTTTTCCAAAGCTTCTACTAAATCATCGAGATATGCCTCCTTAATGCACAGCCACACACACACACACACAAAATAAACAGCTGTGTACCTACAGCATATGTGTCCTGCCAGATCTCTGGAGCCATTGTTACGCAGCAAGTAGGGAAATGTCATTGTTCACTGCAGCGCCTAGAGGAGGGTTTGTCATACACTATACAGATCTCTGTTTGTTTGGCTTATCCTGACAGGACCAATTCATCACTGCTGGGCATGTTGGCTTAGCCTTCAGCACAACCACCGCAAGCACAGCAACATTTCCACGGGATGAATGCTCATACGCTTCACCCTATCTCCTCTGGCTCGCTGCCTCTTTCCTTTCATGTGTCCTTTATGCCTTTTATTCTTTTATCTTGCATTGTCTCTTAGCTCTTGATCTTCTCTGCCCCTCTTTTTATACGCAACTTTCTCGATTGTATTGTCTCTTTTGGTCTCCCTTTCTTCTTCTTTATACTCATCCTTCCCTTTGTTTACATATTTGGTCATCCTCTTTGAGCTGATATTCCTCTTTTACACACCTAGGCACAAAATTATACAAATCCATTACATTTCTCTGTCTAAACTTCACAAAAATAAAATAAAATCAGTAGAATAATCCTATTTCATCAAACATTTTTGATAATTATCTAATATTAACTCAAATAACATTGCTATTAAATTCATTCAAGTCAATAAGAATAGCCATTTGACCTTTAGATTTTACCCACAGAGCATAGGATCATTTTGTTTTTGTAAACAACTGTAACCAAGCTCATAATAAATCCATCTGGTTGCTGTAATCTTACCAGCATGCCGTCCATCACCTCTGGCCCTATTTACAGGCCCATTATTCAGGTTAAATAGACCCTGGTTTGTGTATAACATGCAGAAAACATGCTTTTCTTCCTGCCTACCCAAACGTGATGAATGGAGAATCATTGTTTCCCTCCCTGCAGATAGATATCTTCTGTCATCATAATGAAAGCAGGGTGAAAAACAGCCTTTTTGCTCACTCTCTGCAGCAGTATTGATGACCCGGCGTGTCTTCCGGGAGACAATGTTGCATGAATAGCCGGTTTGTTGAAAAAATATATAATTATTTCACAATGAGTCATATCTGTATTTATGTGAATGCATGCCTGTGTTTGTGCATCTCATATGCATCTTAATATGGCTTTGTGTTGCAGGTTGCCACAGAAAAACTAGGTATTGAAAAGAAAACACTGAGAATTCACGTTTCACACCTCATCCACTCTAATGCGCCGCATATCATACTTCAAAAAAGGCCACAAAAGCAGCAACAGTCAAGGAAAACATAACTCAAGTGGTTCAAGTGCTGCTAGAGTTTGTGCTTGGAATAAAAGTAAAGAGGATGTAAACAAGTAAGGCTTTAGCTCAAAGGCTCAGCAGCATGGCTGCAGGGTAATGCTGTGAGGCTGTTTAGTAACTAACAGTAGGAAACTGGTAGGAAATACAGTAAATACAGAATCCAAGGCAGATCTCATGGTGTTAAGTCTTTGGTCACAGGGTTAAGATGTTCTGCAACAGTTATACAGTATTTAAAAAGAACAGGCAGATGAATAAGTATGTTTAGTTGTTCAAATATCAGGCACTTTCTCAATGAAATGTAACTAGTGCAGTGCTTCTTGGCCTCCAGTATTGCTTTCTTGAGAAACGCTCATGAAAACATCTTCACACTTGACATTGAGCTTACTTGCTTCCTGATAAACACCTGCCTTTCTAAGCAAGGCTCTCAAAAAAAGGCACAAATATTAGACTTTGCACTAAACCCTGTAGTAAAGAAGCACACTTTTTAAGATGGTTCTCAACAAAAAACTTCTCATAAATTACACTAACATTAACCCTTTGATGCACAACATGGGTCTAAAGTGACCCGACTAAGTTTTTATATTCTATATCTTTGTAATAAATTAATTACATCATTCAGTATTGCAGGTTTTCCTCAAATAACTTGGTTTTGATCATCATTCATCCTAATTTTATGTTTTAATTTCCTACTTTTTGAATAAAAAAACATTTTTTATCACTACTAAGGTCATTTTTGACCCATGTTATGCATTAGAAGGTGTTTATATGTTGTCATTAATTCACCAATCACCACTTTAAAACCTGACAAAGAAGACAAAAACTATTTTGTTACATTGGTGTTTTTCCAATGGGAATTATTATTTGGTGGCTCTAATAAGTCTCAAATGTTAAAATGTGTGATTTTCCAATGTAACCTGGTGGTTCTAACAACTCTTTTAAAGTTAAACCTTAAAAATAAGATAAAAATAGTTACAAATGTACTCAAATTGTTAATTTAGTAAATCACTAATGCACAAGGTCATTATTGACCCATGTGTATAAACTTGATGTAATAATAGAAAAACTATTTCCTTCATAAAATATGAAAGGAAAAATTGATATAATGATCTGTTGTAATTAAAAAAAAGATATTCAAACACACAGCCAGCATGAAATAACATGGGAGATGAATGTTGGTCGTGCTGTGCATCAACGGGTTAAGGTTTATTTTTTCCCTTTGTCCACCTTGCAACCATTTACTTGCTGAGAGCCCGAGTCCCCTGTTTGGCTCTAAATCAGGCATGTCCAAACTATTCCATAAAGGGCCATGCTGCTGCAGATTTTTGTGCAGACACCTGATTCTACTGATCAGCTGTTTGAACCCTGAGATCAGTTGATTAAATGACTCTTGCCTGTTGTGCTTCAGCTTAGTTGGAAGGAAATCTGGAATAGTTTGGACATGCCAGCTCTAAATCATGTAAAAACATCAGGATGCAGGCACTCTGTTGAAGCCAACCCGTCCATTATCAGTTTATTTTGGATTTTAAGGCTATGTAAATTTCAGTCCTTTTTACTGCGTCTATCACTAAATGTCATTCCAAAAGTTACTGCTGCATACATTGTCCTGTATGACTTTAGTTAATGTAGCATAAACACCTTCGTCTTCTGCTAAATATAAACAACTGTTTTCATGAAGGCTTGAATAATTAAATAGACCAATATGACTTTATAAGACCTTGGCACAATATAGTAAACATTGAAGAGGATTATTTTAATTAAATGCATGTAGTGAGATTGGTGTTTTGCACATAGCCCTATATTTAACCACTCTGCTGTGTGTGTTTTTATCAATGCTGCTTGTTTTATTTACACTGGATTTATAGTTTCATTAAAAATCTTCAAGGTTCCCCACACGCTAATTGCTTCTGTGATAGTGACCATATAAAAACAATACTAATGAGGAATATGCTGTATGTTTGTGTAACAAATCAGCAGTTAATAAGGAAATTTCCACTCTGTTGTGCACAACATGGTGTTGTTTATTATTAAGCACGCTCACCAGTCATTGAACAAGGAAATGCCACCACGTAGCATAGTGTCAGTTCGTATTAAACGCATATTGTCAATGGAGCATGCTAGCTGCTGAACACCATGCTCTGTTTTCCAGGAGGAAAATACCAAGATAGCAAAAGAATCCAAAGAACGCCTCAAAATAACCATAATACTACAATTTCTGCAAAATTACTGCTAATTATTTTTGATCATTGTTTGAGCCTTTTTTTCAAGCAGAAATATCTTTTACTGGTTTCAACTCTTCAAATGCAAAAACTTGAGGCTTGTCTTTCTATTATGTATATTCTAACTTAATAACTTTGTGTTTTGATCTGTTTGTAATTTGAATATGTGGCTTTTAGCCATGGGAAATCATTTTCTGACACAATAATTGTTTCTTGACCTTGATGTTAATTGCGTCACACAGCAACGCTGCAGCTTTCAGACATTTCAAAGGAAGTGTGATTGATGTTTGACTCCACTGGAGCCTCTGATGCAACGTATGAATATGTGCAATAACATATACAAGATTAATATCAGGAGATAGTGGCCTATCGTAGACATATCAGTATCTATCGTTATCTGTGTTTATGTTTTCTGATATGCAGCGACATGAAAATATTTATTTTTTACAGACATTATAATGCAGAAAATTATGCTTGGGATTTAAAAATTGTCATATAGTTTTAATGTTTTTTTTTTTTTTGTATTTATTCCTTATTTGAATGGTCAGTAATTGACTGATATGCTGATGTTTATTTGTTTATTTTTGCTATATTTTCTTAGTGTTCAGTTCCACCACTATAGTTGACAATATAATACATTGTATGCACAATATATGTAATGTTCTTTAATGAAGTTATTTGTTTAAGAATGCAGCCTTCTGAGTACCTTTTCAGAGTTTTAATGGTACAAAATCACAAGCACAAGCCACATAGAAAAGGTTTATTTTCAATTATGACCTGTGATTTTTTTCCCTCTAAATCAGGTTCTATAACAGTCTCAGAACAATCTAGCTTTACAATAAATAAGTTTGTCTTTCATGTGGTCAGGGCAGCTTCGGAGGACCTGCTTAGTTTTAATAAAGTCTATTTGAGTGACTGACTCTGTCCTTCCTCTGTATCTGATCACTGACGCACATGCAGTTTTGTCTCGTTAGATGACGTGGATCTTTGTGCAGCACGTCCTCCAGCACCTGGCTGCTTCATTCACACAGTGTTTGTTATTCCAGCTTTCAATTCAACAGTCTTTCCAGCTTTTGTCTCAAGAACTACGTCAAACAGCCCCTGCACAAACAGATATGCTCATCTGCAAATCAAAGTTGACAAACAGATGCATTTAAATTAAAAAGTCAAGCTGTCCACTAGAGATATTTTCAACTAAAAATATTTTTGTACCTGCAGGTGCTAGCTGTGCTGTTGTTTTATTCTGTGTTTGTATAATTTTATGAGCTACGCTTCTGCTTGTTAAATGATTTTGGAACTAGTAACCACAACACAAGGTGTCCTCCTTTATCGAAAGTTTTCAGGAGGAGCTATACATATATATATATATATATATATATATATATATATATATATATATATATATATATATATATATATATATCTTGCTCATATTTGTCAGGTTTGTGACTGAAACCCTCCTTTCAGCTCTAAATATGAATTCAGACTTGAAAGAAAAACCATATGGATGAAATCAACAGTGAAAGCAATAAGCAAGAAAAGAACATGAAAGAAAGGCTGAAAACATCAAAGCAAAAGATAAAACGAAGGAACGTCATGGACAATTAATTAAAGATTATTAGCAGACTGTTTTTCTATACCAGCGGGATTTAAGAAGTGATTTAAAAGATTACACTGCTTTAGCAGCCAGAGATGATCAAGCAGGTTCATATATAGTCTAGAGAACCAAAACATATAGCTAAGTGTTCTACAATGTAAAGGGAAACTGAAGTTGAAGCTGTTTGCAAAATGCAGAAGATGCACTTGGAACATGCAGGACGTCACTTGTGATTATGAGCATACGGTCATATTGTACTATATTGTACTATCTACATTAACTTCGTTATTCTTTAAATTTAGGTTAGTTGCAGTTTGTTTAAGGAATGCTACATTGGCATGCAACAAAGAATAAATGAGTTAAGGATGACCAAAACAATACTGATTTGACCAGTGGGACAATTGTCTAAAACAAAATATTCCTTTAAATGTACAATATGTAACAAAAGAAGGAGTTTGGGGACATCTTGAAGAAGCGTGGGATCATGGGAGTTGTTGTTCTTGCAGTCATTACAGTCAGTTTCTCCTACTTAGAATGACTTCAGTGTTTGTGGTTCAGGTGTTTTTTACTGGGAGCCAAATTATCCACAGACAGTCTTCTCCTCTCCAAAACAAACAGACCTGCTGATTAAAACCGGTAAAAACTGTCAAAAAGAGAAGTTTCACTTTAAACTCTGTGTTTCTCTGATGCAGTTTCATATGCTGCTGCAGGGACTGGAGCTGGAACGTTTGCTCAGACTACAGTCCTTCATCCAGTTAAAATACAGAGACAACAATTTCCCAGATCTAAAAGGTGCATTGGAAAATGTGGCTTAAAATTAGATTTAAAAAAAATACATTTTTGAACTTCTGGTGGACAGCCATGCAGCTGACTTGTGCAAGGGGAATAAGGCACCATTGACATATGACAGACATTACAGCAAACATTTGGGACAATGTCATTACACAATGTCAGGTCCACTCATCTTTAGTTTTTAATGTTACATAGTATACTTTTAAAATGAAAAGGCTGGGTTTGTTTTCTTTCTGATTCTGCTGTCAGCAAACGACCAAAAGACCAAAACAGACAATGAATTACTGAGCATATCGAACTCTGTGTCTCTAGAAATTACATTTATATCCTTCTTAACTGTTTTCTCAATTCAGTTGTGGTGACAAACTTAATTGCTGGCTGGATTATGTTCAGAGGCAATGTTTTTTTGTTGTTTTTTTGCATCCAGACAGCCATCTACAGTTCAGTTTAGGCAACAAAAGCTTATTCTTTAGGGCTAGGAAGAGACACAGCCACATTATAACAGAATATGTAATTCAGATGGTGTTAAACCTCCATCTAAATGTGTTGCCGATGCACATTAGTTGTATAAATCTGTCATTTATAGAGACTTTTCTACTCCGTCTCCAGCAGTCAGCTCATTGGATCCTAATGAGGACATTAATCATTATCTTTCTAATGTGTTACATATATAAATATATATTTATCTGCATAGTAGTCTCCCCAAATAGCCACAGTCATTTCTTGCAATGCACACTAAGTGGTGGATTTGTTGGGGACTCTTTCAGTTGTGGATTTATACATATTTGATGCTCTGGTGAGTATTTCCAGCAGCAGGACAGTGTATGTGGGATTGACTCAAAATAAACTGCTGTGCCATTGTTCATGATAATAATGGAACATGTCGCCCAGTGCAGCAGTGACTCACTGATGTGATTTTAATAGTTTTTTTGACAACACTGGGGCTGTGTAGCACACAGGAGGAAGTTATAACAGACGATACTTTTTTACTTTTGGATAAAAAATATAAAATGTCACCAGCCTTGTCCTTTAAGGATTTTTCTTTTCAGGTTTGTTTGGGGATTTTTCATAAATGACATCAAAGGTTAAAGCCTCTCTGTCTCTTTTATCCCTCAGCTGCTGCATATGGCGGTCCACCAGATGCAGTTGGACCAGACTGGCCAGTCCTGCAGTGTGTCACAGCCTGCCAAGGTCCATGTCAGCACGATGGATGCCAGTTGTATGTCCTGCCTCATCCTCAACCCTCCTGGCTTCACTGAACATACAAAACAAAGCTTGGTCTACTCCTGTTCATTTTATTCATCTTTTTTTTTTCAAACTGTTGGCTCTTTTCTTTAATCTCAAAGCTGGCAGAGGGAAGAGTGGTTTAAAGAGCACTGTGGCTGTGGCTGTGTGTGTTTTTAGCCAAAGCACAGTAAGAGAGAGAGAGAAAGAGAAGTTAGAGAATAACCAGTACAAAATAAATCCAGGAGAGGAAAATCAGTGTCAGCATTTCTTTAAACGAATATGCAGACCCTGGTCTGGATGTAAGTTGGTACAGAAGTTGCATTAGAAGCGTTTTTTAAGCTAATGGCTTGGTGGCTTTTTTGACCCCTTTAGTGACTGTTATTTAAATATGAAACTACCATTTAGGTTTACTTTGTCACAACGCTACCCGGTATTACTATGATGAGACGCATAACCTTTAAAAAAAGGCAAAGGCATGAGAATCAAAGCTTTCTAAAGTAGATCAGCTGTGAAAACAAATTGTTTATGAGCTTATATTACAGTATATACATTTTTTTAGGGTGTGATCACATTTTAAAACACACATCAAACGCTGAATCTGCAATTCTACTTAAATTTTAACATGCTGACTTTGTGTGGTACATAACCCCAATAAATATGGCAGCAATGTTGCATTTTGATACCATGTTGCCTACTTTTCAAAGAGCAATTTGACAATGTGAACAGCTGTCTGGACATAAAACCAACTATCTGATACAAACACTTTATAGTCTAACAGCAGCATAGCCTTCAGTACTGAAAAAATTGCCTAAATCAACAAATGTAATGGAATCTTGACCTTTAAGTCCAAACTCTGGATTTGGAGACTGGTGACACTTCTTGGTTTCAAGTAAGTTAGTTCAACTATGTTCAACACAAATCACAGATGGCATTTCTCTTGTTTAACATCAAACAATGTGAATTTTTATGAGGTACAAATGTGATATGTTTCGCTTGCTAAAAGTCCATTTTCGATTGATGTTCAAGACGTGTCATTTTCAAAATAACCCCCCAAAAAGTCATATGAAGCATTTTCCCTTCTGGCAAGATAACATTTGTGGAAAAGCAGTTTTTACTTCAGAATTTAAAGCTTATACTTGGGACAGCAATGCTCAAAAACCACATTAAGATGATTATATATACTGTAAAACACTCCATTGACACCTTCAATAAGATTTAAGACTAAGACCACTTAGTCCTCCTTTATGACTCTCTCGGGTCCGGGTCAAGGCTGCTACGCAGTTTTTGCACCTCCATGTTGAATCTCATCAGATATTGATGCTGCATTGTGTCAGTTTAGGATTTCCTTTGAATAACACAATGTAACAGTTGTGTTGTTGAGCGTATATTCAGCATGTCCCATCCGTGAGCAATGTTGTTTTATCTTTTTAGTTGGAAGCTTTCCATCACTCCTCCTCCTCCTCCTCCTCCTCCTCCTCCTCCTCCTCCTCACGTACCATCCGTCCCTTCTGTCTTTTACACGCTCCACATCGTCAACAATTTGCTTGTTTTCTTCAGCCGACACAGCGGGTCAGTCTGACAAGGACAAACAAGATGCTTGATTCTCTGGCAGCAGCCTGTGTGTGAGTGTGTGTGTGTGTATGTGTGTGTGTGTGTGTGTGTGTGTGTGTGTGTGTGTGTGCATCCTCGCCCCACTCTTTCTCATCTCCCTGTCTCTCCTGATGTACACGTTGTAGCTTATGTATTACAGTTCACTTCTCCTTTTGAAGGGCCAATAATAAATGTTATCATTATTATTTTACAATAAATCACTTTCTGTCTGCTGTCCAGTGGAGACAATTAAATTGTCTTTTCCAAAGGCAATGAGAATTCACTGTTGACCATCTGACCGTGTCAGACCCGGCTGAGTGAGGCTCGGTCACAGTCGGTGCTAATTTAGATGTCACTTTTGAGGAACATTTACGCTCGAATAGGCTGGAAATAAGCAGGAAAGTAACGGAATAATGGCATGAGAGTTGATATCTGACTCTACAATGTATCAGCTGACTGTACTGAGGAAATTATCTCAGCAGGAGCGTCTCTTGGTATTTTCCATTATCAACAAATGTTCAACAAACTGATATCTCTGCTACAGCTTCAGTGCTCATTGCTTTCCATATTCAGTGACTGTTGTTGTCAATAACAGATGTCTGCTCAACCATCAGGGTCGCTTCATTTAAGCGGCTTAATTAGCTATAAGGAACTATTTTGATATTCATTTAATTGTAGTCATTTTCAAACAAAATCACCAAATATCAACAGGGTTTCAGCTCTTTGAATGTGAGTATTTGGTGTTTTTCTCTGTGCTACATCATTGTAAGCTGAATATTTGGTTTTTGAACGTTGGAACAGAAAAAAAGGATACATTCTGTAGATGTCATTTTGGTCATTTCTCTGGACAGTTTGTACATTTAACATTTGATTTAACGAGAATACAATGATAGAATATTAGTCAGTAATGAAGGTATTTGTTAGTTGAAGCCATGATTCATAATTCTGTTTGAAAGATGCAGTTTGAGGTTCTCACAACTCAATCAACAGATGAAATTTGAAAGCCCTCTTTCCAGTCTACCTGTATTGGCAGAATAACTTCACACCCCACAGGACATTTTCCAGTTTACAGGAGACTCCATTTCCCTTTTTCTGTTTAATAACTGCAGGAGTTTCTCCTGAAATCACAGCAGTAGCCCAATCCACTCCATGAATCTCCATCTTTGTCAAAGTCCGATCCATCTGACTGCAGGTGGAAACCAGGAGAACACAGGGAGGGAATGTAAACTTCAACAAATTGTGATGCCACAGTGCCGAACACAGAAATACCATGCTGTTATGATGTATGATTCATAGACACAGAAGAAACTTCTATACAACAACAAGAGCATAGATGATACAACTATGTAGTGGCTTGAGACTACCTGTCTGAAGCTGGAAGCCCTTTCAAATTAAAAGTTTTTATAGAAATAAAACATGAAAAACTAGTGAAAATTGGAAAATTGAGAGCATGTATCTGTCGATAGAGTAGAAAATTAAAGGAGGAACAATCTGTGGATTTAATCTGATCATATTAGTTTGATAATCAATAAATCTCTCAGGTCATTTTCCAAGAACAACCAAAATGTATCTGGTTCCAAAGTCATAAATGGTAAAATATTCAGTTTAGTGTCTTAGGAAACTAAGAAAAACAGCATATATAAAATATAAATATAAATATTATGTTGGAGTTTGGAATTAATCGTTGAAATGGACATTTTTATAAATCACAAAATAATCACAAAAATAACTTCAATAATATTTTAAATCATAAAATAACCAGCATATCAATTTTCTTGTGAAAATAATTGTTAGTCACAGCCCCAAAAATGTAATGCAAAATATTTCCTCAGGATATGTTTGGTGATATAATCAACAAAATTGAAAAACCTGCTACAGATTTACATTTAAATCAAAATGTGCATCCTGTAATGCATCTAAACTAGCGTCTCATTGTTTCATTTTTAATAATACAAATCAATATGTGCTTTGCAACTCAGTAACACCCTCCTTTCCACAGTGAGAAAGCCAGTCAGTTACTGGATCAGAAATCAATGGAGAAGTGCAACAGACTCGTGAATGACAGCGAGGAAATTATGAAGTGAGGTGGGAGGATGATGAATGGTGGGTGCTGAAGTGGGTCCCAGGTGTACAGCTGTATGGCAGGTAAGGACAAAGGCAGACAGGATGATCTGTGATGATGGGAAACAGGTGATAGAGCAATAGAGGGAGAGAAATGACAGGTTGGGGGGACGAGAGAGGCCTAATCACTAACGGCGCTGTCGCCCCGGGCATATTTTTATGTAAAATTCAGTGATATCAGCCGAGGCCACAGCGGCCATGGCAACAGAGAAATGCATCCCATCTCCACAGATTCAGACCCTGTAGGAGTCTCGTTTTCTGACAGGAAAATCTTCTCCACGTAGGGGGGTAATGAGTCATAAATCCAGCACCAAATACAAAACTGTCTCCTTAATAGCTACTTCAAATAAAAATGTTTTTTAAAAATCCTCTTTTTGGAGAAAATGTGTTGTTCCGGAGTTGTTGTTGTTATTACAGCTGAAACAACATGGCATTTTATGTTGGACTAAAGGACTAAAAAAGACAAAATGACCAAAAAAAAGATACAAAATGACCAAAAAAAGACACAAAATGACAAAATAAAGACACAAAATGACCAAAAAAGACAAAATGAGAAGATAGAATGACCAAAAAAAAAACACAGAAGACACAAAATGACCAATAAAAGACAGAAAATGACCAAAAAGACACAAAATAACTAAAAAAGACAACAACAGAGAGAAAATGACCAAAAAAGACACAAAAAAGACACAAAATTACTTACAAAGACATGAAAAGGATTCAAAAATGGACAAAATAGCCCAAGAACCCATAGAGTTAAGCAAAAATACCAAACATTCACTGGATTAAGCTTCTTCAAATGTTAATACTCACATATAGTAAACTCAATATCTTTTGGTTTTAGACTGTGAGTAGTGTTCAGCAGATATGCAGTCATGGAAAAAATTATAAGACCACCCTTGTTTTCTTCAATATCATGTACATATTAATGTCTGGTACAACTAAAGGTAATAACCAAAATCATTATCAAGAAAACCATGGAAAATGTCTAGATATCAGCTCTTAAATTAAACTCTTATCAGCTATTTCGGTTGTTATCATTATATTTTTCCAAACAAATGTACCTTTAGTTGTACCAGACATTAAAATGAACAAGATATTGAAGAAAACAATGGTCTAATATATTTTCCATGACTGTATGTACAGCAACATTTTATTGAGACTGTGATAGATAACGTAAGATAAGCATCATCCCAGAAGGATTTTGGTTTCATCTCTGTCTTTCTGTCTGCATCCATTTGTTCAGGCTAAAGAGTAAATCAGGTGGCATCGTATAAAGAGCAACACAGTCCACGTCAAAGAAGAGAAAGAGGAGAAAGTCGGGGTGGATGGACAAGTCAAACAAACACAGGAGTTTGAGTCCCTTATATTATATAACGAAGTCAAGTAACATAAGTTACATAAAAACAAGTTATTTATGCAAACCACGATCACCTTCCAAGTCTAACCAAGTTGTTTTGTTGCCTCAACATGCTGAGCACTGCAGGGGCTTCTGCAGGCGCAGTGATCACTCCTGTTGCTGGACATTAATAGGATAATGCTAAGATAACATATGATATAAATTGAATGAGGAAAGGTTGATTTTCTTACCACTAATGAACTGAAACCAAGCAAGTCCTGTGCATGGCTGCCTGAAGAGGAGGATGGAAGCTTTGCTGAGCTCACCTGAAGTTCATGTAAAGCCTTTATACCTTTTTTGAAAGACATTCAGTTGTTGTACTACTTGTGCTGTGAAACCTAAAGGATTCATTCCTCGATATTTAATTCAGTTCAGTATGTTTAACATGGCTGTAGACTACAACACCCATGTCTGGGAGGATGGATGGTGTGCAGCAGCACTGCATGCAGACATAGTAGAAAGCAGATTACATTCCCAGACATTGATACAAGCTCAGTATCATGTAGGACACAAAACTGATTATTTCTGCTCCTCCCGGTGTCACCCAGCTATTCTTCAACTGTGAAAGCTTGTATTTTACAGAAAATATGCTGTATAATCTAAAACCAGCAGCTGTGCAAATGGTAACTCATTTTAAATCGGAAAAAAGGAGAGACAGGCCTTGGAATAGAAATACTTTTTTTTGCTGTGTGAGTGAATGCAAGCAAGTTTATGGCAGCGCTGCTATGTGCCTAGTGTGTTCGCAGGAGATATTGTGTCTATTATTGCAACCGCTATTACGATAGTGTTGTCCAAACACGCAACCTACCGATTAGTCAACTGAAAAATGAATATCTGGATAAAATGTTCTTTCGCTTTTCAGCGGGGAAAGCCGAGCGCAGAATAGACTGGAGTGTGAAATCCTGGAATTGAAATTTAATAGGAAAAATTCAACTTGTTTGGACAGCCAAAGAGCATTGGAAATTGTGGGTTTACCCACTGTGTAAAAGTTTAATAGCAGGAGTAGATTTGTGCACAGTAATAAAAGCAGAGATCCATGTGGCATAACAAAACACACTGGACCAGAAGAGAAGAGGTGGGGAGGTAATAAACATGCACACACACAGATATGCACACAGTGTAGTCATAAACCTTCTGCACATGCATGCATACACACTAAAGCACACATGAAAACATAAAAGATAGTGCTCACAGAGTGTATGGATGCCCGATCCATTCACATGTATGACAGACAAGACTGGTTTCCTCTCAAAAAAGAGAATAGAGATCAATACAACCGCAGTGCTTTTATTTTGAAGGTGATTTACATATGTGCATGCATCCATACGCAAAAAAAACAGTTAACTTGTCACCTTTTGAAAAACAGTTATTGATATTTGATATAAAGTTAATAAATTGCTGATTTGCTGCACATACATGCTCTATAATGTGTTTGCGGTTTGAATGTATGTTGTGTTTAAAATAAGTAATAAAGTGAGAAATGACAAGTTTTTACTATTTTTACCGCTATATTTGACATTAACATCTTATTATCTTATATTATCTTATCTGTTAAAAAAAAAAAAGGTTTGTAGGAATTACAGTAAAACACTGTCAAATTGCACCAGAAATGGGGCGTAAAATTAAATACTGAATATCACCGTAGTAGACGATTTTAATTACCGTAAATCAAGGAATAGTACAAAACTTTTAAACAGTAGAGAACAGGTTTTTTCATATAAAATTAAACGAGAAATGCCATAATGTCACAAGGACACAATCACCCTAAAAGTCAAAGTCAAAATTATTTTTTTTGCTGATATTCACATTTAAATTTACAGTAGAAAACCGACTCACTGTATTTTTCACAGTGAAGTTCTGGCAACCACTGCTGGTATTTTACCGTAAATTAAATAGATTTTTTTTTACAGTGTATCTCATGTGGCCTCTTGGGAAATTGAATAGCTTACCCCTGATATAGGGCGTTTGTACTGGCAGAAAAATACAACTTTAGACTGTCCTCCAGCGCCATCTAGTACTAATGATTGGCGTATGTCACAGTTTGGGCGGGATGGAGGGAGGGGAGGTGGGTTGAACAAATGGAGGACTTTCACCCAGGAGAACATGGTTTGTGTCCCATGTGAAAAGAAAAGGTTTCTTGGCTCACGGCACCCTGGTAACTACTCCACTGCTGGCATTTACATACATTTATTTACAATTTAAACTGTCTTTTATAACGCCTAACCAGGGTGTTTTTTGCCCTAAACCTAGATCAGTGGTTTTGTAGGATAAATTTCAACATGGTCTCACAGGAATCCGTGGAATAGCCACGGAATCACTAAAATTTCCGTGAAACTGACACGGATTTCGCTACAATGCAAGTTAATGACATATGTCATATCCCGTGGCTATTCCAACATACAAAGTGATTATGTACATTCACTTAGTGAATATTTAGAAAATAAAACTAGAAATATGATCAAAATCCATTTTTATGCAGAAACTAAGTCAAAATATAGATTTTTTCACTAAAAACTGTCCGCCATGTTTTTTGTTCTGACCGCTGGGACCTTGAAAGTCACGTGACATGGAACAATCCAATAGGAAAAAATATCCATGTAATAGCCACGGGATATGACTGTCATTAACTTGCATTGTAGCGAAATCCGTGTCAGTTTCACGGAAATTTGAGTGATTCCGTGGCTATTCTACGGATTTTGAGTTAAGCGAATCCGTGGCTATTTCACGGATTCCTGTGAGACCAGGTTCCTAAATTCACTGAAACTGCAGCCTTTTTTACAACCACGAACCGTACATGTATTTATTATGCCATGGTTGCTATTTTTACAACGCTCATATGGGTCATTTTGACAAACACTCATATGTTTCGCTATGGGTTGTATTGATAAACGGTGTATTCTGTTGTTTAGGTTGGAGATCCTGTTGGACGGACAGAGGGAGAGGGACACAGAGAGCGAGAGGTGGCAGTCGAGGCGGATTGCCTGAGAGACATGCTTATCCTGTGAGGTAAAACAGTGCAGGCTGGTCATCCAGAAAATAGAAAGTGAAAGGTGTTTTAGAGAGAGACAGTGGATAAAAGGTGATCCTCTCGCTCACAAACCCCCAGTGGTCACACATGCCAAAATAAAAGCTGTCTGAGTGCTGAGGCAGGAGCAGGGACTGCTGGAATTAACCAAAAATAAATAAAAGGAGTCTCTATAGTGTGCGTATTGTTGACGTCTACTGCATGAAGAGTGGAATGAAAAAAAAGAAGGAGCTTGATGCTTTTCAGCTAATGTGCAATGAAAGTGAAATAAAGCTTCAGGCCTGGAGCCAACAGCTTTTCATTTTCATTTATCACACAATTTATTATTTTTCCACTTCAAGAATTAGATTTTTTTTTTTCCAATAATGTGGAAAATGTACAAGAGGCCTAAAAAGACTCTTAGATGAACAATTGACTTTAGATGAGATTATATTGCTTCATGTTGATGATGTTGAAGTGTTTTTCAGTGAAAATTATTTTCAAATGCCTAGTGTTGATTGGATAGTTGTGAGCTAAATTCAGAAGCCAATTTTATTAATATAAAAAGCTTCAGCCAGCCGAGCCCGTCGCCTCGGATGTATAAATTCACCCTTTCGCTTCTCGTCCTCCATCACATCCTTCCCCGTCCTCACAGCAGGTGGTTTGCATGATAGAAGAAGAAGCCATTTCTCCTCATATCGGACACTTCTGTTTGGAATATGCTGCATATTACCACAAATTTCCATTGAGACTGCAAATTTCCAGCTATAAACAGCCAGCCACCAGATGTTTCCATATCAGGCCACTCACATACATCTGAGAATGACACATGGTGCTGGATGCATAATCATAACACCATCAATTCTTTCCAGCTCACAATTACCTTTTCTATTCATCAGAATCAAAAGCCATTTGCTTGTTTGGGCAGACTCAGCTCGGGGACAGAGAGATTGGACGACAACAATAGGCAGACAGACAAATGATGTAAGCCGAGGATTATGATTTAAATAATTGCGCCTCTTGTGACCTCAGCTGGCGTCTTTCGTTGCATATTCGTTCATCTGGCATTGCTCAAAAACAATAAATAAACACCAAAGCATGGCTCTCAGACCAGATCTCTCTTTCACTCTCCATCTGAAATGTCTCTCCTCTTCCCACTGCGTTCTTCATTATGGCTGCTTCAAAGTAATTCAGTGAAGCAAAGTGACTTTCCCAGCCGAACCCTCCCAGTGGGGATTCTGCAGAAATGAGAATTTTCCAGAGCAAAGGTTTCCTATAAAGGAATAAAAAAGGTTGTTGTTTGTCATTTCTCATTAAGACAGACAGATTTGGCCTCTTCCTGGCGTGGCGTGCTGTTATGTTAAGCAAAGCTGCGATCAGCGTTGCCGTGTTATACATGTAAATACTGTCACATTGCAGAAATGGAGAGGATGTTTCTTCAAAGACGAACAGTGATGCCTACACCTAATGAATTATTTAAAGCTACGAAGCAAACATGACGTGCGCAGCGCTCAAATATAGGTGCACTGAGTGAGAGTGCGCACTCAGACAAACATCTGGGAGTGCATGCGTCAAAAAAAAGAGCAGATCTATTATATATGTATGTAAATCTAATTTGTGCAGCAGGAGACATGCATGTGCACCTCTGAACTCCTCCATATACGAGAGCAGCTGGCGATATATAATTACAGACGCATGCAGGGAGTATAATTGTCCCTGCAATGGCTCATTTGACAACATAATTGTGGCGTTTCCATAAAACTCTCACATTAAATGAAGAGATTCCCTGTGGTGTGAGGTAAACGGAAGGTATCTCTCCTCTCCTTAATGCTCTTCCTATCACCTAATTGTCCTTATGAGGAGGACTTACTGGTTTCTGCAGTTGGTTTTTACAATCTATTGTGACCTCTTTCAACAAAACGTTGGGTATTGTGTTCGTCACCAACTTCCAGGCAGCGTGGAGCCCTACTGTAAATTTACCTCTAAAGTTCTGGCTGTAAACTCCATGAGGCCAGTTTCAGTTTGATGATGATATACCAAGTAAAACTGGAGACAAGCTCAAATATATTTCGTATGAAATTATAGAACTGGATGTAACCCTCTAATATGTTATATTTGCAACCTTTGTTCACATTTACAACATTTAAAATTCTTCATTGAGCATGGAAGTGTTTTGAAAGTAAAAAAAAAAAAGATTCAAAATCACATTTTATGTTGGACTAAAGATCTAAAAAAGACACAAAATGACTTACAAAGACACAAAATGACTTACAAAGACACAAAATGACTAAAAATTACACAAAATGGCCAAAATTGTTACGTTGAACACACAAGACAAATAAAATAGAGTCACACTAGATTAAAAACACAAAATGACCAAAAAGATACAAAATTACCATAAAGTCCCATTAGAATAAAAACCAGAGTTGGATGACAGGATCACACACAATCAAAAGATCACATTTATGTTGGTTTTTCTTTGTTTCTTTTTGGTTCAAAATGTTGTAAGTCAGAATAAAAAAATCAATTATTATTAGGTCATGTAAGTGAGGTTGTGCTGGGAAAAAAATGGCATTTAAACATTTTTTAAGTGTTGTGTACAGGCAAGATGAAAAGGATTCAAAAATGGACAAAATAGCCCCAGCCTCCATAGAGTTAAAGAACAGACTGTAGGTCAATAAGTTAATGAGTGATTTGGTCATCTGTGCCTAGAAGTTTTTGAATAAAGAATTGCTTTGTGATCGTCACAGCTAAGTCCCTCAGAGCCTCGATTGGCTCGGCTTTTTCACATTGAACCAAAATCCATGATGGGAACATATAGAAATTTTGAACAGGGACAATAAACAGCAAGTCTGAGACTTGATTGTAGGTTTCTTTGTGCTCTATTTGGTTTTGCTTTCACATATCCTGTTAACTACGAAAAAAAAACATGATTGGGTCGGCCAATCTTTTTCACCAACTGCTGTGTCTTTACTTTTGCAGCATAATGCTTTTTTTGGTTTGTTTATTTAAAGGACAACTGAATCCTTGTTGTGTATGAGCAAAATCCCATCTGACAGCTTTTGTTTTGCATGGTGTCAACGAAGATAATTCACAAAAGTTCTGTATAGATAGTAACCCTAAAGCTTAGCAAGAAACCTACATATTTTGCTTCATTACAAAATGTTGTTTCAAGATTTCAAGATACATGTAAGCCAATGAAAATATTATATATTTTCTGTGGTTATAATGGGTAAATTATGAATCACAAAGGGCACGAAACTGCTGCTCCTCTGCCATGTGTGGACTTAACATTTACAGCATGTTGTGCTAGAGGCCATTTCCCAGTCAGCAATGTCAAAGAAGGGATTTTTCAAACAGCTGTCAAAGTGAAAAGATGCACTGACATCACTAATACACATGCTACCACGACTTTGAATAATTTCTTATCAATGACAAGCAGTTTGTCTCCAAGTATTGATCGACATTGATGCACGGAATAAGTCGAACAAATTGCATCGTATCCATCATCTCGGAGACAACCATGACTAGATTCCATTTTTGATTCATGACCACGTGAATCGATCGAGTCTAACCGCCGTTCATTTCATTCTTTCAGCACCGCTGCATCGTCTGCAGTGTGGGTAATATTTCCCCTGATCCTCCTCTTCCTTGTCTCTCGTCTGCAGGCCTCCCCTCCTTCCCTCACTCCTCACAAATGCCCTTTGAGACAGGCGCAGAGATCTTTATTCATTATCATAATCCCCTAGTCATGTCTCCTGAATACATTGCCATTTAAAACCAAGCATGCATGCATCATTATAATGGGCCATACCCTAAAACAAAAGCGGAAAGAAGCACATTCTGAAAAATGTGGCACGTTTTCTTTTTAAAAATCCCATCAACAGTTATAGCCGTGCACGAACTGAACAGTGTGGTTCGGAGAAGTGCTGAGGGCGCTTATTAATCAAGAAGTTTTTCAGGATGAAAGATTTGGGCAGCTCAGTGATTTTCTCTGAGTTATGTGGGGAGAGGATGAGCAATGACTCTCCATATAGTGTGATACTTTGTAATGATCCCAAATGATTTAGCCTAATCTGGCATCACATCCTTACTGCCATCTTGTCCTCGAGGAGCCAGCAAAATGTCAGACGCATTTAAAAGCAGTCGATTGAACTACTGCAGGACCGGTGATACCTGATGTTTTGATGAGATCTCACTTGTCACGCAGGTCCATGAATCCAGCAGGGCAGAGCATTACAGCCGTATATTTCAGCCGGAAACTTTTTAGTAAGCCGAACTTTCATGCAAGTCGAAATGAATGAGCCAAATATAACACAGGTAAAATTCCCAGGCATGAAATGATTTAAGTGTAGCCCTTAATGTAATTTAAAGCACCACAAATTCTGTT
This sequence comes from Centropristis striata, assembly GCF_030273125.1. Taxonomy (NCBI): domain Eukaryota; kingdom Metazoa; phylum Chordata; class Actinopteri; order Perciformes; family Serranidae; genus Centropristis; species Centropristis striata. Next base: position 27,534,652 of record NC_081534.1, on the reverse strand, counting down.
ATATTAACAATGAATCAAGTAACCTAATCTAATAAAAAAGGAGACAGAACCCAGACAGTTTTTATTCGACTCTGCAGCTTTACTCAGCTTTTTGTTTTAGTTTTGTTGTACATTTCCTCTGGTTTTGTAGTGCATTTTCAGCAAAAAAGCACAGATAAATTTGTCCTGCAGACTCGCAAGGCAAACTAATTAGCAGCAAGCTGGTGAATGAAGTTAATCATCTATACATTTTCTCCTCAGGAGTTGGTGGAGAAACCAGAGCTGTGAATATTGGAATGTTAAGTAATAGTGTTAAAAAGTTTTTTTAAATTGTTAATAAGTTCACCAGGTTTACTTGTTTCATGTCTACTTGATGGGTAAATAAATAACAGTTTGCAAAATGTTAATTGAGCTCTTCTTCATCTGAACGAAGGGTCTAAGGATTGATTATACAGCCCTTTGAAGCAGATTTGGGATTTTGAGATGAATAAAATAGATAATAATAATAGATTTTGTAAGACAATAAAATGTCAGGCTTTGATTTTATCAGTTATGATTCAATTGCGAGTTTAGAGCAGTGGGGGGAAAAAGGCAACATTTCTTTCTTTTTGTTTGTTTTGTAGAGACAGTAGTGCACATCTTCCTGCTGTGGTGTGAGTTAAGATTTTGCCCTCTGGCAACTGTCATTCATTCATTATCCGTAACCTCTTATTCCAACCTGGGTCTCAGGGGGGCTGCAGACAATCACAGCTGACACTGGGCGAGAGACGGGGTTACACCCTGGACCACCACAGGACTGACACAGAGACAGACCACTGGAAACTCATTTTGTAAAACCAGAAAGGCACGTGAAGAGCACATAAACTCCATTGGGCAACAGAGTTTTCACGTGCTCCTCTGAGGGTCCTATTGCCCAGTTTGGGAAGTCGTACTTCCGACTTTGATGTGTTCATGAGCTTAAAGCATTGGTCCCAAACTCACGGCCTGCGGGCCAATGTCGGCCCTCGTGACGATATTTTGTGGCCCTCACCTTGATATGAAAGTTTAATGTGAGTTTTATATGAATGCCACTTTACCGCGTTGTGTGTGGAAGGTCCCTTTAATTACTCTTTTTGGGTAATTTTGTGTATTTTTCTGGTAATGTTGTGTCTTTTTTTAAAAAAATAATTTTGTGTCTTTTTTAAAATAATTCTCTCCTTTTTAATAATTGTGTGTCTTTTTTTGGGTCTTTTTTGGTAATTCTGTGTATTTTTTGGTCATTTTGTGTCTTTTATTGTAATTTTGTGTATTTTTTTTAAGTAATTTAGTGTTTTTTCAGTCATTTTGTGTCTTTTTTGTAATTATGTCTTTTTTGGTAATTTTGTGTCTTTTTGGTAATTTTGTGTCTTTTTTAATAATTGTGTCCTTTTTAATAATCTTGTGTCTTTTTTATTTATAAATTTAGTCTTTTTTGGTAATTTTGTGTCTTTTTTGGTAATTTTGTTTTTTTGGGTAATTTTGTGTCTTTTTTGGTAATTCTGTATTTTTTGGTCATTTTGTGTCTTTTTTAAGTAATTTAGTGTTTTTTCAGTCATTTTGTGTCTTTGTAGATAATTTGAGTTTGAGACCCCTGGCTTAAAGTCATAATGTGGAAACGACATGGACGCTACATAGAAAGCGTGTTATACTTAATGCTCAGAGAGTTTAAACAACATGCTGACAGCTGATGCATGCCAATATGATCAAATATGATCTGATATGATTGAATAAAAGAGCTAAATTTAAAGATGGCGCCGCATGAGTGGCAGCTAGTTACAGCAGCTCCGTAGCTTTCTCGACCTTTTTTTGTGTTTTTATAGTGTTTATTGTACTTTTCTTGTGTTTTTTTGTGACCACATTGACCGCCAGCAAGTGCGCAGCTATGGATGTTCATTGTGCTATATTCGTAGTTTTGCTCTTGCTGTTTTGTGTACTTTTGGACGCGGCTTCAGGAGACCCATTCATTCACGGCTCCATTGTTTACAAACGGGATCAGCTGTTAGCCCTGAGCCACACACACCTTCGCTGTGCAGAGCGACCGGAGATCCCCGCGGAGATAAGGAGAAGGAGGAGAGGCTGCAGGGCTGGAGTGAAGCGCCGACAGCGAAAAAGACGGTATAAACCATGCCTACCGTCTGTCATCATGGGAAACGTAAGATCTCTTCCCAATAAGATGGAAGAGCTAACGGCGCTAACCCGGCTGCAGAGCGACTACCGTGAGTGCAGCCTCATGTGTTTCACGGAGACGTGGCTGAATGAACTTTCACCCGACTCTCACGTCACCCTGGACGGCTTTCAGCTCGTGCGGGCGGACAGGAAAGCCTCAGAGTGTGGTAAGAAGAAAGGAGGGGGGCTTGCTATGTTTGTTAATGAGAGATGGTGTCACCCGGGACATATCAGCGTAAAGGAGCAACGCTGCACCAAAGACATTGAGCTGCTAGCTGTTAGCATTCGGCCTTACTTCCTCCCGCGAGAACTAAGCAGTGTTCTCGCGATAACTGTTTACATCCCCCCCGCGGCCGATGCTACCGCAGCTACAGATCTGATCCACACTGTCGTCTCTCAGCTACAGACCCGGCACCCCCAAGCCCTCATCCTCATCTCTGGGGACTTCAACCATGCCTCCTTGTCCTCTGCTCTCCCCACCTTTACTCAGTATGTGAAATGCCACACCAGGGACAATAAAACGTTGGACCTACTGTATGCAAACATCAAGAAAGCATACACCTCATCCCCCCTCCCCCCGCTGGGTCGCTCAGATCACAACCTTGTCCACCTCATCTCAGACTACACCCCCATGGTGGCCAGACAGCCACCTGAGAAGAAGTCTGTGAAGGAGTGGTCTGAGGAGACCAGTGCGAGGCTCAGGGACTGTTTTGAAACAACGGACTGGGAAGCACTCTGCAGCCCCCACGGTGATGACATTGACAGTATGACCCACTGCATTACGGACTATATCAACTTTTGTGTGGAGAACACTGTGCCCTCCAAGCTGGTACGGTGTTTTCCCAACAACAAACCCTGGGTGACCTCCGAGATAAAGGCCCTGCTGAACGAGAAGAAGAGGGTTTTTAGATCGGGGGATAAAGAGGAGCTGCGCAGAGTCCAGAGGGAACTCCGGCTGAAGATCAGGAGGGGGAAGACCTGCTACAGGAGGAAGCTAGAGGAGCGGCTGGAGCAGAACAACACCAGGGACGTCTGGAGAGGACTACAGAACATCTCGGGCCATGGGAGAGGTGTGGGGAGACACCAAGCCAGCGGTGACAAGGGCTGGGCAGATGAACTGAATCTGTTTTTCAACAGATTTGATTCTGCCCCCCCTCCACCCCTCACCCACCCTGCTTCCTCTTCACACCTCCTCAGACCAGCTTCTCCTCCCCCTCCCCCTACCAGCAGACTCAGCCTGCCCTCTTCAACACCTGACCTGCACCAGCCCACTCCCTCCTCCTCTCACCAGTTCACCACCCCCATCTCAGCCCCCCTGAGACTCTTGTCACCTTCCACCCCCGTACCCTCCTCCACCCATGTCTCCCTAACAGCTGATCAGGTGAGGTGGGAACTTAAGAAGATCAAGGCAAAGAAGGCCTCTGGCCCGGACGGCATCAGCCCCAGACTGCTGAAGGACTGTGCAGACCAGCTCTGTGGGGTGGTCATGCATTTGTTCAACCTGAGCCTGAGTCTGGAGAAAGTCCCGGTCCTGTGGAAGACTTCCTGTGTGGTCCCGGTACCAAAGACTGCGCACCCCAGGGAGCCTAACCACTTCAGACCCGTTGCCCTGACTTCCCACCTCATGAAGACCTTGGAGAGGATTATACTGAGACATCTGAGACCCCTGGTGAGCACACTGATGGACCCCCTGCAGTTTGCTTACCGGCCCGGTATAGGGGTGGACGATGCAGTGATCTACCTGATGCACAGATCACTGTCGCATCTGGAGAACACAGGGAGCACTGTGAGGGTCATCTTCTTTGACTTCTCCAGTGCTTTCAACACCATCCAACCATCACTGCTGAGGATGAAGATGGAGGGAGCGGGAGTGGACCAACAACTTGCTGCATGGACAACAGACTACCTCACCAACAGACCGCAGTATGTGAGGCTACAGCACTGTGTGTCTGATGTGGTGCTGTGCAGCACAGGTGCCCCTCAGGGTACGGTGCTCTCTCCCTTCCTTTTCACCTTCTATACCTCAGACTTTACACACAACTCCACAAACTGCCACATCCAGAAGTTTTCCGATGACACAGCCATTGTTGGTTGTGTCTCGGAGGGGAACGATCTGGAGTACAGGACGGTCATCAAGGACTTCGTCAGCTGGTGTGAGACCAACCAGCTCCAGCTGAACACCAGCAAGACGAAGGAGATGGTGATCGACTTCCGGAAGAAAAAGACACTCTTTACTCCGTTGAACATCCAGGGTTTGGACATTGAGGTAGTGGAAAACTACAAATTCCTGGGTGTTCACCTAAATAACAAACTGGACTGGACTGACAACACCCACGCCCTGTACAAGAAGGGCCAGAGTCGTCTCTACCTGCTGAGGAGACTGAGGTCCTTCGGTGTCGGCAGGGTCCTTCTCAAGACCTTTTACGACTCTGTGGTGGCTTCCGTTATTTTTTACGCGGTGGTCTGCTGGAGAGGGGGCTGCACGGACAGGGACAGGAACAGACTGAACAAACTGATCAGAAGAGCGAGCTCTGTCCTGAACTGTCCGCTGGACTCCATAGAGGAGGTGGGTGAGAGGAGGATGTTAGCCAAGCTGGCATCCATCATGAACAACCCCTCTCACCCCCTGCATGACACTGTGGGGTCTCTGAGCAGCTCCTTCAGTAGCAGACTGTTACACCCACGGTGTAAGAAGGAACGCTTCCGCAGGTCATTCATTCCAGCTGCCATAAGACTGTTCAACACCTGCACAATCTGAACATTTTTGCACATAATCTGCACTCTGCACATTATCCACTTAATTTGCACTAAGTTGTATATAGTATATTATTATTATTATTTTTGTATATTTTGTATATTGTTAAATGTCTTTTCTAGATTGTTTTTTATCTTATCTTAATATTGTGTGATTTTCTGCGGCTGTAACAAAGAAATTTCCCCGCTGTGGGATAAATAAAGTCAAATCTGAATCTGAATCTGAATCTTGCCATCATGAATTACCATGTTGGATGCCTTTCCATTCACATACTGTTGATCCACTACCCACTGAAAAGCCTTTTCTTGACTGGTGCCTGAACCCGGATGCTGCTCTAACAAGTTTATCCTTCCCAGATATGCTTGAGCAGCTCATGTTTCTCCCTGATCATGAGAAAGTGAGTGAAAACTTAGAGAGGCATTGCAGAGTCTTCTATGGTGAAAAACTGAATTGGTTCTCGCTTGGCTGACACAGGGCCACATCTGCATAAAGTGAAAAGATTTTTTTCTTCTCCTGCCCTCCTGTCCACGTGTCATGTGCCGTGCACTTCAAGCCACCGTGTCCCTGCATGCACTGTGCAGCAGAGTGCTCATTCCTTCATATGAAATTAATGGAGATGGAATTGGTCACTAGCCAGGTCATGTTGGTGCGCTGCTGAGGAAGTCGCCACGGTTGCATGCAGTGGTTGTGATTGATTCATTTTGAAGACGGTGTAATTTGTGATACCTCAGCTACAAACTCCAGTGGAGGGACATGTATCATACTTTGAGTACTTTAAATAGCTATGGGAGTGAGGTAATGGCCCGAGGCACTTCTACCTGGGCAGAACCACCTATGAATTCCAAGCAGAGCCACAATGATATTTGGTGCAATTAAGCCTGAAAAGAGGGCCTGAATGTGTTAGATTCATCATATTTCGGAACATATATATGACCCACAACTTAACTATCGTAAGGTAATATAGCAGAGAGCTGAAATGAACAGAACCGGGACATTTTAATAAGTGGTATGCATGGCAGTACTTTAAGCCGAACATGAAGTCTGGCTTTGTGGATGAAGGCTTGATGTAAAGGAAGGCTGAGAAGCATCCTCAAAATGTGTTTCATTATGGATTTTCCATCTGTGCCTGTCTCCTGAACATAATAAGTCATATGCCCTCATGTCACCTCCTTTATGTGAGGCTGAGATAATGCTCAGGGCTGATGGGTAGGCGAGACGGATGGAAGAAATGAAGAGACGGTTTCAGAGGCTGAGTCTCAAGTACAAGCCTCTGGACTTCACAACATATTTACAAAGAGATCAGGCTGAGGATTATTCATGGTGAAAGTAACAGATAAATTTTTTAACCCGTGAACAGCATCTAAAGTAATTTGTGTCATAGTTATAGACTTCAGGTAAAGAGGATTTAAAGCCTATATTAGACTTGAAAGTAGATTATGCCTTACATTTTTATAGCATCTAGTATTATAAAGTATTTCTTTGGTTAGTTAGATCTGTCTTTCCAATATTAAAACATTAATATAAAAAAATTTGGGCTCAACCAAAACTCAGAATTGGTATAATGTGATATTTCTATTTCTCTCCATCATCAAGCATTCCCAAAATAACCACTGCTGCTTTCTGTCTGTTGTAGAAGTCCCCTACATGTTGGAAAACCAAACGTTTTCATCATCCAGAGGTGCACACAGCTCAGTGAATTTCACTGACTTCTCCAGGATCTGTGTCTGAATGTTACAACATCACTACATCACTGATATGATGCACTTTTCTAGATGTGGTTGAAATGAGGAGGTGGTTGAAGAAGTGTGATTTAATGCACACAACATCAGATTCATCTCTCATGCAGCAGAATGAATACGAGTACAAGGACGTAGAGGCTATTTAAACAGTCGCTGCTCAGTGCCAGATATTTTGGGTACATTGAAAGTTGCTTCACATTGTGCTTACACTGTAAAGTTGTCAACACATACAATCAGCTACACTGTAAAAAAATATTCTGTTAAATTTACGGTAAATTACCGGCAGCTGTGGTTGCCAGAACTTCACCGTAAAAAATACAGTGAGGGGGTTTCTACTGTAAATTTAAATATCAGCAAAAACTAATTTAGACCGAATATTCTCGTTATTTTTAAGGTAACTGTGTGATTCATTCACACATCATGGCAAATCTCCATTAACTTTACATGAAAATGTTATATTTTTACAGCAAAAATGTGCGTTACCTACAGTTCATGACAGTAAAAGTAAAAATTGTGCTATTCCTTGATTTACGGTAATTAAAAGTGCCTACTACGGTGATACACAATTTTTAATTTTACGCCCCTTTCTTGATGCAATTTGCCAGTGTTTTACTGTAATTTCTACAAACATTTTTTACAGTGTAATATGGTCAACCCGTCATAGCTGACATCCCACTCCAGTGTTCAGTGGCGACACAAGTCCTGTTCCTCAAATACACGTTGCTAAGTATCAAGTTTACTCTGAGCTTATCAATACATGCTGAGCAGGAACATAGAAACACAGAATAACAATCACTAAACACCAATTTTGCTGCGATTCAATTGCAGTTAATAGATCAGAAGGATGCTGAAACAACAAGTACAACGTGATGCCAATATATTCACCACGCACAAAAAAAGTCTACACTACGCAAGTTAAATTTTGCATATGTGCATATCTTTTGTGTTGTCTGGTGCAAATTCACATCTACTGGCATCTTTGCCAAGCAGCAACTGTTTGGAGCTGATAAAAGGGAATCAATGCAGAAGTGCCAACACTTCACTTCCTTTCCTGGCCAACTAGTGGAGAACCTCCTTTGAGTTTGCTTTCGGAGCTTCAGAAACCTATGGGTGACATCTATGCTGCTAGGTGCATATATTATTCAGTCTATGATATTTGCATTGAGTCTGTAAGAAATCTGCTTCACTGTGAAAATCCAGTATGATCATAAAACACTAATATTTAAATCTTCAGTATATCCTGCTCTTGAGCTTTTACATTTGGATAATGAATCATTTTGTTACTTCCCGGGGAATAATGTTTGATTTTCTAAAAGAACAAAGTTAAATAAAAGTGTGAAGCAGCAAAAAATGGCAACCAGCAATTACAGCTTATGGCTCGTGCTTCATGCATGGTTGGACATGAAGGAGCGACAGACCTGGGACCTGCGACTTCTCTGACTCCTCACTTTAATCTGGCACAGTTTAATATGATTTTGCAAAGCCTGGCTTGGTTTGCTTCTGCTTCAGTTTGGCTTTTGATTGGTTTGAAATGCAGTTAGTATGTCAGTTTTAGTGGCTCAAGCGGCCCCTGCTGCACCTTTTGGCTAAAGGGCCACTGGACCAAATCAATGAATAAAGATTAAACCCGTATTGTTGTTGTTGTTGCTGCTGCTGTTATTCTTGTGATTAGTATTTGTGTGAAAGCCTGCCAAGCTCCGATTTAACAAGACATGACATTATCATTTTCAGTGTTGGCATTTATTATTTTCAATGACTGATTAAAAAGGAAACGCTGCATTTTAACCTTCTTCATCTTCTGATTTTGTGCATGAAAGAAAATAATGTAAGTTGTAAGTTGTAACTTTCCTGTGAACTTCTGGTAATGTCGACCTTAAAAAACAGTCAAACATAATCTAAATACACACTAAATAATTCAGCTGTACAGAAGCACAAAAATGACCCATGACGGATAAAATGTGTTTACTACTTTACATCCTGAAGGCAACATTGTGACACGTTCAGGGGGGTCCAATATTCTCAGAGATTTCCTTGTCATTCGTTAGTCGTAAATCCATCTGGTTCACTCCAAACCATGGTGTTTGAACAGATCTTCTTAAAAGTGAGCTATGAATAGTATGTTTGCTTGTTTGTATTTTTATTAAAGAGCAAAAAAAATGCAGTTTTGGCGTCCACACGGCTTCATACATCACCAGGAGTGCGTCAGAAGCAGATGGCTTTGCTTGCCCAGAAGAAACTAGAGTGGCCGCTACCAGCTCCAGCTCAAGTATCTTTGCTTTAGCTTTGAATACCCCAAAATGGCACTTTGGACAGCCCTGTAATTATTCAGTTTCATAAAGCATCTTGAAGCTCATTGGTAAAGCTGTAATAAATGCAAAATATAAAAGGAACTCTTGACTGTGTTTCTGTTCTTTGTTGGTTTTGTTTTCTTCATTTAGTCGAGACAGGTCTGATTTTGATTAGTTTTATGTGTTGTGGCATTGATTGAATTGAATCCTGTGTAACAGTAAATCAAGTTATTGTTGAGTTGGGATAAGTTGCATTCGCTGCCAAGCTTCCTACACACTGAAAGGTCTGCCAGCACTCTGCAATCTATCAAAGTGTATGAGGCAAGCCACACACACACACACACACACACACACACACACACACAAACACAAACAGTCATGTCACGTACACTTTAAATGCTGCACATGCACACAAATCTGGGGCTTGGCCTGTTGCCAA